>NC_041383.1:116163386-116238669 GCF_002162155.2 Triticum dicoccoides
GGGGGGCGCCGCCCCCCTCCTTGTCCTATTCTTACTTGGGGGGAGGGGCGCGCGGCTGCCCCTTGGCCCCTTCTCCTCTTCCTCCACTAGGCCCACTAAGGCCCATTAGGTCACCGGGGGGTTCCGGTAACCTCCCGGTACTCCGGTAAAATACCGATTTCACCCAGAACACTTCCGATGTCGAAACATAGGCTTCCAATATATCAATCTTTATGTCTCGACCATTTCGAGACTCCTCGTCATGTCCGTGATCACATCCGGGACTCCGAACAAACTTCGGTACATCAAAACTTATAAACTCATAATAAAACTGTCATCGTAACGTTAAGCGTGCGAACCCTACGGGTTCGAGAACTATGTAGACATGACCTAGAACTATTCTTGGTCAATAACCAATAGCGGAACCTGGATGCCCATATCGGCTCCTACATATTCTACGAATATCTTTATCGGTCAAACCGCATAACAACATACGTTGTTCCCTTTGTCATCGGTATGTTACTTGCCCGAGATTCGATCGTTGGTATCCAATACCTAGTTCAATCTCATTACCGGCAAGTCTCTTTACTCATTACGTAATGCATCATTCCGTAACTAACTCATTAGCTACATTGCTTGCAAGGCTTATAGTGATGTGCATTACCGAGAGGGCCCAGAGATACCTCTCCGACAATCGGAGTGACAAAACCTAATCTCGAAATACGCCAACCCAATATGTACCTTTGGAGACACCTGTAGTACTCCTTTATAATCACCCAGTTACGTTGTGACGTTTGGTAGCACCCAAAGTGTTCCTCGGTAAACGGGAGTTGCATAATCTCATAGTTACAGGAACATGTATAAGTCATGAAGAAAGCAATAGCAATATATTAAATGATCAAGTGCTAGGCTAACGGAATGGGTCATGTCAATGACATCATTCTCCTAATGATGTGATCCCATTAATCAAATGACAACACATGCCTATGGTTAGGAAACATAACCATCTTTGATTAATGAGCTAGTCAAGTAGAGGCATACTAGTGACATTATGTTTGTCTATGTATTCACACATGTATCATGTTTCCGGTTAATACAATTCTAGCATGAATAATAAACATTTATCATGATATGAGGAAATAAATAATAACTTTATTATTGCCTCTTGGGCATATTTCCTTCACGTGTGTCACGCCCAATATGCGACCCTATCCAAAAGGAACTCGAAGGTCCCACTAAGGATAGGCCCGCATATTGAAACGCTTTTGCAAGGTGGATATCATTACATCAACATTACATAATAGATAGGGATACATACATAAGGCATACAATGCCACACGAATACAACAATACATCATACAAGAGATCAACATCCGACTACGGATGAAACACAAACAGAAGCTCAAACGACATCCACCCTGCTAGCCCAGGCTGCCGACCTGGAACCTATTCCCTGATCGAAGAAGAAGCAGAAGAAGAACTCAAGCAAGCAAGCATCGCTCTCGCGTCATGATCATCGCATAACCTGTACCTGCAACTGTTGTTGTAGTAATCTGTGAGCCACGAGGACTCAGCAATCCCATTACCATGGGTATCAAGACTAGCAAAGCTTAATGGGAAAGGAAGGGGTAAAGTGGTGAGGTTGCAGCAGCGACTAAGCATGATATGGTGGCTAACATACGCAAATGAGAGCGAGAAGAGAAACAAAGGAACGGTTGTGAAGCTAGCAATGATCAAGAGGTGATCCTGAACACCTACTTACGTCAATCATAACACAGAAAGCGTGTTCACTTCCCGGACTCCACCGAGAAGAGACCATCACGGCTACACACGCGGTTGATGCGTTTTAATTCGGATCTGGTGTCAAGTTATCTACAACCAGACATTAACAAATTCACATCTGCCACATAACCGCGGGCACGGCTCTCGAAAGTTTATACCCTGCAGGGGTGTCCCATCTTAGCCCATGACAAGCTCTCGCGATCAACGAAGGAATAGACCTTCTCCCAGGAAGACCCGATCAGTCTCGGAATCCCGGTTTACAAGACATTTCGACAATGGTAAAACAAGACCAGCAAAGCCGCTCGATGCGCTGACAATCCCGATAGGAGCTGCACATATCTCGTTCTCAGGGCAACACCGGATAAGCGAAGCGTACAGGTACCGACGAATCCAAGTTGCCAAGGAATGGTCCCGCACGGTGCTCTAGTTTGGGCCAACACTTAGACAAGCACTAGCCCGGGGGGGCTATAATAAAGATGACCCTCGAGAGAGCGACTCCCAAGGGTAAAGTAGGTGGTGGTGCGGCAAATGGTAAAATTCAATGTTGGGCCTTGCTGGACAAGTTTTATTCAAAGCGAACTGTCAGGGGGGTCCCATAAATCACCCGACCGCATTAGGAACGCAAAATCCGGGAACATAACACCGGTATGACGGAAACTAGGGCGGCAAGAGTGGAACAAAACACCAGGCATAAGGCCGAGCCTTCCACCCTTTACCAAATATATAGATGCATTAATAATATAAGAGATATTGTGATATCCCAACCAAAATCCTGTCCACCATGGAGAAATCTTCAACTTCACCTGCAACTAGCAACGCTATAAGAGGGGCTGAGCAAAAGCGATAACATAGCCAAACAACGGTTTGCATAGGAAAGGTGTCAAAGGTTAGAGGTTCATGGCAATATGGGATGGCTTGATAAACAGGTAATAGGTAGCGCAGCATAGCGATAGAACGAAGCAACTAGCATAGCAATGATAGTAGTGAGATCCAGGGTAGCGGTCATCTTGCCTGAAATCCCGCAAGGAATAAGAACGAGTCCATGAAGAAGATGAACGGATGAAGCCGAACCAACCGTAGACGAACGAATCCTCACGATCGCAACAAAACAGGAACTAACAAGAAGAAGCACACAACATAGGTAAACACACCACACATGAACAAGGCATGATGCACAACAAGCATGATGCATGACCAAGCTACATGAAGCTACTCATGGCAATAGATGATGCATACAAGAGCAACACATCAAGGCAAGTTTAAATGAGGCCGGAAACAACATATAACAATTCCGGTAAGTCCTCATATGCAAATTTCGAAATTGGTCCAGATCTTTATAAACCTTATGTTCAAGTTGTTAAACAGCAAGTTAGGATGCACCAAGATGATCTACATGAAATTCTAGTCAAGTTACATGTAAAGTTCATTAGATTCGGAGCTACGGCCTAGAAGATATGAGCAATTCAAGTTAAACATGGCATTGATGCAAAATGCATACAAACATCAAGCAAACACTTCAAAACAAGGATGCAACAAGATAATATGAAGCTACATGCAAAAACAAGCAAGTTTCATATAGAGCACACTCAAAACGGAGCAACGGTGCAACACATACGAACTATACAAGTCATAGCAACAATCTGTCCATAACAGCAACTAGGCATATTGTAAGCATTAAAACAATAAGATACAGCACCCCAACATAATAACAAAAGGCATGGGCATGAAGTACAGGTAAAGGACAACAAAACATGAACACTGAGCTATCTCCAGAAACAATTAGAACATGCTCAAAAGGACATGGTAAGATTGCAAATAATAACAGTTTCAGACTTCAGCAGAAATAACATCAGGTTGCAATGTTTAGAGCAAGCAAACAACATGTTACAGGAACTTATCATGGCAAACAAAGGCATGGCATGAATCTACTAATTGCATAGATCAAAAGTCCCTTACTGACCATGAGCCAAAAAGGAACAGAAAATATGATGGCACCCATGTAAACATGGCAAGTTATATTACAGATTCAAACATGGCAGAAACAACAATAAGTAGGCATGTTAGTGAGCTTGAACCACTCACCACAGAGCAATCCATGGCATGGCAAGGCAACCAACAGTAAGAAGGCATGTTGGTGAAGCTATACATGGCAAGAGCAAGGTCATAGGGTCCATGGATAACTAGGAAACAATCATGAAAACATTGAACTTAATGTTAACAGGCTGATAGCAACATTATCAAGCAACTTTGGAGTAAGATATGAACAATCTACAGCAAGCTATAAATGCAACCAGGGACATGGATGGATAGAGCATGACATGTAGATCAAAACATGTTTATAGAGCATCTCCAGATTATGCCTAGAATGATTAGTAGAAGCATGTTAACATAGCAACAAACTATAACAGAATCTGTCAGGAAAACAGCAACATCAAGTACACTACTTAACAAGCTCGATTCACTCACCACAAGTCATTGCATGACAATATAAGCATAGCATCATCAAGAAGGCATGTTTATGAAATAAACCAAGGCAAAAACAAGTCCATAGCATGTAAGGATCAACTATAGCAAGCTTGGCCATATTGAATAACATGTAAACAATCTGCCAGGAAACATTTTGAAGCAAAAGTAGAGCACTCAAATGACATGCTAGACTACTCCATAATTGCAAACAAGGGCATGAATGGATAGACAGTAACCATATGTTCAAAACACCCTTACTGAAGTATCTCAAAATAAGTATGGATCTCTCTGTAGCATCAAGTTTACATGGCATCAAAATAACAGCAGAACAGGGACTAAAATCAGCAATATCACGAAGCCTAGTTTGCATGCTTGTGCTAGTCAGCACATTGATCACAAAAATACATGGCATATACCCCTGGAAAGATGGCATGGCATAGATCAAAACACATGAAGACATCAACCTCATAGGATGCACACATCAATCATGGCAAAAATGATAAATGAGCAAGTTATAACAGTTTCAGCAGATTAACATCAACATGCACTCTTACAACAGCATTTCGGGCACCAAGATGAGCTCAAATGAAAATTATGCAATGGAATAAAATGAAGTACTCGTTGAGGCAAACAATTTGACATATTACACGCACAAAACGGAGCTACGGATACAGAGATACGATGCGATGAACATGCTAAGATAATGCAAAATATCTGGGACTTAGTGGTTCCGGGGTCAACCTCTGGGTCTGCACGCTTTTCGAGGCTCGCCGGAGCAAACTCGCCGGAGTTGGAGGAGGCTCGCCGGAGGGGTCTGAGGGGGGCGGAGGAGGCCGGGGGCGGCGCCGGTGGCCGGATCCGGCGGCCGGCGCCCGGATCTGGCCGGACCCCGGCGCAGGGCAGCGCGGAGGAGCTGGCCGCGGGGCGCGGCGCGCAGGACGCCGACGACGGGCGCGGGTCCGGGGCGCACGGGAGGCGACGGGCGGCGGCTCGGCGGAGACGATCGGCGGCGGGCGCGGCCGAGGACGGGGCGGCGGCGAGGTCGCCGGCGGCGGCAGGGGAGCCAGGCAGCGGCGCGGCCGGATCCACGAACGGCGGGCGGCGGCGGCCGGCGGGCGCGGCCGGCTGCGGCGGCGGGACGCGGGAGCGGGCCGCGAGCGGACTGGGCCCGCGTGGGCCACGAGCGGGCCGAGCGGGCCGGCGGTGCGGGGCGGCGACGCAGGCCACGCGGCGGCTGCGGATTGGCCGGACGGCGGTGGGCGGACGCGTCCGGTCCAGATCGGACGTGTCCGGCGGCGTGGAGAGGAGCGGGGCTAGGGTTAGGGGGAAATCATCCGCGAATTTGGAGGGGGTCACTTATTTATAGGTAGAGGGAGTTAGGAGAGTCCAAATGAGGAGCGGTTTTCGGCCACGCGATCGTGATCGAACGACCGAGAGCATGGAGGGGAGTTTGCTGGGGTTTGGGCCACTTTGGAAGGGGTGTTGGGCTGCAAACAAAAGAGGCTTTTACGGTTACCCGGTTAACCGTTGGAGTATCAAACGACCTCCAAATGGCACGAAACTTGACAGGCGGTCTACCGGTGCTATAACAAGGCCGCTTGGCAAACCTCGGGCCATTCCGAGAACGTTTAATACCCGCTCACAACAGAAGACAAAAGGGGGACGCCGGATGACATAGGAGTGCCGGATTGCAAAACGGACAACGGAAAAAATGCTCGGATGCAAGAAACGAACACGTATGCAAAATGAAATGCACATGATGACATGATATGAAATGCAGATGATGACATGGCAAAATGCAACACGCAAGCACATGACATGGCAACGACGGCGAATAACTGGCAGACACCTGGCGCATCGAAACCGGGGCGTTACAACGTGCCTCTCGAAAATGGAAAAAAACATATTTTTTTTCTTCCGCAAGAAGCACGGTTTTGTTGTGCCTCTCGGAAACGTAAAAAACCCATTTTATATTTTTTTCCCTTCCGCGCGAGACACAGTTTTGCTTCCGTGATAGGCATGACCATACCTCTCGGAAACAAAAAAACATGTTTTCTCTTCTTTTTTTCTTTCGCGAGTGGCACGGTTTTGCTTCCGCAAGAGGCCCGGATCTGCTTCCACGACAAGCATGGTCGAGCCTCTTGGAAACGAAAAAGAAACGCGTTTTCTTTTTTTTTTCCTTCCGTGAGGGGCACGATTTTGCTTCCGCAGGAAGCACAGATTTGCTTCTGTGAGAGGCATGGTCATGCCTCTTGGAAACGAGAAAGATACATGTTTTTTCCTTCCATGAGAAACACGGTTTTGCTTCTGCGCGAAGCACGGATTTGATTCCACAAGAGGCACGGTTGTGCCCCTGAAAATGTCATTCGGAAAGGAAAAAAACGTGTTCCCCGTGTGGTTTTTTGTCCGGTTTTTTCGTCCTTTTGTTCATGAAAAAAAGTTCATCAAAACCTATCAACAGTTCTAGTTTGAAGATCGACATGAAGAACCCAACGGTAAAACGGTTCGAGATTTGGGCGCATGGTTTAAGAGATAAAATGTTTTGAATAAACGGATCTACCAAAAAAACTTTCAGGTTGCGAGAAGTACCAAACCATACAGTTTTCACTTGGCGGTGGCAAGGGATTTAATTTGTGTGAAGTCCACAAAATGGAGAGTTTGTGGAGCTGGGAATACCCAGCTTCTCCAACTCCGTGAAAAATGCATTGAGTCCCAATATAGCTTCTGAAATTTAGCTTCGCGGAACTCAGGCGTTCGGCCCAGCTTCACGCGTGTAGTTAGCAGAGCGTGGAGCTGGAGAGGTCCAGAATAGGCCCATTGTTGTAGTGGCTTGGTAATTTACTTTGTGTTTTCTCCCCTCCTGCCTATGATGACATTGTACTAGAGCATCACCGAAAAGTTTGCTAACCTGGTAGAAGAAACATATGTGTGCTCTCGCCTTATTTATTTTTCCACTATACAATTCATGCTTGAACATAAGTTTGTCCCCTATTTGGTGCACATTTCAGTAGTTAGATATATTTGAACAGGAAATGCACGTTCTTGCTATTGTACTATGCTTGAAGACGTAAGAAAATCCGTCCCACCATCTATCAAGTTCATGCTTTTTTACCTATACCTCCAATGAATACCTATCATTTTTAGGACCAACATATAATGAATGCAAACAACCAATTGTTATTCAACTCTCTAAAAAGATAAGTAAGAGAGTCCTAATCTTGTCTACAAAAGCATGTTTGTCTGCCATGCTCTAACATATATAATTGAAGTGCAAGAGCAATTTTATAATTTACCTCAACTCAAAAGATATAAGTGAAGTCCATAGAGCATTCTAAAAATTTATGACTCATGTGTATCTCTCTCAAGGTTTGTAACCAGAACAAAATGATTGCAGTTGCCAGCAAACAAAAAAATAAAGCAAACGATGATCCAAGCATAGCACATAACACGTGCGCAAATAAAAACTTAGGTCAGATCGAGACAAACGACAGTTATTGATGAAGAAAGAGTGGATTCCTTCCAAAGCATCCCTAAGCTTAGACACTTGAGTCTACTTGGATATTTACTTGGGGTGCCTTGGGCATCCCTAAATATGAACTCTTGGCTCTCCTTGTTTCTCTCATATCGATGTCTTCACTTGATGTTAAAAACTTCATTCACACAAAACTTTGCAAAATTTATTAGAGGGGTTAGTACACATAGATATAACTCATCAATCATGTACTACCAAGACAAGATGCATAATTATTCGCAAGGAGACCTTGTCTTGAACGCTAAGTCTTCTTAATTTTTCTTGTAGATCGCCATGGGCCTTCTTAGTATGGCCCTTTGATGAACCGCCATGGGGGGCCCTCAGTCCGGCCCACCCGGCCGGGAGACGACGCGGTGCATGACCCATAATCCAGGACACTATCACCTAGTCAGAACTCATTTGGGGAAAAACCTGAATCGGGCAAAATGTGGAAGGAATCTTTAAATTAGGGATAAAAATGTGACTGCTTCCCGATTTGGGGGTAATTTCTATCACCAGGGTCAATCTTAGGGGTAAAAAATGGAATTAACTCTATTTTCTATTTTCTTTTACAACAATCATATAGATGCTCAAAAGATTTTACGTATGAAGTGTGCTCACATCCGCCCAATAACCGGAATAAAAAAATCTACTATGAGAAGTTATATTTTGTTGTGATTTGAGGGGTTATTCATAATCAAAGTAGTTAAAAAATCTTTCTCTGAGATTTGACACAGTAATTGGAGCATAGAGCACCAAGATTCCATTTAATGCAACACATATTTTTTAGGCATTTCTGCACCATATCGATGTGCTCTCATTACTACTAATAAGGAACATAAATGCAACATATCCATTTCGACATTCTTGCACTATGATGTGTCTAATCTATGGACGAGTATTAAACTATTTCTACGCACGATTTGACACATTAATTTAGCATAGAGCATATAGATTCCATTTAGTGCAACACATACATTGTAGGTATTCTAGCACCATAGGGATGTACTCTCATTACAAATAATAAGGAACATAAATGCAACACATCCATTTTTGACATTCTTACACCCGAGTATGATGTGTCTCAATTATGGATGAGTATCAAACTATTTCAATGCATAATTCGACACATTAATTGGAGTGCAGTAGGCTTCTATTTTAAGAGCTGGCACTCTCATTACTACTAATGAGGAACATAAATGTAGCACATCCATTTACGGCATTCTTGCACCCGAGTATGATGTATCTCATATGGATGAGTACACATTAAATGGACACCATCACCTAGTCAAAACTCGTTTGGGGAAAAACATAGATGTGGCAAATATGGAAGGAATCTTTAAATTAGGGGTAAAAATGTGACCGGTTCCTGAGTTGGGGGTAATTTCTATCACAAGGGTCAATCTAAGGGGTAAAAAATGGAATTAACACTATTTTCTATTTTATTTTATAAAAAACATATAGATGCTCAAAGATTTTACGTTTGAAGTGTGCTCACATCCGTTCAGGAACAAGGATATGATGATCATGATTGGGAGGTGTTACTATATCTGTGTCCGATTTACCCCTTCGTGAACACCCATCCCGTGTTCAAAAATAAACAAAATATACTATGTGAAGTTATATATTGTTGCGACTTAAGGGTTTATTCAAAATCAAAGTAATTAAAATATTTGTGAGATTTGACACATTAATTGAAGCATGGAGCATGAAGATTCCATTTAATGCAACACATTATTTTTTGGGCATTCTTGCGCCATATCGATGTGCTCTCATTACTACTAATAAGAAACATAAATGCTACGCGTCCATTTTGGACACTCTTGCACTATGATGTGTCTGATTTATGGATGAGTATTAAACTATTTGCACACACAATTTGCCACATTAGTTGGAGATACAGCACATAGAGTCCATTTAGTGCAACGTATACATTTTAGGCATTCTTTCACCATAGGGATGTACTCTCATTACTACTAATAAGGAACATAAATGCAACACATCCATTTATGACATTCTTACACCCTAGTATGATGTACCTCATTTACGGATGAGTATCAAACTATTTCGATGCATAATTCGACACATTAATTGGAGTGTAGTAGGCTTCTATTTTGAGAGATCACACTCTCATTACTACTAATAAGGAACATAAATGCAGTGCATCCATTTTTGATATTCTTGCACCCGAGTATGATGTATCTCATTTATGGACGATTACACAATTACACATAATTGGAGTGTAGTAGCTTAGGCATCATAAATTGGATGCAGCACATCCAATTTAGATACTCTTATTTATGGAAAAGTATCAAATTGCTCCTTCCATACACAATTTGACACATTAAATTGGAGTGTAGGAGTCTATTTAAGGTAGGACTTCCGAGAGAATGATCCATCCCTGCTCTCTCTATTCGGCTTACAGTCATAAGTCATCAACCATGTCCTGTTTATCTGTTTCCATGCTATGTTTCCTCCTTGCTTTGCTAACTCCCGCCAACCTCACTTCAGCCACCCGCAATATCGGATTCAGCCTGCCTCTCGTGTCCAGCCACCACAAGCTCAACCACACAACCGGTGAAATCGGGGAGCTCTTGCTGCCTGAGGGTGATGTGAACCCCATGAACGTACGACCCAAGGTAGCCCCTGCCGGTTGGCCGATGTTCAGTGTCGTCGTCGGAGTCGGCAGCGGCAGAGGCCAGCACTTTTATAAGCTCGCGCTGGACTTCGTGGGCAACCTCACATGGATCCGGTGTAAGCCTTGCACCCCGGAGGAGCAGCAGGAGGGCCCAATCTTCGACGCTGCCCTCTCCCCAAAGTATGCGTTTGTCCACACAACCAGCTTCTACTGCAAGCCCCCCTTTATTGGCCACCATGGTGACAAGTGCAGCTTCTCCGCCACCACTTCGCTCGCTGCCGCGCATGGGTACCTGGCCACCGACTTGTTCACTTTTGGTGACACCAACACCGGTCATAAGAGGGTGGAGGGACTCTTATTCGGGTGTGCGCATAGAGCAGATGAGTTCTGGAACCACGGCATTGTCGCTGGTGCCATGAGCTTGAACAAAAAGTCGACGTCGTTGAAGTACCAGCTTGGCGAGCGCGGGTTCGCCACTTCAAAGTTTTCTTACTGCCTCTTCTACCACGGCCAACACACCACCAAGCATGGCTTCCTCAGGTTCGGCAACGACGTCCCAAACCACGACCATGCCCACAGCACGCCATTGATGCACTATTGGAAACCATTGTACTACATTGGCTTGGAAGGTGTTAGCCTGAACGAGAAGATGCTCATGAGAATCGACCCAGGTATGTTCAAGAGGGACTCGGCGAGCAATCGCGGCGGCACCATCGTCGATGTCGGGACACCCGCGACCCGGATGATCCGTGCGGCGTATGACATCCTGGAGGCCGCGGTCATCGCAGACCTACACCATCGCCTCGGGGTGAGCCGTGCCGGATACCGAGTACAGGGCTCCCGCCTCTGCTTCATCGTGTCGATGCAGGGGATCTACCAGAAGCTCCCAAGCATCACGCTCCACCTGAAAGATGGCGCCGAGCTTACGATCAAGTGGGATCTGTTGTTTGTGACAAAAATGCACCACGGAGCCCAACATGTCTGCTTCCTAATCTTTCCGGACGAGAAGATGACGGTTCTTGGCGCCGCGCAGCAGGTGGGCACGCGCTTCACCATTGACGTCGACAATAATCGACTCTACTTTGCTCCGGAGAATTGCGCGAACGACAGTAGCTAGATCAATATGTCTTTCTTTCTGATGCACATGCATGTCTGGTGCAAGAACTGCATGCATGGGGACAAATAAATAATAATTGATCAGAACTATTGGGGTGATTTTCTCTCGGTGCTGGTTTTGGGCTAGATGTCAAGAAAATATCGTGCACCCTTGTAAAAATTGATGCGATTTGATTTCATACTTGCAAGAATCAGCGATGAAAAAAAACATACACTCCCAATATCCAAGGACATGACGTATTGCTGTTAGCCTGTTAGTGTACACCTTTGTTTGTTGGATATGCCTGTCAGCAAGATGTTCTTCGAACATTTACCTTATTTTTCATTCTTTTAACAAGATGGTGATAGTATCATAGGTGTATATTCGATCCCTCTCACCCAAACATTAACCAGTTATAGCGACCATCTAGTGCACAGAGGGTGGTGCTGTTTGGTTGGTGGCCTGATGTAGCGTAGGTGGCACTCACAGTCGCTAAATCGGCTTTAACTTGTTGTCCTCTCCGTGGCGTTGATGCAGGCTAAGATGGCGACTTTGTCTCGTTGGGTTGGCGGAACCGCTCGTCTAGATTGGAACGCTGTGTCAGGTACCTGATGAAACTGGAGAATATGACATGTGCTAGTGTTTCAACAGCATAGTCGCGTGCGTTTATGCTGTCCTGTTATCTCAGGATCTGACACAGAACACTGTGTCAGGTACCTGATGAAACTAGAGAATATGACATGTACTAGTGTTTCGACAGCATAGTCTCAGAGGCCTACCCTTCTCACCATATTGTATCATTCGGCCATGTATCCTTGGTGTTTTTGCTTTATATATAAAGCGGGGCAAGAGTCTGTAGAGACAGGAGAATATGATAGTAATACTTGAAGACTGAAGTTGTGTGTTGTTTCCTGTCAACCGGGGAAGTCGTGCATCGGACGGTTGAAGAGCAACTTACTTATTCGCCGCCCCATCTACAACTGCAACCGCAGATCATCCGTCTAAGGGCTCCCAGCGCTTCAGTTCTCCCTGTTAGCACTAGCTAATTTATAAATTATTTTCTTCTCCTTGCTTTGTATCGTGTAAGGCTATATGAGCGAACACACCGATCCGAGAGATCAGTGACGAGCCCTCCATAAGTGTTGATATGTCACAGATTGGTCACGCCGTTTTCTTGACCGTTAAGTTGGACAGAGGGCCCACCCGTCAGCATGGTCATCTCTCTCAGACCTTCTTCTCTTTGAGGGCATTCCAACGAACACCTCGGGTGCATGGGCAGAGGTGGGTGGTCAAACGTCAAGGAAAGGCCATCGAGGCAACATTGGTGGCCGACGCAGTGGTGTGAAGAGCAGCGAGACAACGACGCAGTGGCCTTTCCCGTTGGCAACCAACTCGTCATGGATTGGGTGGGGCGATAGGAGGGTGAGCATGGCCATGCGGGGCAGTGGTGACCGGGAGGAGTGGGGCAGCCGAATGTCCTTCTCTCCGCCTCCCACCAACAGGAGATGGTGAGCACCAGTGCCAGTCGGAGCAACTCGAGCTGCTCTGCTCAGAGAGGTGGCCGCGCTATCTCGGCAACCCACGGGCGCATCGCATGTGATGGGTGGCCTCTGGCCCGTCACTGGAGCAAGTCACCCGCAAGAAGCAGCGACAGAGTATGCACTGGCAGCGAGCAGCACCGGCGGCAATCCATGACGGCGGGTGCATGCGGGAAGGAGAGGTGTGGCAGTGAGGAAAGAAGGTGGATGGGACCCACAAGTGGGCCCTCCTTTTAATTTAATAGTCAATGTCGTTTGAGTTGACCATATGACCTGACCTGCTTAGCTGGCATGCAAATTAGGATCTCTTTTTTTGTTTTGCGGGCAGACGTACAACTTGATCACATATGTCAGGAAGGCTACTGTAGTAATCGAGGAGCGCCTGAATAATGCTGAAAGGACGGATTAGACTTGATTTGGCTCTACCAGACGGACGTGAGAAGCTCTTTGTCTTGCTGCTGCTGAGGTCATACCTGTTCACGTTGTAACATAGAGTGTATACCAATGGAGCATCGACGTAGTATATGCAGTTTCCGTCCACGGATGGCAGCTTATCTGAATCAACAGATCGGCACCTGGCACCCAGGAAGAGCGCCCGGCTGCCAATGTTCGTCACAGGTTCTAGCAGTTTCCGCTCAATGCTGACCCTGAAAATTTCCACGACGTCATCTATCTCGTACCCACGATTAACAAGGATCAGTTCCCCAGCAGACTCTGTCAGAAAGTAGTCACGGTCGCCGCAGTCAAATGGCTTGGCTAACAGCTCACCACGATAGTCCGGTGCCGTGCCCACGACCTTGAATATCCTTCCATAGTAGTCCACCGTGTAAGAGTGGCCGGCGTGGGACAGTATGATTGTAAGGAAGACCTTGTTGTCCTTGAAGCCTTCGAACTGCACCTTGCAGAGTTGGCTGGTCGTGTTGGCACAGTAAACCAGGTGGTTGTCGAAGTAGTCTGTAAATGAGAAGACAAGCGTTGGGTTGGAGCCGACCACGGCAGTGAGCACATTGCTTTCCTGAGGAATGGGCGCCGCGAAGGGGATCATGTCACCAGTGAAGGGGTTGAGGAGACGGGCAGGGTGTCGGCCCTTGATGTCGCCGAGGATGAGGAGATCATCCAAGGCACTGACCAGGATGTAGCGCTGGTCGTCGAGCAGAGGAAGGCAAAGCCGGAGGCGGCGCCCCATGGAGAGGTTGAGGAAGAAGCGATTGTCGACGCCATGCACTGGCTTCGTTTGGTCGAGCATGACGCAGTCGCGTGGGAGAAAGCGTGGGTCAGCCACAGCGGATTCTGGAGATGGCTTGGGGATGGAAAAGCGCAAGTCGTGGCAGATGGCCCTCGTTTCCAGTTAGGAAACGACAGCGTCGGTGGTGGACAACAGCATGTCAGCGACGACGAGCAGGGGATCCATGGGGAGGCACGACCACCCTGCCATGATGTACTCGTGCGTAGCTTGAATGTGCGAGGGGAGAGGAGAGGACAGACGAGAGGAGGGGAATGGAGGCGCTGGTGGTAGGATGAAGTGGTGTGCCGGTTGCAAGGAAAACCAAATGTCCATGCGGGACAACAGTGACCGGGAGGAGTGGGGCAGCCGAATGTCCTTCTCTCCGCCTCCCACCAATAGGAGATGGTGAGCGCCAATGCCAGTCGGAGCAACTCGAGCTGCGCTGCTCAGAGAGGCGGCCGCGCTATCTCAACAACCCATGGGTGCATCGCATGTGATGGGTGGCCTCTGGCCCGTCACTGGAGCAAGTCACCCGCAAGAAGCAGCGGCAGAGTATGCACTCGCAGCGAGTAGCACCGGCGACAATCCATGACGGCGGGTGCATGCGGGAAGGAGAGGTCTGGCAGTGAGGAAAGAAGGTGGATGGGACCCACATGTGGGCCCTCCTTTTAATTTAATAGTCAATGTCGTTTGAATTGACCATATGACCTGACCTGCTTAGCTGGCATGCAAATTAGGATCTCTTTTTTTTGTTTTGCGGGCAAACGTACAACTTGATCACATATGTCAGGAAGGCTACTGCAGTAATTGAGGAGCATCTGAATAATGCTGAAAGGACAGATTAGACTTGATTTGGCTCTACCATACGCACATGAGAAGCTCTCTGTCTTGCTACTGCTGAGGTCATACCTGTTCACGTTGTAACATAGAGTGTATCGTTGTGGAGCATCGACGTAGTATATGCAGTTTCCGTCCACGGATGGCAGCTTATGTGAATCAACAGATAGGCACCTGACACCCAGGAAGAGCGCTCGGCTGCCAATGTTCGTCACAGGTTCTAGCAGTTTCCGCTCAATGCTGACCCTGGATACTTCCACGACGTCATCTATCTCGTACCCACGACTAACAAGGATCAGTTCCCCAGCAGACTCTGTCACAAAGTAGTCAAGGTCGCCGCTGTCAAATGGCTTGGCTAACAGCTCACCGCGATAGTCCCGTGTCGTGCCCACGACCTTGAATATCCTTCCATAGTATTCCATAATGTAAGAGTGGCCGGCGTGGGACAGTATGCTTGTAAGGAAGACCTTGTTGCCCTTGAAGCCTTCGAACTGCACCTTGCAGAGTTGGCTGGTCATGTTGGCACAGTAAACCAGGTGGTTGTCAAAGTAGTGTGTAAACGAGAAGACAAGCGTTGGGCAGGAGCCGACCACGGCAGTGAGCACATTGCTTTCCTGAGGAATGGGCGCGGTGAAGGGGATCATGTCACCAATGAAGGGGTTGAGGAGACGGGCAGGGTGCCGGCCCTTGATGTCACCGAGGACGAGGAGACCATCTGAGGCACTGACCAAGATGTAGCCCTGGTCGTCGAGCAGAGGAAGGCGAATCCGGAGGCGGCGACCCGTGGAGAGGTTGAGGAAGAAGCGACTATCGACGCCATCTGCTGGCTTCTTCTGGTCGAGCATGATCCAGTCGCGTGGGTGAAAACATGGGTCGGCCACAGCAAATTCTAGAGATGGCTTGGGGATGGAAAAGCGCCAGTCATGGCAGATGGCCCTCATTTCGAGGTAGGAAACAACACCGTCGGTGTTGGACAACAGCATGTCAGCGACAACGAGCAGGGGATCCATGGGGTGGGACGACCACCCTGCCATGATGTACTCGTGCATAACTTGAATGTGCGAGGCGAGAGGAGAGGACAGATGAGAGGAGAGAAATGGAAGCACTGGTGGTGGGAGGAAGTGGTGTGGCGGTTGCAAGGAAAACCGAATTTCCATGCGGGGCAGCGGTGACCAGGAGGAGTGGGGCAGCCGAATGTCCTTCTCTCCGCCTCCCACCGGCAGGAGATGGTGAGTGCCCGTGCCAGTCGGAGCAACTTGAGCTGCGCTGCTCAGAGAGCCGGCCGCGCTGTCTTGGCAACCCACAGGCGCATCGCATGTGATGGGTGGCCTCTGGCCCATCACTGGAGCAAGTCACCCGCAAGAAGCAGCGGCAGATTATGCACTGGCAGCAAGCAGCACTGGCGGCAATCCATGACAGTGGGTGTATGCGGGAAGGAGAGATGTGGTAGTGAGGAAAGAAGGTGGATGGGACCCAAATATGGGCCCTCCTTTTAAGTTAATAGTCAATGTCGTTTGTGTTGACCATATGACCTGACCTGCTTAGCTGGCATGCAAATTAGGATCTCTTTTTTGTTTTGCGGGCAGACGTACAACTTGATCACATATGTCAGGAAGGCTACTGCAGTAATCGAGGAGCATCTGAATAATGCTGAAAGGATGGATTAGACTTGATTTGCCTCTACCAGATGCACATGAGAAGTTTTCTGTCTTGCTGCTGCTGAGATCATACCTGTCCACGTTGTAACATAGAGTGTATCGCTATGGAGCATCGACGTAGTATATGCAGTTTCCGTCCACGGATGGCAGCTTATATTAATCAATAGGTAGGCACCTGGCACCCAGGAAGAGCGCCCGACTGCCAATGTCCGTCACAGGTTCTAGCAGTTTCCGCTCAATGCTGACCCTGAAAACTTCCACGACGTCATCTATCTCGTTCCCACAACTAACAAGGATCAGTTCCCCAGCAGACTTTGTTAGAAAGTAGTCACGATCACAGCTGTCAAATGGCTTGGCTAACAGCTCACCACGATAGTCCGATGTCGTGCCCACGACCTTGAATATCCTTCCATAGTAGTCCATCGTGTAAGAGTGGCCGGCGTAGGACAGTATGCTTGTAAGGAAGACCTTGTTATCCTTGAAGCCTTCAAACTGCACCTTGCAGAGTTGGCTGGTCGTGTTGGCACAGTAAACCAGGTGGTTGTCGAAGTAGTTTGTAAACAAGAAGACAAGCGTTGGGCTGGAGCCGACCACGGCAGTGAGCAGATTTCTTTCCTGAGGAATGGGTGTGGCGAAGGGGATCATGTCACCAGTGAAGGGGTTGAGGAGACGGGCAGGGTGCCGGCCCTTGATGTCGCTGAGGACGAGAAGACCATCCGAGGCACCGACCAGGATGTAGCCCTGGTCGTCGAACAGAGGAAGGCGAATTCGGAGGCGGCGCCCCGTGGAGAGGTTGAGGAAGAAGCGACTGTCAACGACATCCGCTGGCTTCTTCTGGTCGAGCATGACCCAGTCACATGGGCGAAAGTGTGGGTCGGCCACAACGGATTCTGGAGATGGCTTGGGGATGGAAAAGCGCCAGTCGTGGAAGACGGCCCTCATTTCCAGGTAGGAAACGACGCTGTTGGTGGTGGACAACAGCATGTCGGTGACAACAAGCAGGGGATCAATGGGGAGGGACGACCATCCTGCCATAATGTACTTGTGCGTAGCTTGACTTTGCAAGGGGAGAGGAGAGGACAGACGAGAGGAGGGAAATGGAGGCGCTAGTGGTGGGAGGAAGTGGTGTGCCGGTTGCAAAGAAAATCGAATGTCCATGCGGGGCAGCGGTGACCGGGAGGAGTGGGGCAGCCGAATGTCCTTCTCTCCGCCTCCCACCAACAGGAGATGGTGAGCACCAGTGCCAGTCGGAGCAACTCGAGCTGCACTACTTGGAGAGGCGGATGCGCTGTCTCGGCAGTCCATGGGCGCATCGCATGTGATGGGTGGCCTCTGGCCCGTCATTGGAGCAAGTCACCCGCAAGAAGCAGCGGCAGAGTATGCACTGGCAGCGAGCAGCACCGGCGGCAATCCATGACGGCGGGTGCATGCGGGACAGAGAGTTATGGTAGTGAGTAAAGAAGGTGTATGGGACCCACATGTGGGCCCTCCTTTTAATTTATTAGTCAATGTCATTTGAGTTTACCATATGACCTGACCTTGGTCCCTGTTTCCAACTTGCTTGACAAACCTTACCTGTGTGACTGTAGGTTTTCAACTTGTCCCAATGTCCAACTTTGTTCTTTTATCCAGTAGGAATGGAAGTTTTCGAAGTTTGAGGTTTCGTGTTATCTAGTCTCTATGTTTTTCATTGTTTAAAACTGTCTGTTTGCTTTACCAAGAGAGTACTATAATCTTCACCCTTTGTGTCTGTGCTAGTATTAGTAGTACATCTTCAATCAGGTTGGACCTTGGAGGCAGACTTGAGATGAGGCAGTTGAGTCAAACCTTGCTAAGCTTAGAAGTGTCCTTCTCTCTGTCCCTTTTCCCAATTTTCCTTGAATGCGGGTTCTGACTTGTGATGTCTCATATATCATGTTGTTCTTTTTTCTAGTAGGAATATAAGTTAAAAAAGTTAAGGTGTTGTGTTGTTCTAAAGAAATATGCTTTTCTAGTACTAGTATTTGTTTTCTTCTTGTGTTAGGAACTTAGGATGATTCACGGGCTGTTGTCTCATGTTTTGTGTGCCCACCCCTATCGAGCTGTGGTGAATCTCATGCTGGCCATCTAGCAATGCCATTTCCAGCGTTTCGGGTTTGTTGGTCACCGGCCTGTGGTGATCCGTTATAATAATTAGTGTCATCGATTAGTGGATTACAATATGTCTTAGATAGAGTAAGTGGTAGCAACAGCATGAGTCTGCACTAAATGATGCATGCAAGAACCTTTAAACGAGACACTTATGTGGAGGAGTAACATCGGGTAATTTGTAACATTTGTTTGTGGATTCGTGAAATGACTGGTCGTTGTTCGTGTACATATAGCAGTGTTTAAAGCTGACTGTTTGCTTTGCCGAGAGAGTACTTCAATCTCCACCCTATGTGTTTGTGCTAGTAGTAGTAGTACAACTCAGTTAGGTCGGACCTTGGAGGAAAACTTGATATGAGGCATTTGAGTCAAAGTTGATGAGGGAGTCCTGGACTAGGGGGTGTCTGGATAGCCGAACTATCATCTTTGGTCGGACTCCTAGACTATGAAGATACAAGATTGAAGACTTCGTCCTGTGTCCGGATGGGACTTTCCTAGGCGTGGAAGGCAAGCTTGGTGATACGGATATGTAGATCTCCTACCATTGTAACCGACTCTATGTAACCCTAACCCTCTTTGGTGTCTATATAAACCGGAGGGTTTTAGTCCGTAGGACGAACAACAATCATACCATAGGCTAGCTTCTAGGGTTTAGCCTCTTTGATCTCGTGGTAGATCTACTCTTGTACTACCCATATCATCAATATTAATCAAGCAGGAGTAGGGTTTTACCTCCACCGAGAGGGCCCAAACCTGGGTAAAAACATCGTGTCCCTTGTCTCCTGTTACCATTCGCCTAGACGCATAGTTCGGGACCCCCTACCCGAGATCCGCCGGTTTTGACACCGACAGCTGACTTCTTCTGGATTAAAATGGTAGAACAGGTCTCTGGAAAGAATAAAGAAGTAAGCTATCCAAGGGTTCAGTTCACTGTGCTGCAAACATGTAAAATTCTTATTTTTGTGTATTCAGAAATAATAGTTGGTTGTTGCTACATCTTGAGCTTGTGTTGGTTTTCCTCCAAGAGGAGAGGGTGATGCAGCAAAGTGTAGCGTAAGTATTTCCCTCAGTTTTGAGAATCAAGGTATCAATCCAGTAGGAGGCTCCTCAAAAGTCCCACGCACCTACACAAACAAACTGAGAACTCGCAACCAATGCAGTAAAGGGGTTGTCAATCCCTTCACGGCCACTTGCGAAAGTGAGATCTAATAAAGATAGTATGATAAGATAAATATATTTTTGGTATTTTTGATATAGATGCAAAAAGTAAAGAAGCAAATAAAAGTAGATGAAAGCAAATATGATAAGAGATAGACCCGGGGGCCATAGGTTTCACTAGAGGCTTCTCTCAAGATAGCATAAGTATTACGGTGGGTGAACAAATTACTGTCGAGCAATTGATAAAAAGCGCATAGTTATGAGATTATCTAGGCATGATCATGTATATAGGCACCACGTCCATAACAAGTAGACCGACTCCTGCCCGCATCTACTACTATTACTCCACACATCGACTACTATCCAGCATGCATCTAGAGTATTAAGTTCATAAGAACAGAGCAACGCATTAAGCAAGATGACATGATGTAGAGGGATAAACACATGCAATATGATATAAACCCCATCTTGTTATTGAAAGTGCGTTATATCGACTAGAGGGGGGGTGAATAGGCGATTTTTATGAATTCTTCACTGAGGAATTTGCTGGTGAGGAAATTCCTTAGCGAAGAACTACTTGCAGCGGAATAAGTACTCAGAAGTATGCATAACAGAATACAAGCATAGTCATCATGATGAAATGAAGACAAGCACAGAGTACAGAAAGCGTAATCACAAGATAACACAAGATGAAGACAAATAGACTGAAGAAATTGAACTGAGGAAATTGAGAAAGTATTCAGTCAAAGTCTTCAAACACAAATATGAACAAACATTCAACACAGTAATGAGGAAATGAAAGAGTTGAGGAAATAGAACCAGTTAGGTTGGTGAAGACAATGATTTGGTAAACCAGTTCCAACTGCTATCTCAGTTGTACGTCTGGTTGGAGCGGCTGAGTATTTAAACTCGAGGACACGCAGTCCCGGACACCCAGTCTCTGAGCCGCAACTCAGGACACCCAGTCCTCACCGTATTCTCCTTGAACTAAGACCACGCAGGTCTCGTCCAATCACTTGTGGTAAGTGTTCAGGTGACTTCCAAACCTTCACAGACTTGGTCACTCGGCGATTCACAATTCCTCTTGGATGCTCTAGACCTTGACGCCTAACTGTCTGGAAGAAGCACAATCTTCAAAGGTAACAAGCGTCAGATCCACACAGGATCAATTTCTTCAGTGATGCTCAATCACTTTGGGTTTGTGGGGGTTTGGTTTTGGGTTTTCCTCACTTGATGATTTTCGCTCAAAGTCCTCGGAGGATGGGTTGCTCTCAGATGACAAGTGTCTAGTTCTCTCGGAGCAGCCAACCAAGTAGTGGTTGTAGGGGGCGGCAATTTATAGCCTAGGGAGCAGCCCGACATGATAAGACATAAATGCCCTTCAATGATATGACCGTTAGGTGGATAAGATATTTTGGACAGCCGACGCGCAGCACAGCAACGGTCGGAAATTTGACTCTCAAATTCCTCAGGGCTATCATGTTCCTCACTGTGTAGGCAATTCGCACTGGCGAATTCCTAACTCCTCAGTCAGAGCAAAGTCCTCAGTGACCAGAAGAACTGTGTCTCTGTCACTGAAGAAATTGACTGAACTGTATGAGATTTCCAATGGCTTCACTCGAAGGGATTGGTAGGTGTAGGATTTTGAGTTGAGCATCACATGGAAATTTTTCCTTAGTATTTCCTCGACCCCCTTTAACAGTACGGTGTTTCCTATGACTCAAGAAAGAGAAAATGAAACTTCGAAAACAAAAGTCTTCACGCTTCATGTTCCTCAAGTGGATACCAAGTCTTCAAGGTCACACCAATTTCTTCACTTTCAAAGTCTTCAGAAAGTCTTCAGAATATCAAAGTCTTCAGTCGAAGAACTTCATTTTTAGGGGTCGACTTTCTCTGTAAATCTCAAACTCCTCATAGACTTATAGACCTGTGTACACTCACAAACGCATCAGTCCCTTATCTTCAATACACCAAAATCACTAAGGGGCACTAGATGCACTTACAATCTCCCCCTTTTTGGTGATTGATGACAACATAGGTTAAGTTTTCAACGGGGATAAACATATGAAGTGTAAATACTGATATTGAGGAATTTGATTGCAAGATATAGAAGAATTCCCCCTGAATATGTGCATAGTGAGGAATTTGCTTTTGGGGCAATGCACATTTGAAGAGTTGAATCATGGAGATCTCCCCCTATATCTTGTAATTCATACACGCATTTGATATATAATATGAAGAATTTGAAATGCATGATGAAATATGGTGCCTAATGAGATTCAGCATGCGTGCAATAATATTAACGAGGAATAAGCATGCAGAATAGCACATCAAAAGTATCAGAGCTCGGTGCCTCAAAAGCATCAGAGCACCGTTCAAAAGTATCAAGGCACCATCGGGTTTAAGATTACAACTCGATCCAATAAAAGTTTCAGAAGAACAAGAGTTATAACTTAAAAAAACGCCCTTAGTATAGACACGCTTGAAGACTAACTCAGATTTCTCCCCCTTTGTCATCAAGTGACCAAAAGGAGTGAAACTGAGGACTAACGCCCCTGAAGAATTTCAAGTCGATGGAGGAGCGCCAGCGTTGTCGGGGTTGCTTGTTGTAGTAGGGCCTGCCGCAGTGTCGTCCAAATCTTCATACTCATCAGTAGCACGCGATGAAGAATAAGAGCTGGCCACCAGTGGAGGAACTTTGACCCTCTTGAATTTCTTCGGAGGAGGTGCAGACCAGTCAAATTCTTCCTTAAGACCCATAGTCTTCAGTTCTTCAGCGCTATAAACATGAGTGAGAACAGACCAGGTGCGGTTGAGGGTTTCATGAAGGTAGTAGTGGTTCTTCTTCACTGCATTATGTGTTGAGGTCATGTTGTGAAGAATTGCACCAAACTGACGCTTTACCCATTTGTGATTGCGATCAACCTTCTGATGAAGACTGAGGAGTAACTCACGATCAGTCATCACCCTGGGTGCTGTGGCCTGAGGATTTTGCTTGGCTGAGGTATTTGCGGCAGTGTCATGTGTGGCAGAGTCATCATTGGTAGAGTAAGATGTAGCCAGACGAAATTGACCATCCAATGGACGAGTGCGTTCATCGATCACAGCAGCTGCCTTGCCTTTATCATCAGATGATAAAACTGGTCGCTTGAGGACTTCAATGGGAGGCAAGTAGCTACCATGGTTCAGAGTGTCAGCCTTGTAATTCAGTGAAGAACGTGCCCTTATGAATCTCATAATCCCAGGTGCATAGGGCTTCAGCTCGAATGGTGACATAGCAACATTAGCAAGAGTCCTCATGAAGAAATCATGGAAGTTGACAGGAACGCCATGAATGATGTTGAAAAGCATGTTCTTCATGATGCCAACGACTTCTTCATCATTTGAATCGTGGCCTTTGATAGGACTTATTGTCTTCGTCAGAATGCGATAGACAGTCCGAGGCACATAGAGCAATTCCTTGACGAGGAATTTGGTTCGTGTGGCCTGCCCTGGCTTCAAAGGCTTCATGAGCACTTGCATATAATGATTTGTCAGTTCAGGGTCATTGTAGATGCAACGTGCACTGTCATGGGGAGGATCAAGTGGAAGGACACGAAGCAATTCAGTTGCTGGTGCCTTATAGTGAGTGTTTTCAGTCATCCAATCCAGCACCCATGAATTGACATCTTCAGCATCTTCGGTGATATGCAGTGTGGCGTAGAATTGAAGAATGAGTTCTTCATTCCAATCACAGATGTCAGTGCTGAAATTGAGTAGTCCTGCATCGTGAATAACACTGAGGACTGGCTCGAAGCATGGAAGAGATTCCATATCCACATGAGGAATATGTTCATGATCGAAGATTTTGTCCTTGTCAAACAGCACTGAGGAATAGAAGTTGGCTTGACTAGCAGTCCAGAAACGCCTCTTCCTTATACGAGCAGAGTCATATGGATTATAATCAGTGAACAACACATGCTCAGAGAAGAAGTCTTCAGCCTTGAATTTTTGCTTGCTTGAGAACGGATTCTTCGGTTTGGGCAGAGGAGTGTCAGTGATTTGCAGCACAACCTCAGGAATCGCGAGCTCAGGTTCTTCAGGCTGAGGAATTTCTGGTTCCTCTTCTTGTGCAACTTGAGGATCAGCAGCAGCAGGTTCTTCAGCACTAGCGGCTGGAATTTCTTCATGAACAGAAGGAGTGGGATGAGTTTCTTCAGATCCCATCTGAACTGTGGTTTCCGGGGACTGAGGAATTTGTTGGATAGGTGTGAATGGAGGAGTATTGGGATGCTGACTTTCCCAAAAGTCATCATTCATCACTGGTGTAGTGCATCCAATATCCACATATTCATCTTCATTTTCAATTTCCTCAACACCAGCCTCTTCAGCTGTGAACTGAGGCATAGGTGAGGAAATGATTGGCGTTGAAGGGATTGCTTCCACTTCAATTTCTTCATCAAGCTGCTTTGATGTAGCAGCAGAATGATTTTCTTCATCTGATCCGCTTGGGATCTTGTAGTCTTCTCCATAAGGAACAATTTCCTTTGATGACATGGAGGAAATTGGAACAGCATCAATACGATTTTCAATAGAGATGGTCATTGGCTTCATTTTCTTCGCAGCCGAAGAATTTGACGCAGCTGATGCCTTCCTTTTCTTCACTGCAGCTCGCTCTGCAGCCTTGGTCTTCTTCACTTCATAGGCAGAAGGAAGAATTGGAGTTGGTGTAGGCGCAGGAGGAGCTGAGGAATCTGGTTCATTTTCTTCAGGCGCAACTGATGCAGTTGCCCTGATCTCTTCAGTTTCTTCAGGCGCACCACTAGTGGATGCCCTGGCAATTTCTTCAGCGGCTGGGATGGAGTCATCAGCCCTGGAACTTGTATTGTCATCAGCAGGCTGAAAGTCATCAGCGGTGCTGGCATGTTCTTCAGCAGGCTAAGCAGAGTCTGCAGCCTGAGGATTTTCTTGTTGCGATGGGGCTGCAACAGTTGTCATTTTCTTTGTCAGGTTGACGAATCTCACTTTGGCTCCTTGCCAATCAGCATTGTATGCATCGAAGTCTTTGCTGAGGGCTTGGATTTCAGATTGAGCCTGGAGAAGTTCCTCGGGTGTCATTCTGACAATATTTTTCTTCAGGAGCTTCTCCTTCCTGTATTGAGCCTTCTTGATCTCACATGCCTTCTCAAATTTCCATTTCTCTTGAGTGATGAAATGGGTCAGCATGTGACTTTGACCGGGAGCCAGAGGCAGATCAGGCATTGGAGTGTTTGGATCCTTGTGCCAGAGATCAATGTAATCGGGATCTTCTTCGGATCCAAAAGCAGTGGCGCAGATGTGCCTTTGGCTCTAGCGGCCTTCACTTGTCTATCTCTGATGATTTCTGCAAGTTCTTCATCAAAAGCTTCATCACCAGAGGGCACTTGGAATGCAACATGTTTCTTCCTTGGACTTGGCCGAGGACCGCGTCCAGCTGTTTCTTTAGTCTTCAACAGAGTGGGGCCTGATGAGGACATTGGTGCAGCTGAGGAACTTGCTGAGACACCAGAAGCAATTGAAAAACCAGTAGTCCTTTGGCATGTAGCCAGATGCACAGGAGTTGAGGACTTTGGTGGAGCAGTAGTGGTCTGAGGAATTTGCTGTGAGGGCATAGCTGAGGAACTTGGCTGTGAGGGCACTGTTGGTGAAGCACTTGGCTTGCGAGCAGGCTTCTTTGACATTGATTTCCTTGGTCTGACCAAGGTCTTAGCAGCAGCAGCGGCGGCAGAATCCTCATTGAATTTTTTCACAGCCTCCTTGGCTTGTCTTGCCAATTTGGCTTGGCGTTTAGCCCATTCTTCAGGAAAGTCCTCACCACTTTTGATGCTAGTGGGATCAGCTACTTGGCCAGGTGCCAATGGAGCTCTAGGGCATGGAGGATTGAGGGCGAATTTCTTCACGTACTTTGGAGTAACATATCGATATTCCCTCCATTCCCTTGCCCATCTCCGTTCAATTCTCTGAATGCGCACTTTGCGCTGATTTTTGTTCTCTTTGCCAAACTTGGCTTCATCGGGTGCGCAATAGTCCTTATAGAGTTCATCAGGAATTTCGAAAGCAGTCATGACCTCAGGCCACTTTCCTCCTTTCTGCGGTCTCTTTCCTTCAGCCATATTCTTCAGATGAGGAATTTGAACAATTGAACACTCTGAAGAAGTATGCAATTTTTCTTCGAGGAACGCTGCAAATGAGTTAAGTTGATGAGAACCTAGTGATTCAGCAGCGGACATGAGTACCTGTGAACAGAGTGTAGGTGCGAGGGATTTGGAGAGGTCATATGCGTTCTCAGAAGATTTTTCGAAAAGACAAGTTTTGAGGAATTTGACCAGATGAGCCTTGAGGAATTTCACCAAGCGTTTTGTCTCAGGTTCCAGAGTTGTATAGATCGAAGATCCACACAATTGAGGAATCTTGAAGAAAATGATTGCTTAGAGAAATAGTTCAAGATCATATGATCCATGAGGTGTTCATATGTGTGAGGATTTGGAGAAAAACACCTTTGAAGATTTTCAGGAAAGCTTGAGAATCAAAGTGAGTAATAAAAGTAACTTTTAATTACCCAAAATGAAGAACACGACGAACTGAGATGAACGGATGCGAAGTTCGTCAGGTTAGATCTTGCACGCCCTAACTTGGCAGAGGGAGACAGCTACGGCGGCGGCGGAGTGAAGATTTCCGCAGCCGGCGCGAGTACGACGGCGACGAGGTCGAGGCAGCGAAGCTCTTCCTCACCTGCGACGATGGAGTAGCGGCGGCGCTAGGGTTTGAGGAGCTCGAGCGAGAGACAGCGACCGAGCGGAGTAAATGAAGTGAGGAAGGGGAGAGGGGTATTTATAGCCACGGTGAAAAAACTGTTCGTCCGAAGATTTGGGACGAACATGCCCCTGCCCTTTCTCCTTCACGCGACATGTGTCACCCACGTACTGTGCAGATGAGACCGTGTAAGATCGTGGGTGAATAAAATAATGCATCGTGGGATGCGGAACGGTTTGAGCGGTAAAACCGAAAATCTGGATAAGATTTGTTTTAATGTTTCGTTCGCAATTTCTTCAGCTGACAAGGACACACTGAAGACTTTGAACGAGTTTCAAATAGAACGCACATGAAGAATTTGTGAATAGATTGGGTTGAGTATAGCATAGAGGGGGAAGGGTCCGATCACATTCACTTAGCAGAAAAAAAACTTGAAGAAATAGCCATAAGTGAATGCTGTAGAGGACATAAACTCGTATATATATATAGCCAATGAAGACATACGATGGAAATAGTGAAGATTTTGCAAAGTTGAAGAATTTGAAAAACTGAAGAATTTCAAAACAAAAAAAAACTCAAATTGAAGATTTTCAACTTTTGTGGTGGCGTGACCCACCATATAAGAATGATGATTTCAGACACCGCGTACAATTGTCGTAGGGTTCTGAGAATCAAATTCTTCATTAATTTCTTCACACTTAGAGTGTTATTCTTCATTGATTGAAGAAAAACGTTTCTTCATGTGTTGCACATCTAAGTCATCAATTTTGCATAAGTGTTAGGATGTGTGTCCTTTTCAAAGAACATTCGAAGATTCTAAGATATTTAGCTCACACCGCAACTTGCTAAATCTCTTCTCATCCAAGGGCTTAGTGAAGATATCAGCCAGCTGTTCTTCAGTCTTCACGTGCTCAATGGAGATGTCGCCCTTCAACACATGATCACGAAGAAAATGATGACGAATCTGGATGTGCTTTGTCTTCGAGTGCTGAACTGGGTTGTGAGCAATCTTGATGGCACTCTCATTGTCGCAGAGGAGAGGCACATTCTTCACGTTGACGCCATAGTCCTTGAGGGTTTGCTTCATCCAAAGCAGTTGAGCACAGCAAGAACCAGCAGCAATGTATTCAGCTTCAGCAGTAGACAGTGATACGCAGTTCTGTTTCTTCGAGGACCAACAGACCAAAGATCGTCCGAGGAAATGACAAGTGCCAGATGTTGACTTGCGGTCCACACGATCACCAGCATAGTCCGAGTCAGAATATCCAATGAGATCAAAAGCAGAGCCCTTGGGGTACCATAATCCTAGTGTTGGTGTGTGAGCTAGATATCGAAGAATATGCTTCACAGCCTTATGGTGTGATTCCTTCGGTGCAGCTTGAAATCGGGCAGACATGCAAACACTAAGCATTATATCTGGCCTAGATGCACATAGGTACAATAAAGAACCAATCATGGAGCGGTATACCTTGTGATCAAAGTCAATACCATTTTCATCAGTGCATAGATGGCCATTTGTGGGCATAGGAATTTTGACGCCTTTGCAATCTTGCATGCCGAATTTCCTCAGTACATCTTTGAGGTATTTCTCCTGAGATATGAATATGCCATTGCGCTGCTGACGAATTTGAAGACCTAAGAAGAATTTCAACTCTCCCATCATAGACATTTGATATTCTTCACTCATCATATAGGCAAATTCATCACTATAACGTTAGTCAGTACAACCAAAGATAATATCATCAACATATATTTGGCACACAAACAGTTCACCATCATAAGATTTAGTAAAGAGAGTAGGGTCGAGTGAACCGGGTGTGAAGCCATTCTTCACGAAGAATTCCTTCAATGTATCGTACCACGCCCGAGGGGCTTGCTTGAGGCCATAGAGGACCTTATTAAGTGTGAAGACTTTGTCAGGATTTTTTGGATCTTCAAAACCTGGGGGTTGAGCAACATATACTTCTTCCTCAAGCTTACCACTGAGGAATGCACTTTTCACATCCATTTGATATAATATGATATCATGATGGTTAGCGTAAGCAAGTAATATGCGAATAGCCTCAAGTCTAGCAACAGGTGCAAAAGTTTCATCGAAATCAATTCCTTCAACCTGTGTGTAGCCTTGAGCTACAAGTCGTGCCTTGTTCCTCACCACAAGGCCATTTTCATCTTGCTTGTTGCGGTAGATCCACTTTGTGCCAATGATATTATGCTTGCGAGGATCTGGACGGTTGACCAGTTCCCAGACATTGTTAAGCTCGAACTGATGTAATTCTTCTTGCATAGTCTGAATCCACTCCGGCTCCAGAAATGCTTCATCTACCTTAGTGGGCTCTGTGATAGAGACAAAAGCATAGTGCCCACAAAAGTTAGATAAATGTGAAGCTTTTGAGCGTGTGAGAGGACCTGGTGCACTAATGTCATCGATGATCTTCTCCACTTGCACTTCTTTTGCAACGCGAGGATGAGCTGGTTGTCGCTGAGGATTTTGATCAGCATTTTCTTCAGCACCATTTTCCTCAGGATTTTCTTCAGGTGCATCAGCTCGATGTTCTTCATGAACAGGAATGAGTTCTTCAGCAGATTCTTCAATAGGAATGACATCCTAAGTTGCCTTGAACTTGATGGAATCCTCAGGTGCTGGTTCATCTAACACAGAAGGTAGGTGCTCTCTTTGCGAGCCATTAGTTTCATCGAACCGCACATCTACAGTGTCAACAATCTTGTGAAGAAAAATGTTGAAGACTCTGTAGGTGTGCGAGTCCTTTCCGTAACCAAGCATAAAACCTTCATGTGCTTTCGGTGCAAATTTAGAGTTGTGGTTAGGATCTCTAATCCAACATTTAGCACCGAAGACTTTGAAATAACTCACATTGGGTTTCTTGTCAGTGAGGAGTTCATAGGCCGTCTTTTTGAAGACTTTGTGAAGATATACTCTGTTGATGATGTGGCAAGCAGTATCAATTGCATCAATCCAAAAACGCTGAGGCGTTTTGTATTAATCAAGCATAGTGCGAGCCATCTCAACAAGAGTTCTGTTCTTGCGCTCCACGATGCCATTTTGCTGAGGAGTATAGGGAGCAGATAACTCATGAGTAATACCAAGTTCATCAAGATAGGCATCAAGACCGGAATTCTTGAACTCAGTTCCATTGTCACTTCTGATGTGCTTGATCTTCACCCAAAGTTGGTTGAAGCCCTCGAGGAAAATCGTTTGAAGACTTCCTGCACTTCATGTTTGTAAGTAACAATGTGTACCCATGTGTCGTGGGAAACGAACACCTATGGGGCAGGGGCCCCTTCTCGGTCCGGCAGGGAGCGGAGGGCGCACGAAGAGTAGATCGAGGCGATGCACGGGAGGGATTTTTACCCAGCTTCGGAGCTCTCCGGAGAGATAAAAATCCTACTGTTGCTTTTGTGTTTGTATTTTGCTCAAGAGCGTGAGCGTTCTGTGGTTTCGAAAGTGTCCAACCCCCCCTACGTTGCGCATGGGCCTCCTTTTATAGGCTAAAGGGGTCACCGACAGGTGGCGACGCAGGCAAGGGTACAAATGTAAAAAGGGTGGTTGGTACAACTGCTGCTACAGCGTACCCTACCTAACTCTGACGGCAGGGGACAAAGGCATTTAATGCCCATCCGGTCGCCCAAACAGTGCACAAAACGACAGTTTGGGGCGCCACCGCTTGCCACGATGGCCTTCTCGTCATCTCCGCTTGCCACCTCGCACCGCTTGGCTGCACAGCTTCCCGCCATGTGCGCCTGGAACGGTCCTGCGGCGACACGTCGACGGATGCGCTGGAGCGTAGGCATAGAGTGGTGGCCTCGCCGCGGCAAGCGCCTTGCCGCGGTCGTTGTCTTGTCGCGCCCGGAAGCTTGTCGCTCGCCGGGTCTTGCCGGGACGCGCGGCGCGTCATGGCAAGTTTCTTAAAATGCCTTGGTTGGCCTTCCCGGCAAGCTCCTCTTGCCGGGGCCTTGTCCCTCCCGGCAAGCTCCTCTTGCCGGAGTCTTGTCTTCTCAGTTAATACACTTTGTTCTTGAATGGCACCAATGGGAGCTACGGAGGATCTTAGCGGACGTCCGGCAAGCCTTGCCGCGGGGCGCCGCGGCTGCCCGTGCACAAGTTCGGGATACTAAGGTACCCTACTTTAGTACACCGACAGGAGCCCCCGGGCCTGGGCCACACACGGTGCCGAGCGCTGTTGGGCCAGGCCCAAAACAGGGCACGGGCACAGGCGGCCTGGGTCCACACCAAATCTAACTCCGTATCCACCACGCCCTCCCGTAACGGCACGCGTCAAATGCGGCATCGTGGGAGAGATCGTGGGTGATTCTTTAATCGAAAAAGGCGTAACGTTCGCCTCTCCTCTTTATAAGCAGGGGAAACAGGGGCCGTTCCCCCACCTTTGCCACTTGCGGTTCCTTCCTCAGAAAGCTCCGCCGCTCCCCTCCGCTTCTCAAGCCGAAAGAGAGCAGCGCTCCGCCGCCCGTCGCCGCCGCCCGTCGCCGTCGCTCTCCTCCGCTGCTTCCGTCATGGCTTCGAATACCGGAAAGGGTGCGAAGTCGGCCGAGGCGCTGCGGCTCGAGGCGCTGCGCAAGGAGCGAGCACTTTTCCCCCCTGAGCTCACAGCGAAGGCGCTGCGGGAGGAGTTCTATCTCTTCTGGTCGACGGAGACGCAGGCGCATCCGCGCACGCCGGTACTCTCCGCCGAAGCTTCTACTGTAGAGCGGTGCCCAAAAGGGTACTACTTCTTCCCATTGTTCTTCTACTGCGGGCTCTGTCCGCCCTTTTCCGATTTCTTCTGCGACGTCATGAACACATACGGGCTCCATCTCCTTGATTTCACCCCCAACGCCATTCTGACAATGGCGGTTTTTGCTCATCTTTGCGAGAACTTCGTCGGAATCCACCCCAACGTTGCCCTTTTCCGCCACTATTTCATCCCCGGGTCGAGAAAGGAGAGCCCTTGTCTGGTGGGATCGCCTGGATCTCGAGGGTCGGCAAGAAGGAAGTCTATCTGGAGGGGGAGCTCCGCAGCAAGTGGGACGAGTGGAGGGCTGAATGGTGTTGGATTGTTGACGCAGATCCGCAGCCATTCACCAATTTGCGCCAAACCCGAGTAGTGCGCGGCGGCGACTGGAGCGCCCTGGCGGCGGACGATGCTAAGCTGAAGATCGCCACCACCCGGATTCTGCGGCTCAGGCTTGCCGGGCTCAATGTAGGGGCCGTTGGCGCGGACTTTCTTCGCTGCCGCATCGCCCCCCTGCAGGAGAGGGGAGGCCCGCCTGGCTGTTTGGTGGCCCGGCGGATATCATGAGGCTGCGCCCAGGCCTCAATTTCAACTTCACTGTCTTGGAGTTGGATGGGATGCTTAAGGAACTGTTCAAGCACGACGCCAACCATCCAGAGTGGTTCAGGCTGCCGCGGGGCGTCATCCCGCTGTGCAACAACTCCCAGCTTGATCGCATCCGTGCAATGATGTCGGAGTGCGACTCGCACGGGGTTATCCCAACTTGGCGGGAGCCCTTCGACGACATCGTGCGGAAATTCTTCGACGGCTTGGTGGAGGTAGCAGTCCGTGCCGACGAGCAGAGGCTCCTCACCCGCGACACCACGGATGACGAGATGCGGTACATCGCCACCAGGGCTGAAGAGGTGGCGGCCGCCGCCGCCGCGGGCGAGTTCAGTTTCACGTTGGAGGAGGTAGAGGCGGCCGAGGCGGAAAGCCTTGCCGACCGAGAGGACCTTCGCGGGGAGGTCGTTGGCGAAGGAGAGCCCGAAGCCGAAGCAAGCGAGCCCGCCGAGGATGCGAGCGGCCAGCCGTCTTCGAGCAGCTTGCCGTGGGCGGAGCCCCCAGCGCAGCCCCCAGCTCAACCAAGAAGGCGCCTCCGTAGGACTGGAGATACAGCAGGGCGGCAGGCAGGCCAACAGCCGCAGCGCCGTGGGACACGCTCCACCGCGGCAAGCACCGTTGCCGCGGGAGCATCTCAAGCCGTGCCGGCAACTGGGGCGGGGTCTTCCCGAGCCACCACACCTGATCCTGCCGCAGCTCCCGCCAAGCGTCCAAGGGAGCCCACTCCTCCGCCTCGTCACGCTGAAAGAGTTCCAGACTTCGACCTCTCCGCACTGAGCTCCGACGAGGAGGAAGAAGAGGAGGAGGAGTAAGACTTTCTCCTTGTTGTACTTGTATTTCTTCGATTTTTGCTGTTTCTTGTCTTGTATTTGATCTGCTTCCCTCTGAACCTCGTTCCATTTCAGGACACTGGCCGAGAGAGCGGCGAAGAGGGCCAAGGTCCCCGTGGTTATCGTCGAGGATGATCCTGCTGTGATGGTAGAGGACGCGTCCGAGACCACCTTGACGCACCCGGCAATCTCTCCTCGAAGCAGCCCCCAGCGCAGCCCCCAGCGTAAGTATTTGTTCACTTCCTGTTGTGGGGCGCGCATGGGTGCTCTTTCTTTGCTGATATCTTGATTGTTGTCTTGCTTGTGTAGGAGCAGAACAGGCCCATCAGGAGCAACCAGAAGCCGCTCCGGAGGTGCAATCTGCTTCAACTACGCCGCCAAGGGGCGATTCTCCGGCAAGGGAGCGCTGTCCGGCAAGGGAGCGGTCCCTGGCAAGGGGTGGGACCAGCGATCCTTCGGTGGTGGAGCCCATGATCACAGAGCCCAGCACAGGTAACCCTCCTTGTCGGAAATTTCCCTTGGGCTTTTCTTCTTCTGATCTTCTTTATTTTTTGGATATTTGCTTGAATTTTCCTCCCTCTCCTTGTCTTCAGATCCTCCCTCCACGGAGCCGATAAAAACTGAGGCCACCGGCGAGGAGGATGCACGCGGCAACACTGATGATGCCGCCGCCACCGAGGAAGAGGCTGGCGCTGACGATCCCGCCGGCGAAGAGGCCGCCAAGGCTGCTGGCGCAGGAGCTGGCGAGAGGTTCGGCGATCGCACTGACCGCCGACCCCTCCGCCGCTGATGCCGCACTGGGCTCCGAAGAGCCCCAGCTCGGCGCCTACCTGAAGGCCGGCGAGGGTGTCTTCATCAGGCTTCCCTGGGCGTCGAGCTCCAGGGCGCCGGTCGAAGGAGAGGAATTTGACGGAGAAGTACTCGCCTCTGCTGGGCTGACAGTGGTTGACGCGCCAAGCAGCAGCAGCGGCGAGTCCGAAGAGGAGCAGCTGCTCCGGAAGTTGGTGTCGCTCTACCGCGCCCGACAAGCGAAACTGCAGTCCCGGGAAGCGCTTGTCGCGCAGGCGGGAGTTGACATAGAGAAGCACGCGGAGGAGCTCCAGAGCCGCAACCAAGAGGCCCTCCAGATCATTGCGGAGGAGAGGGCGCAGCTTGTCGAGGCGCAGAAGGCCTTCCTCCTCGAGAAGGCAGAAGCTGAGGAGCAACAGAGGCTTGCCGCTGAAGAGATGTCCACCCGGGAAGGTGAAATGACACAGCGGAAAGTCAATCTAGACAGCAACGAGGAGGAGCTCGCTGCACGCGAGCAATCACTTGGCAGGGCGCTCAAGGAAGCGAAGGATGCAGCCGCAGCTGCTGAGGCCGCCAAGAAGGAATTGGAGGTGAAGATGACGCAGCTGGAGGCTGATTTGAAAGGGAAGGATGAGGAGCTTGCCGCACTCCAGCGCGAACGCGAGAAGGATGCCCTTGCTCATGGCGATCTACAAGTTCAACTCGCCGATAAGGTCAAGGAACTGAACGCCGTCAAGGACTCAAATGCTGATCTGGAGCTGAAGCTGGTCACGTTGACTGAGACGCTGGACGGCGCCAAGAAGCGAGAGGATGACTTGAAGAAAGAGATCAAGGACAACGAGGAGCTGCTGACGAGGGCCGCCGAGACTCAAAACACCTTCTGGGCTACGGTGGAGCTTTGGATGGAGGGCCTCGTCAATATTGCTGCAACCATCGACGAGGAGCTGGCGCAACTGGACTTGGCGGGCTTCGGGTACTCCTCCGATGAGAACCTCCAGCCCAGCGCCAAGCTTACTCTGTTCTTCAAGGGCGTGGTGACGGCTCTCCAGCAGCTCCGGGAGAGGATCCCAAAGCAGCTGGCTGACGAGTCACGCGCAATCTGCGCCAGAGTCTTGGAGAAGGTGTTGGTGAAGGTGCTCTTCCGCAATCCGAACCTCAACCTCACCAACGTTCTCAAGAAGCTGCCGGCGGGTGATGATCTTGCAGAGCTCAAAGCCCTTGTCGCACCCATTGTGGACAAGGTGAATGAAGTCAAGAGGGTTGACGGCGACCGCGTAGATTAGGCCGCATGTTCTCTCCTTTTTCTTGCCGCTGCTAGACATGTTACGGGAACAATCCATTAGAGCGCGGCAAGTTATTATTGTAATATAACTGTATTCTTGGTAGTACTTGCTATGTTATTTCCTTTACTTGATTCCCTCCCTTGTATGTTTTTACCCTACGCTTTTAGGGAACTTGCCGGCGCAGGCACCCTTGCCGCGAGCGCTGAGTGCGGAACATCAGCAGCCTGCTGGCGGTGTTGCCTCCGGCAAGAAACCTGGTCGGAACTAGTCGCAGCCCACTTACGTTGTTGAGCGGACTCGAAAACAAGGTAAGGGCGCAACTAGCTACGAGTTGGTTCCTCCGCGCACAGGTTTTCCATACAAAGCACGGTCGTTCAAGGAAGATAACTTAAAAAAATTAGAATTGATTGTGCTCAAACTTTGGCAACTTAGCTTTTCCGTCGGCTGCGTCCCGGCAAGGCTATACTTCTTTGAACGGCGCCTGGTCCACACCATTATCTTCTCCTTCCCCCCCGGTGAACTTGTGGTCGAAGGAACCTTCTTTTTGAGAAAAAGAAAGAAGAGAAAATAAAGATATGGAGCCTTAAGGCTAGTTATTGCTTACCGTGGGCAAGAGCTGTACAAAGTGTCAGATAATGCATGCAAAAGAAAGAAAGCATGAAATTTGACAACGTTTGCAGAGCATGTGATCTTTATTTATGCACGGGATCTGCGCCCGGCTTTGTACAAAGGGTTACATGCAACAGCGGCAAGGCTTGTACAAAAGGTGGTTGCCGGAACAGCAGATTCCGGCAACCGCGCCTTATGAGTAAAACTTTCGAAGATGCTCTATGTTCCAAGAGTTGCTCACCGGAAAGCCATCTTCGGTCTCAAGGCGGACAGCGCCAGGCCTAGTGACTCGCTTCACCCGGTAATGGCCTTCCCACTTCGGCATCAACTTGTTGGAATTCTTGGCGGATTGAACGCGCCGAAGAACAAGGTCGCCTTCCTCGAGACTTCTGGCCTTGACTTTGCGGCTATGGTAGCGGCGCAAAGCTTGCTGGTATCGAGCAGCTCGTACAGCAGCCTGAAGACGATCTTCCTCAAGGAGCAGCGTGTCATCTTGCCGCAGCTGCTCTTGCTCAAACTCATCATAAGCGAGCACTCGAGGCGATCCGTATACGAGTTCCGTGGGGAGAACTGCCTCTGCTCCGTAGACGAGAGCAAAAGGTGTCTGGCCAGTGGCTCGATTTGGCGTCGTCCTGATCGACCAAAGAACCACTGGCAGCTCCTCGATCCAGTTCCTTCCGCACTTGTGCAGCCTGTCGAAAGTTCTGGTCTTGAGCCCGCGCAGCACTTCAGCATTTGCCCTTTCCGCTTGACCATTGCTTCTCGGGTGAGCAACAGAAGCGAAACAGACCTTGGCGCCAAGATCTTGGACATACTGCATGAAGGTGCGGCTCGTAAATTGTGTGCCGTTGTCGGTGATGATCTTGTTAGGGACCCCGAAACGGCAAACAATCGACCTGAAGAACTTGACTGCTGACTGTGCTGTCACCTTCCTCACTGCTTCCACTTTCGGCCACTTCGTGAACTTGTCGATTGCGACGTACAAGTATTCAAAGCCCCCGACAGCTCGGGGAAAGGGGCCGAGGATATCGAGCCCCCAGACCGAAAATGGCCAGGATAAATGGATCGTCTGGAGAGCTTGAGCTGGTTGGTGTATCTGCTTGGAGTGGAACTGGCACGCTTCACTTGGTTACTTGTGCAGTTGCATCCTGGAGGGTTGTCGGCCAGAAGAAACCTTGCCGTAATGCCTTGCCGGCAAGTGCTCTTGCGCCAATGTGGTGGCCACATATGCCTCCATATATCTCCGCCAACAGTTCCTGTCCATCTTCCCGGGGAATGCACTTCAATTTCACTCTGTTGAATCTTCTTCTGTATAGTATGTCATCGACAAACTGGTACATACTTGATTGCCGGGCTACTCTCTCCGCTTCTTCTTGCTCTTCGGGAAGTTCTCCTGTTTGAAGGAAACGGACAATCTGCTGTGCCTATGCCGGAGCTTGTGGCTCGACAACAAGGACTAAAGGCACGTATGCTGCTGCGGGAGCATCTGCTTCTACGGCAAGAATCTGCGGTTCAGCCGGAGCGTGATGTTCCCCGGCAAGCTTGCCGGAGGAAAACTCGTCGGGGGCGTCTGCTTCAACGGAACAAACCCTAGGGTTTGTCGGAGCAGACTGCCCCTCAGCACTCTTTGTGTTGATTTTGGGGACCTTCTTGGCGGCGGCTTCGGGGAGCTCTGCCGGAAAATAGTCACCAGAAACCAACTTCCTCTTCTTGTTCTGTCCAGTCGACGGTGTTACAGATGGTTGAGTAAGCTTGAGCACAAAAATTCCTGGTTCCACAGGTAACTTGAGTGCGGCGCTCTTTGACAGGCCGTCTGCAATGTCATTCTGGGCTCTCGGAACGTGTTCCATCTGCAGGCCGTCAAAATGCTCTTCCAACTTTCTCACTTCTTCAATGTAAGCTTCCATCAACGGACTCTGATAATCTTTGTTTACTTGGCGGATGACAAGTTGTGAGTCACCCCTGACAATGAGCTTCTTGATCCCAAGGTCTGCAGCGATCCTGAGTCCGGCAAGCAAGCCTTCATACTCTGCATTATTGTTTGTTGCTTGCTCCTTGGGAAAGTGCATCTGGACCACGTACTTGAGGTGCTCCCTGGTGGGTGCGACAAGCAACACGCCCGCACCGGCGCCTTGCAGCAAGAAGGCACCATCAAAGTACATGACCCATTCTTTGCTTGCTTCCTTGACGGGGATGCTCGTCTCCGGAATTTCTTCATCAGGTGTTGGCGTCCATTCCGCTATAAATTCTGCCAATGTTCGGCTCTGGATAGTTGAGGTACTCTCAAACTTGAGGCCAAAGCTTGACAGTTCCAGTGCCCACTCGACAATTCTGCCTGTTGCTTCTGGATTTTGCAATATCCTCTTCAACGGAAAGCGAGTGACAACTGTGATCTCATGCTTGAAAGTAATGATGCAGCTTCCTCGAGGCCATGAGAAGGCCGAAAAGCAATTTCTGCACACCAGAGTACCTTGATCTAGCCCCCTGCAGAAGGGAACTGACAAAATAAACTGGGCGCTGCACCATTTTCTTTTGTTTTTCCTCTTGTGGCTGCACTGATTCATCCTTGTCGGGACCAGAGCTTGTCGGAGAAGCCCCCTGCTTGTCGCTGGATGCGCTTTCCGTGGCCACTGGCTCATCATCCGCCTCCCTCTCCGCCACTAACGCAGCACTAACCACTTGATTGGTCGCTGCTAGATACAGCAGCAACTTCTCTTGTGGCTTAGGTGCGACAAGTATTGGAGTGGAGGACAGGTATCTCTTCAAATCCTGGAGCGCGGCCTCCGCTTCCGGAGTCCATTTCATTGGACCTGCCTTTTTCAAAATTTTGAAAAATGGCAGGGCGCGCTCCGCGGACTTAGAGATGAACCTGCTGAGAGCAGCTACACAGCCGGCAAGCCTTCGCACATCCTTGACGCGCTTTGGTGCTTCGATCTGCTCAATGGCCTTGATCTTGTCGGGATTGGCTTCAATCCCCCGCTGAGATACAAAGAACCCGAGAAGCTTTCCAGAAGGGACCCCAAACACACACTTCTCGGGGTTCAACTTGAGATTGATCTTGCGCAGATTTGCAAAGGTCTCATCCAAATCCTGGATCAGAGTTGCTCTGTCTTTGCTCTTGACCACTATATCATCCATGTAAGCTTCTACATTTCTGTGCAACTGTGGCTCAAAAGCTTCGTGGACTACCCTTGCAAATGTTGAACCAGCATTCTTTAGTCCGAAAGGCATTCGTACAAAGCAGTATGTGCCACATGGAGTAATGAATGCGGTTTTCTCCTCATCTTCTTCTTCCATGAAGATCTGATGATATCCTGAATATGCATCAAGAAATGACAGCAGATCACATCCGGCCGTGGAGTCAACAATCTGGTCAATGTGCGGCAAGGGAAATGGGTCTTTCGGACAAGCTTTATTAACATCAGTGAAGTCAATGCAAAGCCTCCATTTCCCGTTCGCCTTGCGCACGACTACAGGATTGGCCAGCCACGTAGGATGGAGCACCCCTCTGACAAGGCCTACTGCTTCCAACTTCTTGATCTCTTCTGCGATGAATTCTTGACGCTCCACTGCTTGTTTCCTAACTCTCTGCTTGACGGGCCGCGCGTGAGGACAGACGGCAAGGTGGTGCTCAATCACTTTCCTGGGAACACCGGGGATATCAGACGGTTTCCATGCAAACACGTCGACATTCGCCCGCAGGAAAGCAACAAGCGCGCTTTCCTATTTAGGGTCAAGCGTGGCACTGATGGTGAAGGTACCACCAGTGCCGTCCTCCTTGGTGGCCACTTTCTTGGTCTCTGGTGAAGCTGTCTTTGCCTTCTTGCACTTGCCGGTGGAGCTCGATGGTGCGTCCTCGACGGTAGCGCAGTACTCCGAAGAGGTGCGCTTGCCGGAGTGGGCACCAGAGCTGCTCTTGCCGGACTTGGTCTTCTTCTTCCCCCCGGGAGCTTCAGCGGCAAGTGGTTTGCGTTCTGCTGCGGCTGCTGCTTCCCGGTAGATCTTGTCGGTACAGATAAGGGCATCCTTCTTGTCGCCATGGACAGAAATGACACTTATCGGACCGGGCATCTTGAGTACGTTGTAAGCATAGTGAGAGGCTGCCATGAACTTGGCGAGTGCTGGACGACCGAGTATCCCATTGTAGGGCAACGGGAAATCAGCAACGTCAAAAGTGACCCTCTCAGTCCTGAAGTTTAGCTCGCTGCCGAATATTACCGGCAACGTGATCTTCCCCTTCGGCTTGCTCCTTCCCGGGTTGATTCCTTGGAAAGTACCGGTCTCTTCGAGCTCGCTGTCGGGGATCTGGAGCTTCTGGAGTACCGCGGAGGAGATCAGATTCAAGCCGGCCCCGCCGTCAACCAGCATCTTTGTGACCTTGAGGTTGCGGATAGTTGGTGAAACCAACATCGGCAAGCACCCGACCGCAGTTATGCGATCAGGGTGATCCTCAACATCAAAGATGATGGGCGTGCTGGACCACTTCAGAGGCTTGCGCGACTCAACTGACGGTTCTGCTGCATTAACCTCCCGCACCCACTGTTTGAGCTGGCGGTGCGAGGTATGCAGAGAAGCACCGCCGTCGACGCACAAAACCTCTGTTGCCTTCTGAAACTCCTGCTCGTCGGCCTCATCCTCATCCATCTCTTCATCTTCGTCTTCATCTTCATCCTTGTCGCGGCCGCGGGGAGGCCTGTCTCCTTGCCGCTGTTTGGCCTTGCCGCGGCGCCCTCCCCGGCCGGGACGCTTCTTGCCCGATCCTCCACCACCTTCTTGGGCCTTCTCCTTGTCGCGCCGCTCGTACTCAGCCTTCTGCAGTTCTACAAGCTGCTCAACTTTCTTGCAGGTCTGGAGATCATGGCCCTTGGTGCGGTGGATCTTGCAGTACTGCTTGCCGGAGCCGTCCTGCTTGTCGGCGGCCACCACGGCCTCGCCGGAGTCACCAGCTTTGGCCTTCTCGGCGCCACCTCCGTTGCCGGACTGCTCAACGACTAGCACATCTTTTGCTTTCCTCTTTCTATTGTTCCGCCGCCGGTTTTTCTTTGCCGGGGCGGCATCCTCACTGTCAGATCCTTCTGCTCCTGCATTCTCTCCGGGGAGTTTCCTCCCCTCTTCAGCATGTGCACACTTGTCGGCCAGGGCATATAGCTCACTGACGTATCTAATCTTGCACATCGCCATCTCCTCCCTCATCCTGCGGTTTCGCACGTTCTGATGAAACGCGCTGATGACCGCAGCAGGGTGGACGTCTGGGATGTTGCGCTGCACTTGGCTAAATCTCTGAATGTACTTGCGTAGGGGTTCTCCTTCCTTCTGGGCGAGCAGATGAAGATCGCTTTCCTGGCCATGGGGTTTGTGGCCGCCTGTGAAGGCGCCGACAAACTGATGGCACAGGTCCGCCCATGAGGAGATGGAGTCGTCCGGCAAGTGCATGAGCCACGATCTGACGTTGGGCTTGAGCACCAGCGGAAAGTAGTTGGCGAGGATCTTCTCGTCGCGCCCCCCGGCCGCCTGCACCACGATGGTGTAGATGCTGAGGAACTCTGACAGATGTATCCTGCCGTCGTACTTCTCAGGTACGTCTGGCTTGAAGTTCTTGGTACTGGGCCACTGGACTTGCCGCAGTTCACGGGTAAACGCAGGGCAACCTACCGCGTACGGCAAGTCACCTGGTTCCCCTGGCGCATGCATGTCGACAACGGGCCCAGCGCGCTGGTCGGACTGACGCCGCGCTTCTCTTTGGCGCTTGATGCGGGTACGAGCGTCTTCTTGATGCCGTTCTTGAAGAACTTGGCGCTGATCACGACGAGCTCGTGGATCTGACGACACGGTGGAGTCGCTGTCGAGGTTGACCCGACGAGTCGGCGATCTTGGCCTTCGGGGCGGAGAGTGCACGGAAGTTGCACCTCCTCTGGTCTTGTCGTCATCGGCCCGCGCTTGGGCGTCTCGCCGCGGCTTCGACGTGCTTGGTTGCCGGGGAGTGTCGCCGTTGGCGAAGCCGATGAGGCTCTGAATGGTGGCCCTCCAGTCGTCGATCCTGTCTGGCGCTGGAGGGTAATCCAGGAGCAGTTGGGCTCGAGCCAATGCTTCTTCTGGAGTCTTGGGCGATGGTGGTGAACGGTGCGAGGAGCGGGATACGCTCGAACTTCTAACTGGGTTAGAAGGAGCAGCATCCCGTCCAGGCGACCGCGCCACGCTCGTGCCGGCGTGCTGTCGTGCATGCTGGCCTTGAGCGTCCTGAGATCCACCAGCTCGGCCTTGCTCCAACGCAAGCACGGTACTAGGAGCACCATGGCGTTGTTGGTCCCGCGCCTCCTGAGAGGGGCGCGGTGCATGTACGGACGCCGAAGTTTGCGGGGCCTTGTCCTTGTATCTGGTAGCATAATGAGCTCCCTCGTCGGCGCCCGTTCCTCCGCCGGCGTCTACCCCACCACCCGTTTGCTCCGGTGGTGGTGGGAGCGACGCGGACGGAGCAGCCACCTCCGAAGTCTTCTTCTTCGGTGGCATGTCGATGAAGATGTTGATGTAGCGCGCGCGAACGCCGGATCAGGTTCGCACAACCTCGACGCCCCCTACCTGGCGCGCCAAAGATGTCGTGGGAAACGAACACCTATGGGGCAGGGGCCCCTTCTCGGTCCGGCAGGGAGCGGAGGGCGCATGAAGAGCAGATCGAGGCGATGCACGCGAGGGATTTTTACCCAGCTTCGGAGCTCTCCGGAGAGATAAAACTCCTACTGCTGCTTTTGTGTTTGTATTTTGCTCAAGAGCGTGAGTGTTCTGTGGTTTCGAAAGTGTCCAACCCCCCCTACGTTGCGCATGGGCCTCCTTTTATAGGCTAAAGGGGTCACCGACAGGTGGCAACGCAGGCAAGGGTACAAATGTAAAAAGGGTGGTTGGTACAACTGCTGCTACAGCGTACCCTACCTAACTCTGACGGCAGGAGACAAGGGCATTTAATGCCCGTCCGGTCGCCCAAACAGTGCAGAAAACGACCGTTTGGGGCGCCACCACTTGCCACGATGGCCTTCTCGTCATCTCCGCTTGCCACCTCGCACCGCTTGGCTGCACAGCTTCCCGCCACGTGCACCTGGAATGGTCCTGTGGCGACACGTCGACGGATGCGCTGGAGCGTAGGCACAGAGTGGTGGCCTCGCCGCGGCAAGCGCCTTGCCGTGTTCGTTGTCTTGTCGCGCTCGGAAGCTTGTCGCTCGCCGGGTCTTGCCGGGACGCGCGGCGCGTCGCGGCAAGTTTCTTAAAATGCCTTGGTTGGCCTTCCCGGCAAGCTCCTCTTGCCGGGGCCTTGTCCCTCCCGGCAAGCTCCTCTTGCCGGAGTCTCTTCTTCTCAGTTAATACACTTTGTTCTTGAATGGCACCAATGGGAGCTACGGAGGATCTTGGCGGACGTCCGGCAAGCCTTGCCGCGGGGCGCCGCGGCTGCCCGTGCACAAGTTCGGGATACTAAGGTACCCCTACTTTAGTACACCGACACCATGTATATCGAGAATAGTCATCAACAATGACAAAACCATATAGAGATGCATCATTAGTGACTGTGGAGTAATGATTAGGTCCGAAGAGATCCATGTGAAGCAATTCGAATGGACGGGTAGTGGTCATGATAGTCTTCGCTGGATGCTTGGCCTTGGTCATTTTTCCCGCTTCACAGGCTCCACATAAGTGGTCCTTGAGGAATTTGACATTCTCAATGCCAATGACATGCTTCTTCTTCGCAAGCATGTTCAAATTCCTCATGCCTGCGTGACCAAGTCGTCGATGCCATAGCCAGCCTTCTGAAGCTTTTGCAAGTAGGCACATGGCTGGTTGTGGTCCTGTAGAGAAATCAACAATATACAAATCTCCTCTCCTAAAGCCTTCGAAGACTTTGGAATTGTCAGCTTCCATAATCACAACACAGCGATACTTGCCAAAGACAACAACCATATCAAGATCACAAAGCATTGAGACTGACATGAGATTGTATCCTAAGGACTCAACAAGCATGACTTTGTCCATGTGTTTATCCTTAGAGATTGCAACCTTACCAAGACCCAATACCTGACTTTTGCCTTTGTCAGCAAAGATGATATGCTTCAGAGGTGATGGTGATAAAGGAGCATCCATCAATAGATTCTTGTCACTAGTCATGTGATTTGTACATCCACTATCGAGGACCCATTCAGTGGTTTTGGGTTGATCATCCTGCAGATGAATTAGTGTAGCTTACAATCTCATATGCTTCATCAGTGAAGAATATGATATCAAGTTCATCAGATGAATTTCATCAAGCAGTAAATAGATATAGCAGTATGAGGACGTGTGAAATGAAAGTTCATTTCATCATGATTCGCCTACGTCCTTTCAGGCATCTTGTCAGGTCCCCAGCAAATTCTTCAGACGTTTAAAGCACGTCTGGAGACCTGACCCTGCAGGAGTGATTAGTTCTTTTTCTTTACCACCCACATCTGGAGGGGTGGCAAAGAATTCATCACTCTGTGAGCACCATATGAGAAAGGTGGCAAAGATGCCAAACCATTTCGATTCACATAAGAGAGGTTAGGGTAAGCATATGAATAAGCAGAGAAATTCTTCGAGGACTGTTGAACATAATGATTTGAAGAATAATGCACATATTCATAGCCCTTAGCTCTACCCTGCGAAACAGAGTTGTTAGCACGATGATAATCATATGAGGACTTTGATCCTTTTGAGGAATTTGATCCTCGTGAGGAATTTGGTCCGTGTGAGGACTTGGATCAATATGAAGAATTTGGTCCATATGAAGAATTTGATCTGGGGTTCCTGTTCTTCACAGGTGGTGTCATGAGGACATTCACCTGAAGACTTTCGAGGCACTTCTTTGGAACCCAGATTTTCTTCATAGGAGAACCATTCCTGCAGTTAGTGCCAACATATCTAGTAAATACTTCACCATTCTGATTTTTGAATAGTTTATAGTTGGAGTCAAATGACTCATCAGAGGAATGAGGAGATTCACATGTAAAGCCAGATAAATTAGATGGATCAACTGGAGGTCCCTTTGCAGCAACCCATGAGGTTTTGGGGTACTGCTCAGGCTTCCAATATGTTCCATCAGCATTGAGTTTCCTCTCAAAGGCAATACCCTCTTTCCTAGGGTTTCTATTGAGGATCTGCTTTTTAAGCACATCACAAAGAGTCTGATGCCCTTTGAGGCTTTTGTACATGCCTGTCATGTACAATTCCTTCAGCCCTGCATTGTCAGTGATACTAGCAATGTCCTCAGATGAGGAATTAGTGATAGCAGAGGCAGATGAAGAATTTGTAACAGTTGAAGCATTTGAACAATCAGGTGAAGAATTAGCATATTCATGTTCAATGCACTTTAAGCATGGAGGAACAAATTCTTCCTGAGAGGCGCTAATTTGTTGAGCTAGTAATGAATCGCGCTCCTTCTGAAGATCTTCATAACACACTCTTAGCTTTTCAAGATCTTCCTTTCTTTGAAGAGCTTCAAGAGAAAGCTTCTCGTGATCTTGCTTTTCTTGAAGAAATTCATAAGAAAGTTTCTCATGATCAGATAAGAGAGTGTTATGATGTCTTTGAAGGTTATGAAACCTAGACTGAAGTCTCTGAAGATTCTCAGTCAGGTCTTTAGTGCGATCCATTTCTTCACCCAACATATCATCACTTTTGTCTAGCATGTTTTGAACCTTTTCAAAAGCCCGTTATTGTTTTACAGCAATCTTAGCAAGTTTAGAGTAGCTGGGCTTGAGATTTTCATCAGATTCATTTTCACTAGATTCAGAGGAGTTGTATTTGAGTACCTTTGCACCTTTCGCCATGAAGCAATAGGTGGGAGCGTAGTCATCATTATCTTCATCAGGCTTGTCGGTGGAGTCAGTTTCTTCAGTGTTGAAGATGGACTTGCTAACGAAAGCAGTAGCGAAGGCCAGACTCGCCATACCAGATTCAGATTCTTCAGACGCCTCTTCTTCATCATTTTCCTCAGATTCAGCTTCAGAGTCCATTTCCTTGCCAATGAATGCCCGAGCCTTCTTGGAGCTGCTCTTCTTGTGAGATGAAGACTTCGAGGATTTTGATGACGAAGATTTTGATGATTTCTTCTTCTTCTTCGCATCATCAGAACTGTAATCCTTGTATTTCTTCTTCTTCATTTCCTTTTCCCACTGAGGACAATCTTGAATGTAGTGACCAGGTTTCTTGCATTTGTGGCACAGCCTTCTCTTATAGTCACTGGATGAGGAATCACTGCCTCTTGAGGATTTTCCAAAGCGACCACGCCTAGAGAACTTCTGGAATTTCTTCACGAGCAGTGCAAGCTCCTGGCTCAATTCTTCAGGATCACCAAGGCTACTACCAGAATCCTCACATTCAGAGTCAGACACAGCCTTGGCCTTCAGGGCACGTGGTTTGCCATAGTTTGAACCATAGAGATCTCTCTTTTCAGCAAGCTGGAACTCATGAGTATTTAGCCTTTCGAGGATATCGGCAGGATCAAGAGACTTGTAGTCAGCACGTTCTTGTATCATCAGTCCCAGAGTATCAAATGAGGAATCAAGCGATCTCAACAGTTTCTTCACCACCTCATGATCAGTGATGTCAGTGGCACCGAGGGCTTGAAGCTCATTTGAGATGTCAGTGAGGCGATCAAAGGTTTGTTGGACATTTTCATTGTCGAGCCTTTTGAAGCGGTTGAAGATATTCCGAAGAACATCAACTCGAGAGTCACGCTGAGTTGAGACTCCTTCATTTACTTTGGACAGCCTATCCCAAATAAGCTTAGCAGTTTCCAAAGCACTCACTCTTCCATACTGTCCTTTACTCAGATAGCCACATATGATATTCTTCGCTTGAGAATCGAGTTGCTTGAATCTCTTCACATCAGTAGCGTTCAGTGAGGGTGTGACAGAGGGGACACCATTTTCCACAACATACCAAAGATCATTGTCAATTGCCTCAAGATGCATTCGCATCTTGTTCTTCCAGTAGGGGTAGTCCGTCCCATCAAAGGTAGGACACCCAGCCGAGACTTTGATCATACCTGTGGTCGACATGACTAAAACTCCAGGCGGTTAAACCAAAATCACACAGAACAAGGGAGTACCTTGCTCTGATACCAATTGAAAGTGCGTTATATCGACTAGAGGGGGGTGAATAGGCGATTTTTATGAATTCTTCACTGAGGAATTTGTTGGTGAGGAAATTCCTTAGCGAAGAACTACTTGCAGCGGAATAAGTACTCAGAAGTATGCATAACAGAATACAAGCATAGTCATCATGATGAAATGAAGACAAGCATAGAGTACAGAAAGCGTAATCACAGGATAACACAAGATGAAGACAAACAGACTGAAGAAATTGAACTGAGGAAATTGAAAAAGTATTCAGTTAAAGTCTTCAAACACAGATATGAACAAACATTCAACATAGCAATGAGGAAATGAAAGAGTTGAGGAAATAGAACCAGTTAGGTTGGTGAAGACAATGATTTGGTAAACCAGTTCCAACTGCTGTCTCAGTTGTACGTCTGGTTGGAGCGGCTGAGTATTTAAACTTGAGGACACGCAGTCCCGGACACCCAGTCTCTGAGCCGCAACTCAGGACACCCAATCCTCACCGTATTCTCCTTGAACTAAGACCACGCAGGTCTCGTCCAATCACTCGTGGTAAGTCTTCAGGTGACTTCCAAACCTTCACAGACTTGGTCACTCGGCGATCCACAATTCCTCTTGGATGCTCTAGACCTTGACGCCTAACCATCTGGAAGAAGCACAGTCTTCAAAGGTAACAAGCGTCGGATCCACGCAGGATCAATTTCTTCAGTGATGCTCAATCACTTTGGGTTTGTGGGGGTTTGGTTTTGGGTTTTCCTCACTTGATGATTTTCGCTCAAAGTCCTCGGAGGATGGGTTGCTCTCAGATGACAAGTGTCAAGTTCTCTCAGAGCAGCCAACCAACTAGTGGTTGTAGGGGGCGGCTATTTATAGCCTAGGGAGCAGCCCGACATGATAATACATAAATGCCCTTCAATGATATGACCGTTAGGTGGATAAGATATTTTGGACAGTTGACGCGCAACACAGCAACGGTCGGAAATTTGACTCTCAAATTCCTCAGGGCTATCATGTTCCTCACTGTGTAGGCAATTCGCACTGGTGAATTCCTAACTCCTCAGTCAGAGCAAAGTCCTCAGTGACCAGAAGAACTGCGTCTCTGTCACTGAAGAAATTGATTGAACTATATGAGATTTCCAATGGCTTCACTCGAAGGGATTGGTAGGTGTAGGATTTTGAGTTGAGCATCACATGGAAATTTTTCCTTAGTATTTCCTCGACCCCCTTTAACAGTACGGTGTTTCCTATGACTCAAGAAAGAGAAAATGAAACTTCGAAAACAAAACTCTTCACGCTTCATGTTCCTCAAGTGGATACCAAGTCTTCAAGGTCACACCAATTTCTTCACTTTCAAAGTCTTCAGAAAGTCTTCAGAATATCAAAGTCTTCAGTCGAAGAACTTCATTTTTAGGGGTCGACTTTCTCTGAAAATGTCAAACTCCTCATAGACTTATAGACCTGTGTACACTCACAAACGCATCAGTCCCTTAACCTATAAGTCTTCAATACACCAAAATCACTAAGGGGAACTAGATGCACTTACAGTTATCCTCGATGGCAACAATACAATACGTGTCTTGCAACCCTTTCTGTCACTGGGTAAGAACACCGCAAGATTGAAAACAAAGCTAAGCACTTCTCCCATGGCAAGAAAGATCAATCTAGTAGGTCAAACCAAACTGATAATTCGAAGAGACTTGCGAAGATAACTCAATCGTACATAAAAGAATTCAGAGAAGATTCAAATATTATTCATAGATAAACTTGATCATAAACCCACAATTCATCGGATCTCGACAAACACACCGCAAAAGGAGATTACATCGAATAGTTCTCCACAAGAGAGGGGGAGAACATTGTATTGAGATCCAAAAAGAGAGAAGAAGCCATCTAGCTAATAACTATGGACCCGTAGGTCTGTGGTAAACTACTCACAACTCATCGGAGGGGCAAGGATGTTGATGTAGAGGCCCTCCATGGTTGCTTCCCCCTCTGGCAGAGTGCCGGCAAGGGCTCCAAGATGGGATCTCGCGGATACAGAAGGTTACGGTGGTGGAAATTGTGTTTCGTGGTGCTCCTGGATGTTTTCGGGGTACGTAGGTATATATAGGAGGAAGAAGTACGTCGGTGGACGCCCGAGGGGCCCACGAGACAGGGGGCGCGCCCTATAGGGGGGGCGCCCTCCTACCTCGTGGGGCCCTTGGAGCTTTCTTGACTTGCACTCCAGGCTCTCCGGATCAGATTTCTTCCAAAAATAACGCTCCCGAAGGCTTCATTCCGTTTGGACTCCGTTTGATATTCCTTTTCTTCGAAATATTGAAATAGGCAAAAAAACAGTAATATGGGCTGGGCCTCCGGTTAGTAGGTTAGTCCCAAAAATGATATAAATGTGTAAAATAAAGCCCATAAACATCCAAAAGGGGTAATATAATAGCATGGAACAATCAAAAATTATAGATACGTTGGAGACGTATCAAGCATCCCCAAGCTTAATTCCTGCTCGTCCTCGAGTAGGTAAATGATAAAAAAGAAATTTTTGATCTGGAATGCTACCTAGCATAATTCAAAATGTAATTTTCTTCATTGTGGCATGAATGTTCAGATCCAAATGAATACAAAATAAAAGTTCATATTGACATAAGAAATAGTAATACTTCAAGCACACTAATGAAAGTAATCATGTCTTCTCAAAATAACATGGCTGAAGAAAGTTATCCCTACAAAATCATATAGTCTGGCTATGCTCTATCTTCATCACACAAAGTATTTAATCATGCACAACCCCGATGACAAGCCAAGCAATTGTTTCATACTTTAATAATCTCAAACTTTTTCAACTTTCACGCAATACATGAGCGTGAGCCATGGACATAGCACTATATGTGGAATAGAAGGGTGGTTGTGGAGAAGATAAAAAGGAGAAGATAGTCTCACATCAACTAGGCGTATCAACGGGCTATGGAGATGCCCATCAATAGATGTCAATGTGAGTGAGTAGGGATTGCCATGCAACGGATGTACTAGTGCTATAAATATATGAAAGCTCAATAAAAGAAACTAAGTGGGGTGCATCCAACTTGCTTGCTCATGAAGACCTAGGGCACTTTGAGGAAGCCCATCATTGGAATATACAAGCCAAGTTCTATAATGAAAAATTCCCACTAGTATATGAAAGTGACAACATATGAGACTCTCTATCATGAAGATCATAGTGCTATTTTGAAGCACAAGTGTGGAAAAAGAGATAGTAGCATTGTCCCTTCTCTCTTTTTCTCTCATTTTATTTCTTTTCTTTTCTTTTTTTCTTTTCTCTTTTTTTCTTTCTTTGGCCTTCTTTTTTTTCTTTTTGGCCTCTCTCTTTTTCTCCTTTTTTTTTCTTTCTTTTCTTTCTTTAAAGTCTGAAGTCTCATCTCAACTTGTGGGGGAATCATAGTCTTCATCATCCTTCCCTCACTAGGACAATGCTCTAATAATGAAGATCGTCACACTTTTATGGATTTACAACTCAAAGCTAGAACAAGATATGACTCTATATGAATGCCTTCGGCGGTGTACCGGGATATGCAATGAATCAAGAGCGACATGTATGAAAATTATGAAGGTGGCCTTGCCACAAATACAATGTCAACTACATGATCATGCAAAAAGCAATATGACAAAAGTAATGTGTGTCATATAAACGGAACGGTGGAAAGTCGCATGGCAATATATCTCGGAATGGCTATGGAAATGCCATAATAGGTAGGTATGGTGGCTGTTTTGAGGAAGGAGTATGGTGGGTGTATGGTACCGGCGAAAGTTGCGCGGTACAAGAGAGGCTAGCAATGGTGGAAGGGTGAAAGAGTGCGTATAATCCATGGACTCAACATTAATCAAAAGAACTCATATACTTGTTGCAAAAATTTAGAAGTCATCAAAAACCAAAGTACTACGCGCATGCTCCTAGGGGGATAGATTGGTATGAAAAGACCATCGCTCGTCCCCAACCGCCACTCATAAGGAAGACAATCAATAAATAAAATTGTGGTCCAACTTCATCACAAAGTGGTTCACCATACGTGCATGCTACGGGAATCACAAGCTTCAACACAAGCACCTCCATATCTCAAAACAATTATCAAGCATCAAATTGATCATAACATCCAATTCACTTTCTATGATAGTTTTTATTATACCCAACTTGGATGCTCATCATTCTAGGACCAACTTTATGATCATAGCAAATACCATGCTGTTCTAAAAGACTCTCAAAATGATATAAGTGAAGCATGAGAGACTATCAATTTCTTCAAAATTAAGACACCACCGTGCTCTAAAAGATATAAGTGAAGCACTAGAGCAAAAACTATCAAGCTCAAAAGATATAAGTGAAGCACATAGAGTATCTTAGCAAATTCTAATCAAATAGGCTTCTCCCAAAAAGTTGTGTACAGCAAGGATAATTGTGGTAAACTAAAAAGAAAAGACTAATATAATACACGACGCTCCAAGCAAAACACATGTCATGTGGCAAATAAAAATATAGCTCCAAGTAAAGTTACCAATGAACAAAGACGAAAGAGGGGATGCCTTCCCGGGGCATCCCCAAGCTTAGGCTTTTGGCTATTCTTGAATATCTTTGGGTGCCATAAGTATCCCCAAGCTTAGGCTCTTGCCACTCCTTATTCCATAGTCCATAAAAGCTTTACCCAAAACTTGAAAACTTCACAACACAAAACTCAACAGGAAATCTTATAAGCTCCGTTAGTGAAAGAAAACAAAACCACCACATAAGGTACTGCCATGAACTCATTCTTTATTTATATTGGTGTTAAACCTACTATATTCCAACTTCTTCATGGTTTATAAACTAATTTACTAGCCATAGATGCATTGGAATAAGCAAACAACACAAGAAAAACAGAATCTATCAAAAACAGAACAGTCTGTAGCAATCTGTAACTAACGCAAACTTCTGGAACTCTTAAAATCCTACCAAAATAGGAAGTACTAGACAATTTGTCTATTGAACAGACGCAAAAAGAGTCAACGCAAATCACGTTCCTGTGATTTAACAAAATTATATTCGTGTGCGCAAAGTTTCTGATTTTCAGCAGAATCAAATCAACTATCATCGTAGGTTATCCTATAGGTTCTACTTGGCACAAACACTAATTAAAAGATACAAACACATCTATCCAGAAGGTAGATGCAAGATTTATTACTAAACAGGAGCAAAAACTAAAAACATAAAGAAAAATTGGGTTGCCTCCCAACTAGCACTATCGTTTAACGCCCCTAGCTAGGCATAAAAACAAAGATAGATCTAACGAGTGCCATCTTTGGCACTAGGTTCATAAGTAGCATGCTTGTGATCTCTAGGGATTTCTTCCCTTTTAGCAATGGATAAACCTTTAGGCAAAAATTCAAGAAATTCATTATTAGCAAAAGTTTCCTTAACGATAGAGAGGCAATTGGGAAGAACACTTATGGATTTGAGATCCGCATCTTCCTTACTAGAAGATTCACCCTTATTTTTAGGAACATAAATAAACTTGGAAATTTTAGTAGGGGGTTTTGGAGTGTTTTTCATGGGGGAAAACGCGGAACCCAAGTTTGTAATGATATCCTCAAGTTTACTGATTCTAGAGGAGTCTAGATCTATTTTTTCATTAACTAAAGGTTCTTTTTCCTTAAGATTTTTCAAAGTAAGTCCAACCCTAGATCCAAATTGGGTAATGTGATTATGAATCTTTTTATCCAAATTTTCAATCAACTCAACAGTGGCAATTTTACTTTCAATAATATCAAGCCGTTGCATCACATGTTCTAGGGTTAAAAGCGTTCCATTAACCAAAAGAGGTGGTGGGCCAAACAAATCTAACATAGCATTATAAGCATCAAAAGTATGGCTACTCATAAAATCACCTCCTGTAGCAATATCAAGAACACATCTATTCCAAGGAGTAATGCCTACATAAAAATTGCGGAGAAGAACGGAAGTAGCGAGCTTCCTAGTAGCTCTATATTGGGCATTGCAAATTCTATGCCAAGCATCTTTTAAACTTTCCCTTTCCCTTTGCTTAAAATTGTGAATTTCTTGTTCGGGAGTAAGAATAAAGATAGGAGGACTAGCCATAACAACAAGGTAAACGGACTAACACACGAGCAAACAGAAAAACGGCAAGCGAAGAGAGAGGAGGAGATTGGGAAAGAGAGGGCGAATAAAACAGCAAGGGTGAAGTGGGGGAGAGGAAAACGAGAGGTAAATGGCAAATAATGTAAATGCGAGGGAGATGGGTTTATGATGGGTACTTGTTATGTCTTGACTTGAGCGAAGACCTCCCCGGCAACGGCGCTAGAAATCCTTCTTGCTACGTCTTGAGCTTGCGTTAGTTTTCCTCGAAGAGGACAGGGTGATGCAAAGTGTAGCGTAAGTATTTCCCTCAGTTTTGAGAACCAAGGTATCAATCCAGTAGGAGGCTCCTCAAAAGTCTCACGCACCTACACAAACAAACTGAGAACTCGCAACCAACGCAATAAAGGGGTTGTCAATCCCTTCACGGTCACTTGTGAAAGTGAGATCTAATAAAGATAGTATCATAAGATAAATATATTTTTGGTATTTTTGATATAGATGCAAAAACTAAAGAAGCAAATAAAAGTAGATGAAAGCAAATATGATAAGAGATAGACCCGGGGGGCATAGGTTTCACTAGAGACTTCTCTCAAGATAGCATAAGTATTACGGTGGGTGAACAAATTACTGTCGAGCAATTGATAGAAAAGCGCATAGTTATGAGATTATCTAGGCATGATCATGTATATAGGCATCACGTCCATAACAAGTAGACCAACTCCTGCCTGCATCTACTACTATTACTCCACACATCGACCGCTATCCAGCATGCATCTAGAGTATTAAGTTCATAAGAACAGAGCAACGCATTAAGCAAGATGACATGATGTAGAGGGCTAAACACATGAAATATGATATAAACCCCATCTTGTTATCCTCGATGGCAACAATACAATACGTGTCTTGCAACCATTTCTGTCACTGGGTAAGAACACCGCAAGATTGAACCCAAAGCTAAGCACTTCTCCCATGGCACGAAAGATCAATCTAGTAGGCCAAACCAAACTGATAATTCAAAGAGACTTGCAAAGATAACTCAATCATACATAAAAGAATTCAGACAAGATTCAAATATTATTCATAGATAAACTTGATCATAAACCCACAATTCATCGGATCTCGACAAACACACCGCAAACAGAGATTACATCGAATAGTTCTCCACAAGAGAGGGGGAGAACATTGTATTGAGATCCAAAAAGAGAGAAGAAGCTATCTAGCTAATAACTATGGACCTGTGGTCTGTGGTAAACTACTCACAACTCATCGGAGGGGCAAGGATGTTTATGTAGAGGCCCTCCGTGGTTGCTTCCCCCTCCGGCAGAGTGCCGGCAAGGGCTCCAAGATGGGATCTCGTGGATACAGAAGGTTACGGCGGTGGAAATTGTGTTTCGTGGTGCTCCTGGATGATTTCGGGGTACATAGGTATATATAGGATGAAGAAGTACATTGGTGGACGCCCGAGGGGCCCACGAGACAGGGGGCGCGCCCTACAGGGGGGCGCCCTCCTATCTCGTGGGGCCGTCGGAGCTTTCTTGACTTGCACTCCAGGCTCTCCGGATCAGATTTGTTCCAAAAATAACGCTCCCGAAGGTTTCATTCCGTTTGGACTCCATTTGATATTCCTTTTCTTCGAAATACTAAAATAGGAAAAAAAAACAGCAATATGGGCTGGGCCTCCGGTTAGTAGGTTAGTCCCAAAAATGATATAAATGTATAAAATGAAGCCCATAAACATCCAAAAGGGGTAATATAATAGGATGGAACAATCAAAAATTATAGATACGTTGGAGACGTATTAGTTGTATCTTTTGTTTTACCCTGAAGCATCCCAATTTTGTGAGATTAGGGTCTCTCTAATTCTTGCGGATATGTGTTTCTGCCATCTTTTGTTCGTCTAGAATTCCATTTTGTACCAACAATCATATCAAGTTGTTCATGTAGAAGGCCATTTTGTTCCCCTGGCTTCCCTGTCTTCTTGGAAAATTTCTTCTGCCGTTGGTGTGAATCCTTACAGAACGTCCTTGATGGAGTAAGTGCTCCTAGATAGGTTCAGCAGGCAAAAGTGACATGAGCGACCTGAGCATTCTGATCTATTAGCATTATTGAATGCAAACAAGATATGATCTTTCTTATACACATGTAATACGAGTTTTCATTTACCACTACTGGCACAATCCTCGGTACCTTTGAATGGAGCTCTCGGCTCCATCCTCCCATTCAAAGAAATAATAGTAATGTCTATTATGCATGCTATCACCACTATGAGCAACAAACTATTGCAGTTTGCGTGCTTTGTGCACGCCCTACTTAAGAAATCATTCACACTTTAATTGTTTCTGGCTAGTGCAGGCTGTATGTAGTTCAGAAGTGAGGTTTATTAGAAGCATGGAGATTGAGCAGTTGCAAAGTTAATGTGTTCCCTACCTCATTGTCTTGCTGGATGCTTTAATGAGAAAGAACTGATCTTTTTTGCTGTATGTAATTGGACAGGTGACAACACCAATTCTTGCACCTTCTTCTGTTGCCGATATGGACTTGGGGGTGCATGACTTGACAATGAGCACCTAACATCAGTTCTCTCCATGGCAGTGAGCTCACTGCGCAACAACCGCCATGATGTGGTTCAGGTAACTGCCCAGTCTCCTCCTTAGACACCATGTTGTGTGGTGCCCGGCCATCGCGCCGAAGACGTGTTGTAATCTTCGGCTTCGAGCCTTGGTACTTTCTTGGTAGAGGTTTGCTTGTGGGGTGCTCATCTGGTCACATGGTTGTAGCAAATAAACTAAGCCCCCCAACTAATCAAATGTTTCCTTTCTTGTCCATCTTTTGGATGAAAAAGTTGTATTAAGAGCTTTTGGAACTACTTGTGCACTACTTTGGTCTTTTTGTTTTATTTTGATCCCCCTCTCTTTAGTACTTTGTTTGTCTATCAAGAAAATGGTGTTATGGTGCAGGTGTAGTTGAGACTTGGTTTCTGTGTTTGTGCCTTCTTATTTTCACTAGCTTATGGTACAATTGATGGGTATCTTTGTTTTGTCTCCTTTTTTAGCTAAGTTGTATCATCTTAGGTATAGTTGGTTGCTTTGGAATTCTCTCAGAAGATAGAATTGTTCAGATTTGAGTTACAGATCAAAATATATGGTTCTTACTCCTGGTTATGCTACTGTTTGAGTTATAGATCAAAATGTATTGTTCTTGGTCCTGGTTATGTTACTGTTTGAGTTACAGATCAAAATGTATGGTTCGTGGTCATGTATATTTGAGACTAGGAATGTCATTCTGAAATTTGCTTTACACATATTGTGATATTCTCAAACTTGTTATCTGCATCAACCAGGTACGTCAATTCATGTAAGCGACTCTGTTGAGAAGGAGATCGCTATGTGGTTCTGGTGCTACCTGGTGGTTGTCGTCGCGGTCGCCTTGCTTTTGGTGTTGATGAGATGGCGGGGTTGTTGCCCAGTATCCTTGCCGCCAGCTCCCACAACTTCCTCCTTGGTTATCACCACTTAGGTGAGTCCCTGGTCTCGCCTTCCTCTGTCTTTTCTGGGATTGCAAGCAAGGCATGCACATCTGCTGGATGCATCCTGTTTGTGATGACATTAGAATCTGAAACCCGGGGATGCCATGTATATTTATGTACTCACTAGGAGACGCAATGGTACTCCGTTTGTAATGTGTAACAAACAACGTCTTATATTTTGATACAGAGGGAGTAGTTTATTAAAGCATGGAGATTAAGCTATTGCAAAGTTAATGATTTGGTTGTGTGTTCCCTAGCTCATTAGCTTGCTCGATGATTTAATGAGAAAGAACTGATCTATTTTGCTGTACATGATTGGATTGGTGACAACGCTAATGATTGCACCTTCTTCTATCACCGATATCGACTTGCGAGCGCATCACTTGACGATGAGCTCCTGACAACAGTTCTCTCCATGGCAGTTAGTTCACTACGCGGCAACCGCCATGTTGTGGTTCAGTTAAATACCTAGTGTTCTCCTTAGACACCGTGTTGTGTGGTGCCGGCCATCGCGCCAAAGACATGTTGTGATGTTGGGCTTCGAGCCTTGGGGTAGGGGTTTGCTTGTTGGGCGGTCACGTGGCCATACATGGTTGCAGCAAATAAACTAAGCCACCCAACTAATCAAATGTTTCCTTCTCGTCTAATCTTTTGGATGAAAAGTGATGTTAAGAGCCTTTGGAACTACTTGTGCACTACTCTGGTCTTTTTGTTTTATTTTGATCCCCCTCTCTTTAATACTTTGGTAGTTTGTATGTGCCTTCTTATTTTCACCAACTTATGTTACAAGGATGGGTATCTTTATTTTGTCTCCTTTTTTTAGTTAATTTATGTCATCATAGGTAAAGCTGGTAGCTTTGGCCTTTTCTCGAAAGATAGAATTGTTCAGATTTGAGCTACACATTAAAATATATGGTTCTTGCTCCTTGTTATGCAACTGTTTGAGTTATAGATCAAAATGTATGGCTCTTGGTCATGGTTATGTTAATGCTTGAGTTATAGACCAAAATGTATGGTTCTTGGTCCTGTATATTTGAGACCAGGAATGTCATTCTGAAACTTGTTATCTGCATAATCCAGGAACATCATTCATGTAAGCGACTCAATTTAGAAGGAGATTACCATGTGGTTCTGGCGCTACCTGGTGGTTGTCGTCACGGTTGCCTTGCTTCTGGCATTGATGAGACGACGGGGTTGTTGCCCAGTATCCATGTTGCCAGCTCGGACAACTGCCTCCTTGGTTATCACCACTTAGGCGAGTCACTGGTCTCGCCTTCCTCTGTCTTCTTTGGGATCTAGCCTGTGCTTTTCTCCATCCATCGAGGCGATGATCAGTGCTTATGGTCTGTGGTGGTGGTTGGTCATGTGCAATTTGATTTATTCTATTGTGCTAAAGGTTTCATATTAGCCTTTCTGAAGTATTGATATGCTCCATTTTATGTTTTCTTTTTCTTGTGCAAGTGTTACGGTAGTGACTGGCCTTTTATTGAATTTCTTTTGGGAATTGTAGCTAAAGTTCTAGGGTTCATTTGAGTGTGGTTGATGTCATCCAGCTAAAAGCTTGAAAATTTGAGCTTATAGGGTCCGTTTGAGTGATGTTCACATGCATATCTGGTTGTATTAGAGCTTTAATTTAAGTGATTTTAGTGATTTGAATAAAGTGATGATTGTAATATCATCCATATATCTTCACCTAGAATGCATATAAGTTAATATTTGTATCAGTAACTACTACATCAGCAGTGTACTTGTTTTCTTGTTTTATTCATAATCTCATGGGCGAAGCAGTCATACACCTTGGTTGTAGAGTGCAGATGGCAATGGGCTATTTGTTTGTCAAAATGATGGTGTTTCGACGCAGGCGCAGCCAATGCTTGGTTTCTGTGTTTGTGCCTTCTTATTTTCACCAACTTATGGTGGTACAATGGATGGCTATCTTTGTTTTGTCTCTGCTTTTTTCTTTTCTTTTTGAGCTCAGGTGTGTTGTCGTAGGTATAGTTTGTCGCTTTGGCCGTTTCTCAAAAATACAATTGTTCGGATTTGAGTTACAGGTCAAAGTATATTGTTCTTGTTCCTGGTTATGGTACATTTAGAGTTACAGATCAAAATATATGGTTCTTGGTCCTATTTATTACCATGAAAAGCCTGTTGAAAGGCACCTTTTCACATTGTTTAGTGGATACCGAAGATTAGAGATCCTAATTCACTTCCCCAGTTTTCATTATTTTGAAAATTTTGCTTGTTCTTCAGGTGATAGTGAGATTACAATAATTGCCATCGGTGAAAGCACCGCTGCAGGGGATCAAGCTAAAAAGTTTCTGGAATATGTTCGTGTTGGTTAGTCCAAGGAGAAGCTGCTCTAATCTGATCTGGTCAAGGCACCAAGCTGCTCAATATCACCACCATTTGTTCATTTCGAAGGTGAAGTGTGTCTCCCCCTCTGTTTGTTTTGATTTGGCTGCCGTCAAGGTTCCGTTCCCTGATGTGGTTGTTTCCTCATGACACAGCCATGGCCCTCCGGTGGCCTTAATTCTTCTTCCTCCTCGGCATAGGTGCTAACTCTCGCTCTCTCAATCATGGATGTAAGAGATGCTTAGAATAACACAATGGTGATTAATTGATACTGTGAATCTTTCTTCCCATGTAAATCTTATTTTCTATTTTTAACCATGCATCAAACAACACAATAGCAGTCTCTCAAAAATTACTTTGAGTAAGAATCGGGGTTTTACTTGATTGGTGGTGATTTGGGGGCGTATATTAATAGGCTTGTGGGGTGGATTTTTGGTCCCCTAAGGTGTGAGAAATAATTCCTCCTCGCTGGAGTTAGTGTGATTTCAGGGAAGGCATGCACATCTGCTAGATGCATCCTATTTGTGATGACATTAGAATCTGAAATCCGGGGGTGCCATATATATTTATGTACTCACTAGGAGAGGAAATGATATGGAAGATGCTTAAATTAGCACAATGGTTTGAAACTGTGGATCTTTCTCCCCGTTTGAATAATATTTTATGTGCTGAACCAGCATAAAAAACACAATAGCTTCAAACAAATTGGTGGTTTTCTTCGAGTATACTAGTGCTTGTCATAGTTTTAGTCTTAAGAGTGCATTGTTAAGCTGAATGAAACCTGTCTATCAGTGTTGGTCCTGTTATGATGCGATGATGTACAAACAGTATATTTGAATTGTAGACAAGTCCCAGCACAAAGCAGACAGGGCTTGTTTGACATAGGTGATTGTTCTATGATGTTTGACATTCTCGTGCTTACTTTAGTGAGTATTTTTTTTTTGATGGCAGAAGGGTGATGTCTCGGTAGTTCATGTTATGATGTATTAGCAAACAATATTCGGTTCGCTTTCTTACAGTAACACATGTCTACTGCAAAATTAGTGAGTGCCAAATTGTACAACCATCAAGAGGAACCCTACTGCAAAATTGTTTTCTAGTTGCATGCCCCCATCCATCATGCCCAGTTCAAAACTCTGTATGCATGGTTTGCATCTTGAATTGATATCAACATACATGTGTAACATGTTCCATCCATGTGTCAGTGCAGTAGGAGCAGCCCCAGCACCGGGTCGTCGATGGTGGGTTTCAGCGCGAAGATGAAGAAGAGCCTGGTGGTCGCCAGGCCGGCGCACCCTCCCATGGGTTGATCCCTAATATTGGATGAACACTTTGACTCGCTTGTTTTAATCTCAGAAATCAATTGCCCGTCGACGGAAAGAATTTGTAGTGCTGGTGCTTTAGTTTTCATGATCAAAGTTGTGATTTAAATCTGCTCAAGGCCCAAGCTGCTCAAGATCACAACCATTTGTTCATTTCGAAGGTGATATGTCTCTCCCCCTCTGTTCATTTTGATTCAGCTACCATCAAGGTTCCCTTCATGATGTGTTTGTTTCCTCATGCACGCAGGTGCACTCCAACGCCTCCCACCCTGCCCCTACGGGGCCTTGATTCTTCGTCGACTGATCGCCCCGGTGAGGATGGTGGCTCCTCCCCTGCTATCACGGAGATAGGATCCTCCCTCCCTCCATGTGCTTCTTCTCTTCTCTGGGCGGGTGAGGAGACTTCCAGCTGGCTGCTCTTGACAAGCTTCTCAAGGTACCTACCCTCTCCTCTTTGAGAGAGATCACATTTCAATTTGTTCTTCTCCCCTTTGTAGTGCACTACACATTATGCTAGGAGAATTGTAGATTCAAGCCCTGAATTATTACACACCCACCCAATTCTATCTTGGATTTTTTTTCCTGTGAAAGGGAAGGTTTCCTGCGTTTTTAAGGGAAACAAAATAACATCCATTAAGACAAAAGGAAGCGTGTGGGTTTCTAGTTTGTGTTCCATCCGATTCCTATGCCTTTTTTGTTCCTTTGTTTTGTACTCCCATGTACCAAACGGGGCCTTATCGTTCCAACTTTGTTTAAAGTGATTTCCTTATGAGTATTTCATCATTTGGTAAATATGATGGATCTTGATCTTATGTGTTGAAATGCTCACTGGAGGCATTTTACTACTATATCACATAGTTTTCACCTGCTTTTACTACCATCGGTGCCTATATGCTATAGAAGGCATTTTTACTACTATATCACATAGTTGTCACCCGCTCTTACCACCATTGGTGCCTCTGTAGTTGTTTGGTTGTGTTTCTGTTGATAGTGTTTGATTCTATAAGATATGCTTGCTTGTCATTATGGTGTGGAGAGCTTGTAACTTGGCCACTGATTAATTAACTAATCTTGTTCTCTCTTTATTTCTCTGCCTATGTAGGGGATGATAGACTATATGATTTTCATTAATATGGACAAGTTCCAACATCCCATCCATAAGGGAAGGGGCAGAGAGGTTGCTTGCAGTGAACAACCCAGGATCTCGGAAGCATAGGCCAGACACAATGCTTGCAAGTTGCAACTACTCAGCCACCCCAAGGGCATCAAGACGGTGGCATCAAGTTGGTCAATACCCTCCCGTGCAGATGCATGGATTGGCTACCTGGCCTGGTCCTCCACAAAATATTCAAGTACCACATCTGACGCAACAACAACTTCAATACAGGCTTCCAAGGATGACCCTACCGCAAACAGTGAGTCAAACAGAAGAAGAATACAAGCTAAGGAAGGAAGGGCCAGCAGTGAGTAGTGGGAGCTAGTGTTAGATTCATACATGAGCTCATTGAGTTTGTAGTAGTGTTGTTGGGGAAATGGTGTGGTAGAATGACGATATGGAAGTGTATTGACTGACTTGCACTTCGAGTGCATGAATGAATCTTGGAATGAACAACAAGATAATACCATTCTCTTGATTCGGATTCTTATGCGACGCGTTATGCTACCAAAATTTCTAGCAAAAATCCACACGACTTCTCCAAATTTTGGCCTTCTTTGTAATGAAACCAAAAAAATTTGGTCTTGACACTACTAGGAAAAGCCTATACACATGATCTTAACAGCAGCGAGTTTTAAAATAAGGCGCTGCTGCAATTTATCAGTAGCGCGCTCCTCCAGAACTTGCTGCTGAAGGAAAAGTAGTAGTAGCGCGCCACCTCTAAGCCACGCTACTGCTATAATTCCCATGACCCCGCCACAGAGCTAGTTATAGCAGCAGCGCGTTAAATAGAAGGGCGCTACTGCTAGGTAGTTTAGCAGTAGCGCCTTTACGTACACCGCGCAACTGCTAAAAATAGAAGGGAATCTCTGATGGAACATTTCACCCTACCAGATTATTTACTGATGCAGATGTGCAGAAAGTCAAGGACGCTGCTCTTAAGAAGATGGCAATTGCATTCAACGCCCACAAGAAAACTGTATGGGCCAACTACCTCGCTTCAGAAAGGAAGACTCCAGAATTCAAAGGAACACTGGAGAAGCAAAGAGAACACTGGCCCGCTTTCGTGAAATTCAAGGAATCAGAATTATCTAAGGAACGGTCGAGAATAAACAAGGCCAATGCCGCAAAGAAGACGCAGTTCCATAGGCTGGGTCCAGGTGGCTACGCGGTGGGAACGCCTAAGTGGGATAAGTCCGAGCAAGAGATGGAGGATGCAGGGGTCACTCCGGTTACTAGGAGCTGGCCCCCCGGGTGCAGAACTTGGTTCTATGCGCATGGGGGCGTTGGACCCGAAGACAGGCCTGGTTTCGAAGAAGGCAAGTCTAAAAGGAGCCAAACAAAAGATACTTGACACAATAGAAGATGCTCGAAAGGGGGGTGTTCACGCCCAACAGAGAGAACGACGAGCTTACGTGCGCCCTGAGAAATCTTGAACACCCAGGAAGAACACGAGCCAAGGACGTTATTCCCTAGTATGAGGGCTTTTTGGAATGGAACGACGACTACAGGACCCTGCTACGTCTTGAGCTTGTGTTGGTTTTCCTTGAAGAGGAAAGGGTGATGCAGCAATAGTAGTGTAAGTATTTCCCTCAGTTTTTGAGAACCAAGGTATCAATCCAGTAGGAGGCTCCTCAAAAGTCCCACGCACCTACACAAACAAACAAAGAACTCGCAACCAACGCAATAAAGGGGTTGTCAATCCCTTCATGGCCACTTGCGAAAGTGAGATCTAATAGAGATAGTATGATAAGATAGATATATTTTTGGTATTTTATAAGATAGATGCAAAAAGTAAAGATGCAAATAAAAGTAGATTGGAAGCAAATATGATAAAATATAGACCCGGGGGCCATAGGTTTCAATAGAGGCTTCTCTCAAGATAGCATAAGTATTACGGTGGGTGAACAAATTACTGTCGAGCAATTGATAGAAAAGCGAATAATTATGAGATTATCTAGGCATGATCATGTATATAGGCATCACGTCTGCAACAACTAGACCGACTCCTGCCTGCATCTACTACTATTACTCCACACATCGACCGACTCCTGCCTGCATCTAGAGTATTAAGTTCATAAGAACAGAGTAACGCCTTAAGTAAGATGACATGATGTAGAGGGATAAACTCATGCAATATGATATAAACCCCATCTTTTTATCCTCGATGGCGATAATACAATACATGCCTTGCAACCCTTTCTGTCACTGGGTAAGGACACCGCAAGATTGAACCCAAAGCTAAGCACTTCTCCATGGCAAGAAAGATCAATCTAGTAGGCCAAACCAAACTGATAATTCGAAGAGACTTGCAAAGGTAACTCAATCATACATAAAAGAATTCAGAGAAGATTCAAATATTTCTCATAGATAAACTTGATCATAAATCTACAATTCATCGGATCTCGACAAACACACCACAAAAAGTGTTTACATCGAATAGATCTCCACAAGACAGGGGGAGAACATTGTATTGATATCGAAAAAGAGAGAAGAAGCCATCTAGCTAATAACTATGGACCCGAAGGTCTGTGGTAAACTACTCATAACTCATCGGAAGGGCTATGGTGTTGATGTAGAAGCCCTCCATGGTCGATTCCCCCTCCGGCGGAGCACCGACAAAGGCTCCAAGATGAGATCTCGCGGATACAGAAGGTTACGGTGGTGGAAACTGTGTTTCGTTGGCTCCCTGGATGTTTTCTGGGTACGTAGGCTTATATAGGAGGAAGAAGTACGTCGATGGCCGCCCGAGGGGCCCACGGGACAGGGGGCGCGCCCTACCCTCTCGTGGCCACCTCGGCTGCTTCTTGACTAGCACTCCAAGTCCTCTGGATCACGTTCGTTCCAAAAATCACACTCCCGAAGGTTTCATTCCGTTTGGACTCCGTTTGATATTTCTTTTCGTCGAAATACTGAAATAGGCAAAAAAACAGCAATACGGGTTGGGCCTCCGGTTAGTAGGTTAGTCCCAAAAATGATATAAATGTGTAAAATAAAGCCCATAAACATCCAAAAGGGGTAATATAATAGCATGGAACAATCAAAAATTATAGATACGTTGGAGACGTATATATCAGACCCGTGCAAGAAAGAAGATGGAGGAGGAGAAGAAGAGGAAGCTGGAGGAGGAGCAGAGGAAGCAGGACGCAGAAAGCCTTCAAGGCCTAGAAGCAAGGCACGCGGACTTGGCACTCAAATTCCAGCAGCAGCAGCAGCAGCAGCAGATCGACTCACTTAGCCAGGAAAGGGGGTCGCAGCAGCGGCAACAGCAAGCGGATGATCGTCCAGTATTGGATAGCACTGTCCCATCCATGCCGAGAAGCAGCATTGGTTCCGCCCTGGGCGCCACACAGCTGGATACATACCATGTGGATGACACCATAGAGAACACTAACTGTGAGCTACACTCCAAAATGAAGAACATATCCATGAAGGTGGCGGACGCCATTGCTTTTACAATTACCCCCGAAGCAACCTTCCATTGCACCCCAATTACAGTGGGCTATGCTCGTGTCTTGGTTGATGAAGTGGTGGACCCATATTCGGGGCTACAGCTTGACATTCCTGGAGGTGACGACGAGCGCACGCTGGGAGAGGCTATACATCGTAACATCCTATGGAGAAAGGATTGCATCACCTTTCGAAGTCCACCGACACCACGTCTGCCGACTCCTCCTCAAAGTCCGCCACCGAGTCAGCAGACTCCCGCTCCTCCAGGTCCACGAATGCGTGAGCCGACTCCTCCTTGAAGTCCGCCACCTCCTCCAAGTCCACGAACGCATGAGCAGACTCCTGCTTCAAGTCTGGCACAGCGTCAGGCCACTCCTCCTGTTTCAAGTCCGACACCGTGTCAGGCCACACCTCCTGCTTCAAGTCCGGCACAGCGTCAGGCCACTCCTCCTGCTCCAACTCAGCCACGTCAGCCATCTCCGCCATCTCAGCAATCGCAGAAGAGACACGCCGCAACTATGGTGCGTAGCGGTACGAGTCAAGGTAGTACAGGAAGTGCAGGCGGAGACAAGCGATATAATTATGGTCCAAGCCTCGCTCCTCTTCCTCAGAGGCCTTATGACATGACCGAGGAGCAAAACGCAGCCATAGTGCGGGCCCAAGTGGATGCCCATTTTGGACCGAAACCGGCACAGCCGCCAAGGGAGAAAGTGCCTGAGGAAAAGATTAACCACTTCATTCGTATGGCTAGACCACCAGCTCCCAAGCATGTTGACTCAGACTATGAGCGCCAAATCAGGAAGGCACATCGAGCATGACTACAGAAGGAAGCGAGCTCGAGCTCGAGCCAACAAGCAGGTAGCAAAAAATGCGGGAAAACCATTCCCCAGCTGGGAGAACAGGCGGCGCAATCGATTCCCCCGCTTGTTGTGCCAACAACACATGAGAGTACGCGCGCCCAATATTATTGTGGGCAAACCGTTAACGTTCCCCAGCTGGGCGATGTGGTAATAACCGAGGAGCATATAATGCAGGCTGAAATGCTCAAGATCACTGTTGGACAACTCCTCGTAATCGAGCCCATGTCTCCGCTTAGAGAGGAGGAAATAAAATGGAAATATGTCCGGGGCCAACCTTTGGTCGAGCCAGACAAGGTCAAGAATGTCCCAACGAGAATGTATGAATTGCATCAATGGTACATGAACGTTACCAAAATTTCCAATCGAGAGTCCCTCATGGTGAATGTCAAGGAGGAGCATTACTTCCATGAGAAAGCTTTGTCTGTTGAGTATTCAGAACTGTTTCAGTTATACAATCAAGACGCACTCGACAAATCTATCGTCAGTTGCTATTTTCTGTAAGTGATTTCTTTTTGTAATTTAAGTCTCAAGCTAGCTGTAGTGATCATTTTGATCAATCATTACATGTAATATCCTCACTATATTCTTTTCTGTGGTATTATATGCATGATGAAGATGTATGAAATGAAAAAATCTGGATGTTATGGCATTGGGTTCATTGACCCAAATACCATTAATGAGTACACATGGAATCTTCCAAGTTGTCGAGTAAGTTTAGAGGAAAGCATGCTAGAGTTCTTCAAGCGCCTCAATATCAATGAAGATATACTACTTCCTTACAACTTCCTGTGTGTCACACTGTCTTCAACTTTTTGATTAGTGTTATGCACATGCCCGCTTAATTAAGACATGCAAACATGTGCGCATGCAGTTTCCATTGGATCTTGTTAGACATTGAAGTTGACGAAGGAAAAGTTGAAGTACTGGACTCACTACTTAAAAAAGAAAGTGACTACACCATCTTGAAGGGGATAGTCAAGAGGTAATTTCAATCATTATTAACTATATATTGGCCTATTTAGTTCGTCATTTTCTGATATGAACTATTTAATAACCCCTTTATTGATTTTCTTTGCCGGCGGGCAGGGCTTGGGCAAAGTTCATCAAGGTGACTCCAGACAAATGGGCAAAAAAAGCTGTTTTGGTATCGACCAAAGGTAAGTAATTAAGTAGTACTAGCTAGCTAGCTAGTTACCATCTCTTTAATTCTTGTTTCAATACCATTAATTAATTATCATGCTTGATTAATCATTATCTGATTCAATTCCATTCTCGTAAAGACCCAGAAGCAGGCGCCGGGAAATGATCTGTGTGCATACTACGTTTGTGAGAACATTCGCATGATGGCGTCCGAAAGGAGCAGATCTCAAAGACAGGACTGGGTACGTTTGTCAGAACACTATTCACACCATTATCGATATCTAGTCACACAACTAATACACATGCATATTGATCTCCTTCTAAACAGTTCAGAGAGGTGCGGGAGAAGCTCCTACCAACGGACCACATACTAGCACTTCAAGAGGAAATAGCGGGATTTTTGCTCGACCAGGTCATAGATCCCATAGGAGAATACTATTACCCACTACAGCCCCCATGAACCACTTGTCATCATGCTCCGAAGGCACCAAGACAACATGTAGGAGAAATTGTATATATATACATGTGTATGTGTGAATAATTAATGGTGTTGGTTGTGAGACATTTGATGATATATATTTATATATATATATATATGCGGTTCTACGAGAAAATCTATTTATATATATGCATACCGTGTACAATATGTAGTATCATAAAATACTAGCAAACAAAAAAGAATTAAATGGAAAACATAAAATTAATGGAAAATAAAAAATAAAACCAAAACCCCCCCAAACATTTAGTAGAAGTTGGGGTTACCGACCGGTACTAATGGTCTACCAGCACCCGGGCCTGGCTCGTGCCACGTGGTGGCACTTTAGCGCCGTTTCGTGCCGAACCGGTAGTAAAGGGGGGGCTTTAGTCTCCACTCTTTAGTGCCAGTTGTAGAACCGGCACTAAAGGCCCTTACGAACCGGCGCTAAAGCCCGGTTCTGCACTAGTGGGAACTTCTTCGGCAACAAACGTGGGCTGCACTTCACCGTTGCTTTTTAACTTTGTGGCTGATGATAACCCACAAGTATAGGGGATCGTAACAGCTTTTGAGGGTAGAGTATTCAACCCAAATTTATTGATTCGACACAAGGGGAGACAAAGAATATTCTTGAGTATTAGCAGCTGAGTTGTCAATTCAACCACACCTGCATAACTTAGTATCTGCAGCAAAGTGTTTAGTAGCAAAAGTGGTATGATAATAAAGGTAACGGTAGCAAAAGTAAAGATAAATGTTTTTGGGTTTTTGTAGTAGTTGTAACAGTAGCAACGGAAAAGCAAATAAGCGAAGAACAATATGTGAAAAGCTGGTAGGCAATGGATCAGTGATGGATAATTATGTCGGATGCGATTCCTCATGAAATAGTTATAACATAGGGTGATATAGAACTAGCTCCAATTCATCGATGTAATGTAGGCATGTATTTCGTAAATAGTCATACGTGCTTATGGAAAAGAACTTGCATGACATCTTTTGTCCTACCCTCCCGTGGAAGCGGGGTCCTTGCGGAAACTAAGGGATATTAAGGCCTCCTTTTAATAGAGAACTGGAACAAAGCATTAGCACATAGTGAATACATGAACTCCTCAAACTACGGTCATCACCGAGAAGTATCGCGATTATTGTCACTTCGGGGTTGTCGGATCATAACACACAATAGGTGACTATAGACTTGCAAGGTAGGATCAAGAACACACATATATTCATGAAAACATAATAGGTTCAGATCTGAAATCATGGCACTCGGGCCCTAGTGACAAGCATTAAGCATAGCAAAGTCATAGCAACATCAATCTCAGAACATAGTGGATACTAGGGATCAAACCTTAACAAAACTAACTTGATTACATGGTAAATCTCATCCAACCCATCACCGTCCGGCAAGCCTACGATGGAACTACTCACACACGGCGGTGAGCATCATGAAATTGGTGATGGAGGATGCTTGATGATGACGACGGCGACAAATCCCCCTCTCCGGAGCCCCGAACGGACTCCAGATCAGCCCTCCCGAGAGAGATTAGGGCTTGGCGGCGGCTCCGTGTCGTAAAACACGATGAAACTTTCTCGCTGATTTTTTCTCCCCGAACATGAATATATGGAGTTGGAGTTGGCGTCGGTGGAGGTCCAGTGGGCCCACGAGATAGGACGCCGCACCCTAGGGGGGCATGCCCCCCTGTCTCGTGGACAGGCTGTGGGCCCCCTGGCATTAATTCTTATTAAATCCAAAACGTGCCTCCGTGGATTTCCAGGACATTCCGAGAACTTTTCTTTTCTATACATAGAACAACATCATGGCAGTTCTGCTGAAAACAGCGTCAGTCCCGGTTAGTTTCATTCAAATCATGCAAGTTAGAGTCCAAAACAAGGGCAAAAGTGTTTGGAAAAGTAGATACGTTGGAGACGTATCAACTCCCCCAAGCTTAAACCTTTGCTTGTCCTCAAGCAATTCAGTTGACAAACTGAAAGTGATAAAGAAAAACTTTTACAAACTCTGTTTGCTCTTGTTGTTGTAACATGAAAAGCCAGCATTCAAGTTTCAGCAAATATTATGAACTAACCATACTCACAATAACACATAGGTCTCATAATTACTCATATCAATAACATAATCAGCTAGCGAGCCATAATAATAAAACTCGGATGACAACACTTTCTCAAAATAATCATAACATGATATAACAAAATGGTATCTCGCTAGCCCTTTCTGAGACCACAAAACATAAGTGCAGAGCACCTTTAAAGATCAAGGACTGACTAAACATTGTAATTCATGGTAAAAGAGATCCAGTCAAGTCATACCCAATATAAACCAATAGTAATGAATGCAAATGACAGTGTGCTCTCCAGCGGGTGCTTTTAATAAGAAGGGTGATGGCTCAACATAAAAAGTAAATAGATAGGCCCTTCGCAGAGGGAAGCAGGGATTTATAGAGGTGCCAGAGCTCGATTTTAAAATAGAGATTGAATAACATTTTGGGCGGCATACTTTTGCTGTCAACGCAACAACTATGAGATCGCTGTATCTTCCATACAACATGCATTATAGGCAGTTCCCAAACAGAATGGTAAAGGTTTATACTCCCTCAACCACCAACAAGCATCAATCCATGGCTTGCTCGAAACAACGAGTGCCTCCAACACACAACAGCCCTGGGGGAGTTTTGTTTAATTATTTTGATTTGCTTTAATCTTTTTAGATCATGGGACTGGGCATCCCGGTTACCGGCCCTTTCTCGTGAATGAGGAGCGGAGTCCACTCCTCTTGAGAATAACCCACATAGCATGGAAGATATAGGCAGCCCTAGTTGAAACATGAGCTGCTCAAGCATACAAAACAGAATTTCATTTGAAGGTTTGGAGTTTGGCACATACAAATTTACTTGGAACGGCAGGTAAATACCGCATATAGGAAGGTATAGTGGACTCATATGGAACAACTTTGGGGTTTAAGGAGTTTGGATGCACAAGCAGTATTCCCGCTAGTACAGGTGAAGGCTAGCAAAAGACTGGGAAGCGACCAACTGAGAGAGCGACAACAGTCGTAAACATGCATTAAAATTAATTCACACCGAGTACAAGCATGAGTAGGATATAATCCACCATGAACATAAATATCGTGAAGGCTATGTTGATTTGTTTCAACTACATGCGTGAACATGTGCCAAGTCAAGTCACTCAATTCATTCAAAGGAGGATACCATCCCATAATATCACATCATAATCATTGTAATAGCATGTTGGCACGCAAGGTAAACCATTATAACTCATAGCTAATCAAGCATGGCACAAGTAACTACAATCTCTAAATGTCATTGCAAATATGTTTACTTCATAATAGCTGACTCAGGAACGATGAACTCATCATATTTACAAAAACAAGAGAGGTGGAGTTCATACCAGCTTTTCTCATCCCAATAAGTCCATCATATATCGTCATTATTGCCTTTCACTCGCACGACCAAACGATGTGCATAATAATAAGAGTGCACGTGCATTGGACTAAGCTGGAATCTGCAAGCATTCAACTCAAGAGAGAAGACAAGTAATATGGGCTCTAAATTAAATAAACAATCATGCATATAAGAGCCACTAAGCATTTTCAATATGGTCTTCTCGACCCCCAAAGGAAAGAAAAGAAAATAAAACTATTTACATGGGAAAGCTCCCAACAAGTAAAAGAAGAACGAGAAATCTTTTTGGGTTTTCATTTTAATTCCTACTATAAGCAAGGAAATTAAACTAACTAATATTTTGGTTTTTCTTAAAGTTTATCAAACACACAAGAATAAAAACTAGAAAAAAGAAATTTAAACTAGCACAGATAATACAATGAAAGAGTATGAGCACCGACGACTAGTGTGTGAACATGAATGTAAAGTCGGTGAGAAATACGTACTCCCCCAAGCTTAGGATTTTGGCCTAAGTTGGTTTAATACCAATGACCGCCTGGCTGATATCCATAAGTGAAACTGGGGTAGTACTGAGATGCAGAGGAGACCGCCTCCTGAGCAGCAGCGTGTTGGCGAGTTGCCTCCATTCCCCTCTCATATTCAGTTGCTTCTTCCCTGGTGACAACATATCTTCCTTTTGCCTGATAATCAAAAAGGTAGGCAGCAGGAAGAGTAACAGGGACGACGTTGCGTCTGTCATAGATTAGTCGATAATGGAGGAATTGTTCATTCCTCTCAAGAAAATGATGATCAAACATAGCTTCTTTATCCAAGTAAACAGGAGGTACAATCATATCCCCCTCTCATGGAGCTATATTAAGAAAATTAGCCACCCGGGTTGCATAAATTCCTCCAAAGAAATCACCCCTTCTACTATTATTCTGCAACCTACGTGCAACTATTGCCCCCAAGTTATAACCTTTAAAACCTGACACGGCACTCTTGAGGACACAAAGATCAGGGGCACACATCTGACATACCTCGTCCTTACCGTCAATGCATCTACCAATAAAGAGAGCAAAGTAATGTATAGCAGGAAAATGAATGCTCCCTATGGTAGCTTGTGCTACGTCCCTAGATTCTCCCACAGTAATACTAGCAAGAACTAAATTCAGATTTGGGAGGATCATTAATATTACCCCACTGCGGGAGTTTGCAAGCAGTTATGAAATCCTCTAAATCCATGGTATAAGATGTATCATAAATATCAAACATGACACTAGGAGAATTACGCGCAGAAATATATTCGAACCTCCGCACAAAGAAATCAGTCGATTGATAATATTGAGGACACTTATCTTGTAAGAAGTCCTCCAGCTCGGCATTACGCACATATGCGCCAAATTCCTCCTTGAAGCCTGCTTCAACCATAAAATCATCGGATGGCTTCCTCAAAAAAAAAATCATCAGATGGCCACTCACAAGCCCGTACATTTGCGTCCCTTGGCAAATTAACATCTTGTTCACGTATAGCAATCCTTGGCCCTCTCTTTGCCGAGGAACCTCCTTGGTACAATCTTCTAAGCATATTTCTTTTTCTGAAAATTTCTGAAATTTTAGTAACTTCAAAATAAAAGTGAATAAAACTAAAAAAGATTGATAGCAACTACTCCTACAAGTGCCTAGAGCCTATATCATGCATTGGAATTGCTTGGGACGTCAAAAATTTAACATGCAAGCTCAAGAACATGGTCACCTATGCAGCAAAAATTTGCAATGAATAAAGCACTAGAACAAAAACTAATTGGACCAATGGAGGAGTCGCATACCAAGCAACAATCTCCCAAAGCAGTTTTGCGAATGGAGCTTTGAGATAAGAGATCAAAAATCGCAGCAAAACGACCTAGAACTCGTGCTTGAGCTGGATGGGGATTTTTTGGGTAGAAGATGAAGTGTGTGGGTGCTGGCATAAGTGGAGGGGAGCCACCAGGGGCCCACGAGACAGGGGCGCGCCCCTCGTGGCCTGGTGCTTGACCCTCCTGCAGTGTTTTCAGTGCCTAAAATCCTCAAATATTCCAGAAAAAATCATACTAAATTTGCAGGGCATTTGGAGCACTTTTATTTTCGGACTATTTTTTTTAACGCATAGATAATTCAGAAAACAGACGGATAATACTATTTTTGCTTTATTTATTCTAAATAACAGAAAGTAAAAAGAGGGTACAGAAGGTTGTGCCTTCTAGTTTCATCCATCTCGTGATCATCAAAATGAACCCACTAACAAGGTTGATCAAGTCTTGTTAACAAACTCATTCCGAATAACACGGAACCGGAGAAATTTTGAATAACACTAAGTTACCCCAACGAGGATATGAAAATCCCCAATAATAAGAATATCATACTTTTTCTTGACAGTAGGAAGAGGAAATTCAAAACCTCCAAAAATGATAGTTGGAACTTTTTCAATAGAATTGATGCTATGAACTTGAGATTGTTTCCTCGGAAAGTGTACCGTATGCTCATTCCGATTAACATGAAAAGTGACATTGCCTTTGTTGTAATCAATAACAGCCCCTGCAGTATTAAGAAAAGGTCTACCAAGGATAATAGACATACTATCGTCCTCGGGAATATCAAGAATAACAAAGTCCGTTCAGATAGTGACATTTGCAACCACAACAGGCACATCCTCACAAATGCCGACAGGTATAGCAGTTGATTTATCAGCCATTTGCAAAGATATTTCAGTAGGTGTCAACTTATTGAATTCAAGTCTACGATATAAAGAGAGAGGCATAACACTAACACTGGCTCCAAGATCACATAAAGCAGTTGTAACATAATTTCTTTTAATGGAGCATGCACTAGTAGAAAAAGGACCTAATATGTGACACATTAGCGCCGGTTTGATTTTGAGCCGGCACTAATGTGTCCATTAGTGCCGGTTCCAACGGCTAGCTGGCCGTTCTCATTAGTACCGGTTCATGGAGAACCTTTAGTACCGGTTCGTGCCACGAACCGGTACTAAAGAGGGCGGTGGCAGGGTGTTGTCAGTCTGGGGCCCGTCCAGCACCTTTAGTACTGGTTCGTGGCACGAACCGGTACTAAAGGTCGACGTACATAAACCCTTCGTCCACCCGAGCCACTCTGTTCTTCCCCTTTCCCCTCACTTCCTCTGTTCTTCCCCTCTCTTCCTCAAGCTCCTCACAAATTTTGCCCAAAATTTGTCAAGATTTGAAGGCCCCCATCCATTCAAATGATCACAAAGGTTAGCAACTTTGTCCTTTCAACTCTCATTGCTAGATTAGCTCTTGCAATGATTTGTATAGTGATTAATTTGGGAGGAATTATATTTGCTAGTATTTGATTTATATGCAATTTGAGGTCAAAAATAACACTTAGTTTGCATATGTAGGTGTGGTTTACTTAGTGCCTTCTAAATCTCCGTCGTAACCACCGTCGATCGCCCGCACCGTCCCGTCACCGGCACCACCTTGTGGTGAGGCTCTTGTTCATGAATGTTATACATTACCAAATTGATGTTTGTGTGATTTGGATATATAGTTACTCGTATAATTATCTTACCCGTATGTTGTTTGTTATACATAGTGCCATGGTTTTGATATCCGTCCCCGTCGGCCCTCGTCCTTGTTATGATTCGGATGTGGTATATTCTCTTTTAAAACTAGGTGTTGCATTTCGTGTTTATGACAAATTATGCCCATCAAGTTGACATAGATATTTTTATCTAGGAGGTATGTGAACCGGAAATTCCAACCGACCCTATTGTCGAGAGGTTAAATTTAGTTAAAAGAGAAAACGAGTATTTGAAAGAAAAATTGAAAAGAATTGAGGGGAGAAGATGGAATTGGAGTTGCATGTTGCCGATGTCGTCGATGATCACAAGATCAAGATGGAGAAAATGAGGTTGAAGATTAGAAAGATTAGAAAATATGCCATTGATAGTGTGGCTTGGTATCATTATGCTGTTGGATCAATTGTTACCTTAGTTGCGATCTTCATCGCATTTGTTGTTGCATTTAAATTCTTTAACTAGAGAGTTATTTGTATGTTGCAATTAATTAAGTATTGTATATGAACTTTATGTATGAACTTTATGTATGAACTTGTATTAATTTGGTCTATTCGGTGTTGTGTAATGAAGATGAGCCGACAATGGATGTATGATGACCGATGCTCTCCTGAGTTCATTAATGGCGTGCGTACTTTTCTGCGGGCCGCTGAGGCAAACAACCTGGCGGATGGTTTTATGCCTTGTCCTGTTGGGGAACGTAGTAATTTCAAAAAAAATCCTACGCACACGCACGATCATGGTGATGGCATAGCAACGAGAGGGGAGAGTGTTGTCCACATACCCTCGTAGACCGTAAGCGGAAGCGTTAGCACAACGCGGTTGATGTAGTCGTACGTCTTCATGATCCGACCGATCCAAGTACCGAACGTACGGCACCTCCGAGTTCAGCACACGTTCAGCTCGATGACGATCTCCAGGCTCCGATCCAGCAAAGCTTCGGAGATGAGTTCCGTCAGCACGACGGCATGGTGACGATGATGATGTTCTACTGGCGCAGGGCTTCGCCTAAACTCCGCGATGATATGACCGAGGTGGAATATGGTGGAGGGGGGCACCGCACACGGCTAAGGAATGATCCGTAGATCAACTTGTGTGTATATGGGGTGCCCCC
>NC_041383.1:116238899-116251635 GCF_002162155.2 Triticum dicoccoides
CCGGCCCTTGGGGCGCGCCAAGGAGGAGGAATCCTCCTCCTAGTAGGAGTAGGACTCCTCCTTTCCTACTCCTACTAGGAGGGGGAAGGAAGGGGAGAGGGGGAAGGAAAGAGGGGGGCGCCCCCCCCCCCTCCTAGTCCAATTCGAACCAGAGGGAGAGGGGGCGCGCGGCCCACCCTGGCCGCCCCTGTCACTTCCCCTCTAAGGTCTATAAGGCCCATTACTCTCCCGGGGGGGTTCCGGTAACCCTCCGGCACTCCGGTTTTTTCCGAAATCGCCCGGAACACTTCCGGTGTCCGAATATAGTCGTCCAATATATCAATCTTTATGTCTCGACCATTTCGAGACTCCTCGTCATGTCCGTGATCACATTCGGGACTCCGAACAAACTTCGGTACATCAAAACTTATAAACTCATAATAAAACTGTCATTGTAACGTTAAGCATGCAGACCATGCGGGTTCGAGAACTATGTAGACATGACCTAGAACTATCCTCGGTCAATAACCAATAGCGGAACCTGGATGCCCATATTGGTTCCTACATATTCTACGAAGATCTTTATCGGTCAAACCGCATAACAACATACGTTGTTCCCTTTGTCATCGGTATGTTACTTGCCCGAGATTCTATCGTCGGTATCCAATACCTAGTTCAATCTCGTTACCGGCAAGTCTCTTTACTCGTTACGTAATGCATCATTCCGTAACCAACTCATTGGTTACATTGCTTGCAAGGCTTATAGTGATGTGCATTACCGAGAGGGCCCAGAGATACCTCTCCGACAATCGGAGTGACAAAACCTAATCTCGAAATACGCCAACTCAACATGTACCTTTGGAGACACCTGTAGTACTCCTTTATAATCACCCAGTTACGTTGTGACGTTTGGTAGTACCCAAAGTGTTCCTCCGGTAAACAGGAGTTGCATAATCTCATAGTTACAGGAACATGTATAAGTCATGAAGAAAGCAATACCAATATACTAAACGATCAAGTGCTAGGCTAACGGAATGGGTCATGTCAATCACATCATTCTCCTAATGATGTGATCCCGTTAATCAAATGACAACACATGTATATGGTTAGGAAACATAACCATCTTTGATTAATGAGCTAGTCAAGTAGAGGCATACTAGTGACGTTATGTTGGTCTATGTATTCACACATGTATCATGTTTCCGGTTAATACAATTCTAGCATGAATAATAAACATTTATCATGATATGAGGAAATAAATAATAACTTTATTATTGCCTCTAGGGCATATTTCCTTCAGTCTCCCACTTGCACTAGAGTCAATAATCTAGATTACATAGTGATGATTCTAACACCCATGGAGTCTTGGTGCTGATCATGTTTTGCTCGTGAGGGAGGCTTAGTCAACGGGTCTGCAACATTCAGATCTGTATGTATCTTGCAAATCTCTATGTCTCCCACTTGGACTTGGTCCCGAATGGAATTGAAGCGTCTCTTGATGTGCTTGGTCCTCTTGTGAAATCTGGATTCCTTTGCCAAGGCAATTGCACCAGTATTGTCACAGAAGATCTTCATTGGTCCCGATGCACTAGGTATGACACCTAGATCAGAAATGAACTCCTTCATTTGCTGCTTCCGAAGCAGCTATGTACTCCGCTTCACATGTAGATCCCGCCACGACGCTTTGTTTAGAACTGCACCAACTTACAGCTCCACCGTTTAATAAAAACATGTATCCGGTTTGCGATTTAGAATCGTCCGGATCAGTGTCAAATCTTGCATCGACGTAACCATTTACGACTAGCTCTTTGTCACCTCCATATACGAGAAACATATCCTTAGTCATTTTCAGGTATTTCAGGATGTTCTTGACCGCTGTCCAGTGATCCACTCCTGGATTACTTTGGTACCTTCCTGCCAAGCTTATTGCTAAGCATACGTCAGGTCTGGTACACAACATTGCATACATGATAGAGCCTATGGTTGAAGCATAGGGAACATCTTTCATTTTCTCTCTATCTTCTGCTGTGGTCGGGCATTGAGTTTGACTCAACTTCACACCTTGTAGCACGGGCAAGAACCCTTTCTTCGCCTGATCCATTTTGAACTTTTTCAAAATTTTATCAAGGTATGTGCTTTGTGAAAGTCCTATTAAGCGTCTTGATCTATCTCTATAGATCTTGATGCCCAATATGTAAGCAGCTTCACCGAGCTCTTTCATTGAATAACTTTTATTCAAGTATCCCTTTATGCTATCCAGAAATTCTATATCATTTCCAATTAATAATATGTCATCTACATATAATATCAGAAATGCTACAGAGCTCCCACTCACTTTCTTGTAAATACAGGCTTCTCCAAAAGTCTGTATAAAACCATATGCTTTGATCACACTATCAAAACGTTTACTCCAACTCCGAGATGCTTGCACCAGTCCATAAATGGATCGCTGGAGCTTGCATACTTTGTTAGCACCTTTTGGATCTACAAAACCTTCTGGCTGCATCATATACAACTCTTCTTCCAGAAATCCATTCAAGAATGCAGTTTTGACATCCATTTGCCAAATTTCATAATCATGAAATGCAGCAATAGCTAACATGATTCGGACAGACTTAAGCATCCCTACGGGTGACAAAGTCTCATTGTATTCAACCCCTTGAACTTGTCAAAAACCTTTCGCAACAAGTCAAGCTTTATAGACAGTTACATTACCATCAGCGTCAGCCTTCTTCTTAAAGATCCATTTATTCTCAATGGCTTGCCGATCATCGGGCAAGTCCACCAAAGTCCATACTTTGTTTTCATACATGGATCCCATCTCAGCTTTCATGGCCTCTAGCCATTTTGCGGAATCTGGTCTCATCATCGCTTCCTCATAGTTCGTAGGTTCATCATGGTCAAGTAACATGACTTCCAGAATAGGATTACCGTACCACTCTGGTGCGGATCTCACTCTGGTAGACCTACGAGGTTCAATAGAAACTTGATCTGAAGTTTCATGATCAATATCATTAGCTTCCTCACTGATTGGTGTAGTTGTCACAGGAACCGGTTCTTGTGATGAACTACTTTCCAATAAGGGAGTAGATACAGTTATCTCATCAAGTTCTACTTTCCTCCCATTCACTTCTTTTGAGAGAAACTCCTTCTCTAAAAAGGATCCGATTTTAGCAACGAAAATCTTGCCCTCAGATCTGTGATAGAAGGTGTACCCAGTAGTCTCTTGTGGATATCCTATGAAGACACATTTCTCCGATTTGGGTTCGAGCTTATCTGGTTGAAGTTTCTTCACATAAGCATCGCAGCCCCAAACTTTAAGAAACGACAACTTTGGTTTCTTGCCAAACCACAGTTCATAAGGCGTCGTCTCAACGGATTTTGATGGTGCCCTATTTAACATGAATGCGGCCGTCTCTAAAGCATAACCCCAAAACGATAGCGGTAAATCAGTAAGAGACATCATAGATCGCACCGTATCTAGTAAAGTACGATTACGACGTTCGGACACACCATTTCGTTGTGGTGTTCCGGGTGGCGTGAGTTGCGAAACTATTCCGCATTGTTTCAAGTGTAGACAAAACTCGTAACTCAAATATTCTCCTCCACGATCAGATCGTAGAAACTTTATTTTCTTGTTACGATGATTTTCCACTTCACTCTGAAATTCTTTGAACTTTTCAAATGTTTCAGACTTGTGTTTCATTAAGTAGATATACCCATATCTGCTCAAATCATCTGTGAAGTTGAGAAAATAACGATACCCACCGCGGGCCTCAACATTCATTGGACCACAAACATCAGTATGTATGATTTCCAACAAATCAGTTGCTCGCTCCATAGTTCCGGAGAACGGCGTTTTAGTCATCTTGCCCATGAGGCACGGTTCACAAGTACCAAGTGATTCATAATCAAGTGATTCCAAAAGCCCATCAGTATAGAGTTTCTTCATGCGCTTTACACCGATATGACCTAAATGGCAGTGCCACAAATAAGTTGCACTATCGTTATCAACTCTGCATCTTTTGGTTTCAACACTATGAATATGTGTATCACTACTATCGAGATTCAATAAAAATAGACCACTCTTCAAGGGTGCATGACCATAAAAGATATTACTCATATAAATAGAACAACCATTATTCTCTGATTTAAATGAATAACCGTCTCGCATCAAAAAAGATCCAGATATAATGTTCATGCCCAACGCTGGCACCAAATAACAATTATTTAGGTCTAAAACTAATCCCGATGGTAGATGTAGAGGTAGCGTGCCGACCGCGATCACATCGACTTTGGAACCGTTTCCCACGCGCATCGTCACCTCGTCCTTAGCCAATCTTCGCTTAATCCGTAGTCCCTGTTTTGAGTTGCCAATATTAGCAACAGAACCAGTATCAAATACCCAGGTGCTACTGCGAGCATTAGTAAGGTACACATCAATAACATGTATATCACATATACCTTTGTTCACTTTGCCATCCTTCTTATCCGCCAAATACTTGGGGCAGTTCCGCTTCCAGTGTCCAGTCTGCTTGCAGTAGAAGCACTCAGTTTCAGGCTTAGGTCCAGACTTGGGTTTCTTCTCTTGAGCAGCAACTTGCTTGCCGTTCTTTTTGAAGTTCCCCTTCTTCTTCCCTTTGCCCTTCTTCTTGGAACTGGTGGTCTTGTTAACCATCAGCACTTGATGCTCCTTCTTGATTTCTACCTCCGCGGCTTTTAGCATTGCGAAGAGCTCGGGAATAGTCTTGTTCATCCCTTGCATATTATAGTTCATCACGAAGCTCTTGTAGCTTGGTGGCAGTGATTGGAGAATTCTGTCAATGACACTATCATCAGGAAGATTAACTCCTAGTTGAATCAAGTGATTATTATACCCAGACATTTTGAGTGTATGTTCACTGACAGAACTATTCTCCTCCATCTTGCAGCTATAGAACTTATTGGAGACTTCATATCTCTCAATCCGGGCATTTGTTTGAAATATTAACTTCAACTCCTGGAACATCTCATATGCTCCATAACGTTCAAAACGTCGTTGAAGACCCGGTTCTAAGCCGTAAAGCATGGCACACTGAACTATCGAGTAGTCATCAGCTTTGCTCTGCCAGACGTTCTTAACGTCGTCAGTTGCATCAGCAGCAGGCCTGGCACCCAGCGGTGCTTCCAGGACGTAACTTTTCTGTGCAGCAATGAGGATAATCCTCAGGTTATGGACCCAGTCCGTGTAATTGCTACCATCATCTTTCAACTTTGCTTTCTCAAGGAACGCATTAAAATTCAACGGAACAACAGCACGAGCCATCTATCTACAAACAAACATAGACAAGCAAAATACTATCAGGTACTAAGTTCATGATAAATTTAAGTTCAATTAATCATATTACTTAAGAACTCCCACTTAGACAGACATCTCTCTAGTCATCTAAGTGATCATGTGATCCAAATCAACTAAACCATGTCCGATCATCACGTGAGATGGAGTAGTTTCAATGGTGAACATCACTATGTTGATCATATCTACTATATGATTCATGCTCGACCTTTCGGTCTCCGTGTTCCGAGGCCATATCTGTATATGCTAGGCTCATTAAGTATGACCTGAGTATTCCGCGTGTGCAACTGTTTTGCACCCATTGTATTTGAACGTAGAGCCTATCACACCCGATCATCACGTGGTGTCTCGGCACGAAGAACTTTCGCAACGGTGCATACTCATGGAGAACACTTCTTGATTATTAGTGAGAGATCATCTTAAAATGCTACCGTCAATCAAAGCAAGATAAGATGCATAAAGGATAAACATCACATGCAATCAATATAAGTGATATGATATGGCCATCATCATCTTGTGCTTGTGATCTCCATCTTCGAAGCACCGTCATGATCACCATCGTCACCGGCGCGACACCTTGATCTCCATCATAGCATCGTTGTCGTTTACGCCACCTATTTCTTCTACGACTATCGCTACCGCTTAGTGATAAAGTAAAGCAATTACAGGGCGTTTGCATTTCATACAATAAAGCGACAACCATATGGCTCCTGCCAGTTGCCGATAACTTCGGTTACAAAACATGATCATCTCATATAATAAAATATAGCATCACGTATTGACCATATCACATCACAACATGCCCTGCAAAAACAAGTTAGACGTCCTCTACTTTGTTGTTGCAAATTTTACATGGCTGCTACGGGCTTAGCAAGAACCGTTCTTACCTACGCATCAAAACCACAACGATAGTTCGTCAAGTTGGTGCTGTTTTAACCTTCGCAAGGACCGGGCGTAGCCACACTCGATTCAGCTAAACTGAGGGACAGACACCCGCCAGCCACCTTTAAGCACGAGTGCTCGTAACGGTGAAACCAGTCTCGTGTAAGCGTACGCGTAATGTCGGTCCGGGCCGCTTCATCTCACAATACCGCCGAACCAAAGTATCACATGCTGGTAAGCAGTATGACTTGTATCGCCCACAACTCACTTGTGTTCTACTCGTGCATATAACATCAACACATAAAACATGGCTCTGATACCACTATTGGGGAACGTAGTAATTTCAAAAAATTTCCTACGCACACGCACGATCATGGTGATGGCATAGCAACGAGAGGGGAGAGTGTTGTCCACGTACCCTCGTAGACCGTAAGCGGAAGCGTTAGCACAACGCGGTTGATGTAGTCATACGTCTTCACGATCCGACCGATCCAAGCACCGAACGTACGGCACCTCCGAGTTCAGCACACGTTCAGCTCGATGACGATCTCCGGGCTCCGATCCAGCAAAGCTTCGGAGATGAGTTCCATCAGCACGACGGCGTGGTGACGATGATGATGTTCTACCAGCGCAGGGCTTCGCCTAAACTCCGCAACGATATGACCGAGGTGGAATACGGTGGAGGGGGGCACCGCACACGGCTAAGGAACAATCCGTAGATCAACTTGTGTGTCTATGGGGTGCCCCCCCCCCGCCCCTGTATATAAAGGAGCAAGGGGGGAGGCCGGCCGACCCTTGGGGCGCGCCAAGGAGGAGGAATCCTCCTCCTAGTAGGAGTAGGACTCCTCCTTTCCTACTCCTACTAGGAGGGGGAAGGAAGGGGGAGAGGGGGGAAGGAAAGAGGGGGGCGCCGCCCCCCCTCCTAGTCCAATTCGGACCAGAGGGAGAGGGGGCGCGCGGCCCACCCTGGCCGCCCCTCTCTCTTCCCCTCTAAGGCCCATAAGGCCCATTACTCTCCCGGGGGGGTTCCGGTAACCCTCCGGCACTCTGGTTTTCTCCGAAATCGCCCGGAACACTTCTGGTGTCCGAATATAGTCGTCCAATATATCAATATTTATGTCTCGACCATTTCAAGACTCCTCGTCATGTCCGTGATCACATCCGGGACTCCAAACAAACTTTGGTACATCAAAACTTATAGACTGATAATAAAACTGTCATCGTAACGTTAAGCGTGCGGACCCTACGGGTTCGAGAACTATGTAGACATGACCTAGAACTATTCTCGGTCAATAACCAATAGCAGAACCTGGATGCCCATATTGGTTCCTACATATTCTACGAAGATCTTTATCGGTCAAACCGCATAACAACATACGTTGTTCCCTTTGTCATCGGTATGTTACTTGCCCGAGATTCGATCGTCGGTATCCAATACCTAGTTTAATCTCATTACCGGCAAGTCTCTTTACTCGTTACGTAATGCATCATTCCGTAACCAACTCATTGGTTACATTGCTTGCAAGGCTTATAGTGATGTGCATTACCGAGAGGGCCCAGAGATACCTCTCCGACAATCGGAGTGACAAAACCTAATCTCGAAATACGCCAACTCAACATGTACCTTCGGAGACACCTATAGTACTCCTTTATAATCACCCAGTTACGTTGTGACGTTTGGTAGTACCCAAAGTGTTCCTCCGGTAAACGGGAGTTGCATAATCTCATAGTTACAGGAACATGTATAAGTCATGAAGAAAGCAATAGCAATATACTAAACGATCAAGTGCTAGGCTAACGGAATGGGTCATGTCAATCACATCATTCTCCTAACGATGTGATCCCGTTAATCAAATGACAACACATGTCTATGGTTAGGAAACATGACCATCTTTGATTAATGAGCTAGTCAAGTAGAGGCATACTAGTGACGTTATGTTGGTTTATGTATTCACACATGTATCATGTTTCCGGTTAATACAATTCTAGCATGAATAATAAACATTTATCATGATATGAGGAAATAATAATAACTTTATTATTGCCTCTAGGGCATATTTCCTTCATGTCCATGTGCTGGCTGTAAGAATGGTCACAGTTACTCTACGTCAAAAACCATTCATGTTCACCTATTTAAGTCCAGTTTCATGCCCCGCTATAATGTTTGGACCAAGCACGGAGAAATAGGGGTTATGATGGAAGACAATGAAGAAGAAGAGGATGATGACGGCTATCCTGGCCATGGGTTCCCTGAATACGATGATACAACAATGGGGGAAGAAGCTGAGCCGGCAATGCGGGAAGAAGCTGAAGAAGAGGCATCAGATGAGCCTGCTGATGATCTAGGTCGGGCCATTGCCGATGCAAAGAGAAACTGCACAAGTGATCTGGAGAGGACAAAGTTGTAGCGCATGTTAGAGGATCATAAGAAATGGTTGTACCCAAATTGCGAAGCTGACAAAAAAAAGTTGGGCACTACACTTGAATTGCTGCAATGGAAGGCAGAGAATGGTGTATCTGACAAGGGATTTGGAAAGTTGCTGGTAATGATAAAGAATATGCTTCCAAAGGACAACAAATTGCCCGATAGTACGTATGAAGCAAAGAAGGTTGTCTGCCCTCTAGGGTTAGAGGTGCAAAAGATACATGCATGCCCTAATGACTGCATCCTCTACCGCGGTGAGTATGAGGATTTGAACGCTTGCCCGGTATGTGGTGCATTGCGTTATAAGATCGGTCGCGATGACCCTGGTGATGTCGAGGGCGAGCGCCCCAGGAAGAAGATTCCTGCCAAGGTGATGTGGTATGCTCCTATAATACCACGGTTGAAACGTTTGTTCCAAAACAAAGAGCATGCGAAGGCGATGCGGTGGCACGCAGAAGACCGTAAGAAAGACGGAAAGTTGAGAGTACCCGCTGACGGTTCGCAGTGGAGAAAAATCGAGAGAAAGTACTGGGAGGAGTTTGCAGGTGACCCAAGGAACGTATGGTTTGGTCTAAGCGTAGATGGCATTAATCCTTTTGGGGAGCAGAGCAGCAACCATAGCACGTGGCCTGTGACTCTATGTTTGTATAACCTTCCTCCTTGGTTGTGCATGAAGCGGAAGTTCATTATGATGCCAGTGCTCATCCAAGGCCCTAAGCAACTCGGCAACGACATTGATGTGTACCTAAGGCCATTAGTTGAAGAACTATTACAGTTGTGGAATGGAACAGATGTACGTGCGTGGGATGAGCACGGACAGGAAGAATTTGACCTAAAGGCGTTGCTGTCCGTGACCATCAATGATTGGCCTGCTCTCAGTAACCTTTCAGGACAGACAAACAAGGGATACCGCGGATGCACGCACTGTTTGGATGATACCGACAGTATATATTTGGATAGTTGTAGGAAGAATGTGTACCTGGGACATCGTCGATTTCTTCCGACAAGGCATCCCGTAAGAAAGAAAGGCAAGCATTTCAAAGATGAGGCGAATCACCGGACGAAGCCTCGCCACCGTACTGGTGCTGATGTACATGATATGGTCAAGGATTTGGAGGTAATCTTTGGAAAGGGTCCTGGCGGAAAACCTGTTCCGAAGGACGCTGACGGATGCGCACCCATGTGGAAGAAGAAATCTATATTTTGGGACCTGCCATATTGGAAAGACCTAGAGGTCCGCTCCACAATCGACGTGATGCACGTGACGAAGAATCTTTGCGTGACCCTGCTTGGCTTTTTGGGCGTGTATGGGAAGACAAAAGATACACCAGAGGCACGGGAGGACCAGCAACGTATGCACGGAAAAGACGGCATACATCAGGGTCAGGCCAGCTACGCTCTTACCAAAGAAGAGAAGGAAATCTTCTTCGAATGCCTGCTCAGCATGAAGGTACCGTCTGGCTTCTCGTCGAATATAAAGGGAATAATAAATATGGCAGAGAAAAAGTTCCAGAACCTAAAGTCTCATGACTGCCACATGATTATGACGCAACTCCTTCCGGTTGCATTGAGGGGGCTTCTACCGGAAAACGTTCGATTAGCCATTGTGAAGCTATGTGCATTCCTCAATGCAATCTCTCAGAAGGTAATCGATCCAGAAATCATACCAAGGTTACAGAATGATTTGGTGCAATGTCTTGTCAGTTTCGAGTTGGTGTTCCCACCATCCTTCTTCAACATCATGACGCACGTCCTAGTTCACCTTTGCGAAGAGATTAACGTTTTGGGTCCTGTATTTCTACACAATATGTTCCCCTTTGAAAGGTTCATGGGAGTCTTGAAGAAATATGTTCATAACCATGCTAGGCCAGAAGGAAGCATCTCGAAGGGCCATGAAAATGAGGAGGTCATTGAGTTTTGTATTGACTTCATTCCTGACCTTAAGCCGATTGGTGGTCTTGAATCGCGGCATAAGGGCAGACTGGAAGGAAAAGGCATGGTAGGAGGGCATCAAATAATATGTATGGACGGGCATTCTCTCATGAAGCACACTACACAGTTCTACAGAATTCTGCCTTGGTGGCTCCGTATATGGAGGAACAGAAGAATTTTCTACAGTCCAAACACCCGGAGAAGTCTGACGACTGGATTACATGCGAACAAACGAGGACTTTTTCCGGTTGGTTGCAGAAACGTGCCCTGAATGATGGCGATATTCAAAATGACCTGTACTCATTGTCCCAGTTACCATCTTCGAATATAATGACTTTCAAAGGGTACCAGATAAATGGGAATACATTTTACATGATCTCCCAAGATAAGAAGAGCACCAACCAAAACAGTGGTGTCCGCTTTGATGCAACAACCAACACGGGAAAGGAAACATATTATGGTTACATAGAGGACATATGGGAACTTAACTATGGATCAGGTGATTTGAAGGTCCCTTTGTTTCGGTGCAAATGGGTCAATATGACACGAGGCGGGGTAACCGAAGACCCGCAGTACGGAATGACAACAGTGGATCTCAACAATCTTGCGTATGCAGACGAACCATTCGTCCTAGCCAATGATGTGGCGCGGGTTTTTTATGTGAAAGACATGTCTACCAGGCCGAGAAAAAGAAAAGATAAGGAAGCGAATGGATCATACAACGAGCCAAAGTGCCACATAGTTCTTTCAGGAAAAAGAAACATCGTGGGAGTGGATGACAAGACAGACATGTCAGAAGATTATGAAAAGTTTGATGAAATTGCTCCATTCACAGTGAATATTGACCTGACCATCCAGTTAAATGATGAAGATTTTCCATGGCTACGGCGCAAAGGGACACACGCGAAGAAAAAGTTTCACACCCAAAGATCTGGGATGTGATCGGCTTCACTATCATCACTTTCTTCTGTGTTTCACACCCAGGAGGGAATGTCTGTAATAGTTAGGGTAGTTATGTGTTTTGGCATTTGAAACGCGAAGAAATTTTATGTGCAAACAAGTCCTTTTCATGCATTTACTGATTTTTTCCAGCTAAATGACCCTGAAATTGAAAAGCATTTCAAATGAACTCAGAAAAGGTTGAAAGTTGGCATGGTATCATAATTTCATACAAATAGCATGTGCAAAAAAGTAGAGAGGGTTACGGCAAAAACTGGATGCACTTCGTGTACAAAATCGACAATCTCTTTCGAAGTATCAGGGTTTCTGATGAAAACTGAACTGTTACAAAGGCATTTCATTTTCTAAATAACCTAAGCATTACCAAATTGAATATAATGATAAAACACATTAATATTAAACATAAAAAAAAGAATCACTGAAAAACTTTTTTCAAAGTTAAGTTATTCACAAACTAGTGATTCACACAAATTTCAAATAATTCAAAATTTAAACTATTCAAATTTGAAAACTACCGGCATTAACAGAAAGTTTGTAATTTTTTGTACCTAAAGCAAAAATATTCACAAAGAAACTCTAAATGCAGCAAAAAAACAACTCAAAATTAAATAAAACAAAAATAAATAAAGCGAAAAGAATTAAGAAAATAAAAAAGCCCGCCTACTGGGCCAAAGCGGCCTGCATACAACTATGAACACAACCTTTAGTTGGGCCAGGATGCAGGCCCGCAAAGGCCCAGTAGGCCCACTGGGCGAAGAGGACAGATAGGCCCAGTAGGCCTGCTTAGGAGAGGAGCTCGAGAGAGCTACCGCACTGGGGCTTATAAACCAGTGCAGTAGCCCCTCGACTATCGAGGTGGGACTAAACTTGCGCACCGCCTGGAGCCAGCACACCCCCTTTAGTACCGGGTCGTGGCTCCAACTGGTACTAAAGACCCCGCCCCCCTTTTAGTACCGGTTGGTGCCATGACCCGGTACTAAAGGGGGTGAGCTTCCCACCGCTTGGCCTGGCCAAAACAGACCTTTAGTACCGGTTGGTGGCTCCAACCGGTACTAAAGGTCCATCCTATATATACAACACTTGAAAAAAATTCAGTTTCCCTCTGTTTCCTCCCTCCGTCGCGCCGTCCTGCCCCGATCGACGCCGTTGCTGTCGGCATCGCCGCCCCCGCCCCTCGTCGCCGACCCCGGCCGTCCCCGCCCCTCGTTGCCGCCCCCGTCAAC
>NC_041383.1:116252191-116257472 GCF_002162155.2 Triticum dicoccoides
TTTTTTAGTTATAGAAATATTAGAAATTATTCTGTTTTTAGTTATATAAATATTAGAAATGTTAGTTATATAGAAATGTTATAAATGTTTTCTATTTTTTAGTTATAGAAATATTTATAGAAATGTTAGCAATTTTTCTGTTTTTTAGTTATATAAATATTAGAATTGTTGGAAATGTTAGTTATATAATCAGGAAATTTTAGAATTAGTTTTAGTTAGATGAATTAGATTAATGTCAAATTGTTAGAATTTGCATATATATATATATATATATATATATATATATATATATATATAGAATTTTAGTTATCACAATCCAATCATTTAAAAAATGTTACTTTTTGCGGGCATATAGTATTTGTTCTCGACGATATGCCCGGCCCGCATCCTCGCCGTCGACCCGTTCGCGACGACGTCCTACTTCAGGGAACCCATGTCCGGGACTGGGCTCCACCAGGCTGGCACTGGGAGGTGCTACCTGGAGGGGCGCGCCGCTTGGTGAGGAACCCGACCTCGGGTCCCGTCGTCGACCCTGATCTTCTTTGGTGGCGTTCGCGTGGGCCACATTGGTGCAGAGGCAGCCGGCCCCGCCGGAGGTGGTGCGTCGCCGTGTCAGGGAGGAAGATGAGCACGTCCATCGCTACATGGCTGCTATGGACGACGTCAGGTTCTCCACTACTTGGCGGGTTCTTTGGGCAGATGACCGGAGATATGATCCTGTGATGATTCCTTCTCTTTGAATGTGCACCGCCCGCGCCCCAGGAACCGCGAGTGGCGCCCTAGATTCTTCTGTAGTACTCGATCTTTATTAGGTACCTAGCCAGTGATGTATTCGATATATAATATTCGAGACGATGTATTCAAGATCATATATATTAAGATGATGATGTATTCGAGATTATATATTCGAGACGATGTATTCGAGATTCAGTTTTTCCTTATTGATTAATTGCATCCATGCATTGTAATTTGAATACTAAATTGTTTTATATTTCTTCTGTATTAGTAAAGTAAAATCTATGGCAGACAATACCGGCAGAGAGAGAGAAGAGGAATTGTTCGACATCATACACAGCCCTCACAGCTAGATGATCTGAATGAAGCAGATGACGGCTCCCAATATCTGAACAATACCGGAGAGGGTGATGAAAAGATATTCGATCTCGACGACCGAGCTGATGAAGTCATGAACTATGATTATGATTATGATGACACAGACAATGTTTGTGATGACACAGACAATGTTGATCTTCAAATAACAAAGACTACCGGCGAGGTATATTTATATAAGCATGCATCATGGTGATCATCAGATGTTTTTTTATTGAAGATATATTAACGAATCGATCTTTCTTCTTTCAGCCCTCCGGATCGAGCAAATTTGCTTCTACAGACAGCAAGACAAAGCGAGGCCCGGGCAGATTGTTGAAGGATGGTGTAAAGTACCACATCGAATCCATCAAACTTAGTGGCAAACCCCTCACGCCTAAGAACGTTGGGGACAAGTGGACTCGTCAGTGCGGAGTTCTTGTGAAGGACAAACTCCCGATCTCCATTCAAGAATGGAAAGAGCCAAAGACTAAACGTCCAGATGTTACTTGGGTCGACGACAGAGCCAAAAAATACCTTTTGAAATCTCTGATGGAACATTTCACCCTACTAGATCATTTCGCTGAAGCATATGTGGATAAAGTCAAGACTGCTGCTCTTAAGAAGATGGCAATTGCATTCAACACCCACAAGAAAACTACCTCGCTAATGAAAGGAAGACTCCAGATTTCAAGGGAACACTGGAGAAGCAAAGAGAGCACTGGGACGATTTCGTGACCTTCAAGGATTCAGAATTATCTAAGGAACGGTCCATGAAAAACAAGGCAAATGCCGCAAGAAAGACGCAGTTCCATAGGCTGGGTCCAGGTGGCTACGCGGTGGGATTGCCTAAGTGGGATAAGTCTAAGCAAGAGATGGAGGATGCAGGGGTCACTCCGGTTACTAGGAACTGGCCCCCCAGGTGCAGAACTTGGTTCTATGCGCATGGGGGAGTGTTGGACCCGAAGACAGGTGAAGTTTCGTGGAAGGCAAGTCTAAAAGGAGCCGAACAAAAGATAATTGACGCAATAGAAGAAGCTCGAAGGGGGGTGTTCACGCCCAACAGAGAGAACGACGAGCTTACGCGCGCTCTGGGAAATCCTGAACACCCGGGAAGAACACGAGGCAAGGGCGTTATTCCCTGGTATGAGGGATTTTCAGAATGGAACGAGGACTACAGGTCCCGTGCAAGAAGGAAGATGGAGGAGAAGAAGAAAAGGAAGCTAGAGGAGGAGTAGAGGAAGCAGGACGCAGAACGCCTTCAAGGCCTAGAAGCAAGGCGCGCAGACCTGGCACTCAAATTCCAGCAGCAGCAACAGCAGATCGACTCCCTTAGCCAGGAAAGGGGGTCTCAGCAGCGGTAGCAGCAAGCAGATGATCGTCCAGCATTGGATAGCACCGTCCCATCCATGCCGAGAAGCAGCGTTGGTTCTGCCCTGGGCGACACACTGTTGGATACATACCCTATGGATGACATCATAGAGAACACTAACTGTGAGCTACACTCCAAAATGAAGAACATATCAATGAAGGTGGCGGACGGCGTTGCTTTTCCAGTTACCCCCGAAGCAACCTACCATTGCATCCTGATTCCAGAGGGTTATGCTCGTGTCATGGTTGATGAAGTGGTGGACCCATATTCGGGGCTAATGCTTGACATTCCTGGAGGTGAAGACGAGCGCACACTGGGAGAGGCCATACATCATATCATCCTATGGAGAAAGGATTGCATCATCTTTCAAAGTCCACCGACACCGCGTCGTCTGTCGAATCCTCCTCGAAGTCCGCCACCGAGTCAGCAGACTCCCGCTCCTCTAAGTCCACGAACGTGTGAGCCGACTCCTCCTTGAAGTCTGCCACCTCCTCCAAGTCCCCGAACGCGTGAGCTGACTCCTCTGGTTTCAAGTCTGGCACAGCGTCATGCCACTTCTCCGGTTTCAAGTCCGGCACCATGTCAGGCCACACCTCCTGCTTCCAGTCCGGCACATCGTCAGGCCACTTCTCCTGGTCCAACTCCACATCAACTGTCTCCGCCGTCTCAGCAATCGCAGAAGAGACATGCCGCAGCTTTGGTGCGTAGCAGTACGAGTCGAGGTAGTTCAGGAAGTACAGGCGGAGGCAAGCGATATAAATATGGTCCAAGCCTCGCTCCTCTTCCTCAGAGGCCTTACGACATGACTAAGGAGCAAAACACAGCCATAGTGCAAGCCAAATTGGACGCCCATTTTGGACCGAAACCGGCACCGCTGCCAAAGGAGAAAGTGCCTGAGAAAGTAATTGACCACTTCATTCGTATGGCTAGAGAACCAGCTCCCAAGCCTGTTGACTCGGACTATGAGCGCCAAATCAGGAAGGCACATCGAGCACGACTACAGAAGGAAGCGAGCTCAAGCTCGATCCAACAAGCAGCTGGCAAAAAATGCGGGAAAGCCGTTCCCCAGTTGGGAGAACAGGCAGCGCAAGCGATCCCCCCGCTTGTTGTGCCAACAACACATGAGAGGAGTAGTACGCGCGCCAAATATTATTGTGGGCGAACCGTTAGTGTTCCCCAGCATGGCGATGTGGTAATAACAAAGGATCATATAATGCAGGCTCAAATGCTTAATATCTCTGTTGGACAACTCCTCGAAATCGAGCCCATGCCTACGCTTAAAGAATCGGAAATAGCATGGCAATATGTCTGGGGCAAACCTTTGGTCCATCCAGACAAGGTCAAGGACCTCCCAACGAGAATGTATCAATTGCATCAATGGTACATGAACATTACCAAGATTCCAATCGAGAGTCCCTCATGGTGAATGTCAAGCATGAGCATTATTACCATGAGAAAGCTCTGACCATTGAGTATCCAAAACTATTTCAGTTATACAATCAAGACGCACTCGACAAGTCTATCGTCAGTTGCTATTGTCTGTAAGTGATTTCTTTCTGTAATTTAAGTCTCAAGCTAGTTATGTAGTGGTAATTTTGATCAATCATTACATGTAATTATCCTCACTATATTCTTTTTCTGTGGTATTATATGCAGGATGAAGATGTATGAAATGAAAAAAGTCGGACGCTATGGCGTTGGGTTCATTGACCCAAATACCATTAATCAGGACATATGGCAGATTGAACATTGTCAAGCTGCTGTAGAGGAAAGCATGCTAGAGTTCTTGAAGCGCCTCAATACCAATGAAGATATACTACTTCCTTACAACTTCCCGTGAGTCACACTGTCTTGTACTACAAATTCAATTTTTGCTTACTAGCTAGCTAGATGTTAATAATTAAGTGTATATGGTCTACGGTAGTTGATTAATTTTATGCACATGCCCGCTTAATTAAGACATGCAAACGTGTGCGTATGCAATTGGCACTGGGTCTTGTTAGACATTAAAGTTGAGGAAGGAAAAGTTGAATTACTTGACTCACTAACTAAAGAAGATAAAGACTACACCATCGTGAAGGGGATAGTCAACAGGTAATTTCAATCATTATTAACTATATCTCGGCCTATTAATTATTAGTTCGTCATTTCCTGATATGAACTATTTAGTAACCCCTTTATTAATTTTCTTTGCCGGCGGGCAGGGCATGGGCAAAGTTCATCAAGGTGACTCCAGGCACGTGGCCAAAAAAGTTGTTTTCGCATTGATCCTTGGTAAGTAATTAAGTAGTACTAGCTAGCCACCATCTCTTTAATTCTTGTTTCAATATCATTAATTAATTATCATGCTTGATTAATCATTATCTGATTCAATTCCATTCTCGTAAATGCCCTGAGGCAGGCGCCGGGGAATAATCTGTGTGCATACTATGTTTGCGAGAACATTCGCATGATGACGTGCGAAAGGAGCAGATCTGATAGACAGGACTGGGTACGTTTGTCAGAACACTATTCACACCATTATAGATATCTAGTCACACAACTAACACATATGCATATTGATCTCCTTCTTAACAGTTCAGATCGGTGCGGGATAAGCTCCTACCATCGGACCGCATACAAGAACTTCAAGAGGAAATAGCCGGATTTTAGCTCGACCAGGTCATAGATCCCAAAGGAGAATACTATTACCCGCTACCGCCCCCATGAACCACTTGTCATCGTGCTTCGGAGGCACCAAAGGCAACATATGTAGGAGAAATTGTATATGTATATACATGTGTATGTGTGAATAATTAATGGTGTTGGTTTGTGAGACAT
>NC_041383.1:116258145-116296575 GCF_002162155.2 Triticum dicoccoides
AAGAAAAAAAATTGAATGGAAAATAAATCAAACCCCCCCCCCCAAATATTTAGTACCGGTTGGTGTTACCAACCGGTACTAATGCCCAACACGCACCCCGGGCCTGGCTCGTGCCACGTGGTGGCACTTTAGCGCCGGTTCATGACGAACCGGTACTAAAGGGGGGGCCTTTAGTCCCCACTCTTTAGTGCCGGTTGGCAAACCGGCACTAAAGGCCGTTACGAACCGGCACTAAAGGCCGGTTTTGCACTAGTGATGGTATAGTTGGAACACTCGGATCTCCAAGTTTCTTTGGTATTCCACCCTTAAAAGTGTAATTAGCAAGCATGGTGGAAATTTCAGCTTCCGGTATCTTTCTTTTATTTGTAATGATATCCTTCATATACTTAGCATAAGGATTTACTTTAAGCATATCAGTTAAGCGCATACGTAAGAAAATAGGTCTAATCATTTCAGCAATGCGCTCAAAATCCTCATCATCCTTTGACTTGGATGGTTTAGGAGGAAAGGGCATGGGTTTCTGAACCCATGGTTCTCTTTCTTTACCGTGCTTCCTAGCAACAAAATCTCTATTATCATAACGTTGATTCTTTGATTGTGGGTTATCAAGATCAACAGCAGGTTCAATCTCTACATCATTGTTATTGCTAGGTTGAGCATACACATTAATTATCACTAGGTTCATGTTCATCACCTGATTGAGTTTCAGCATCAGAAATAGAAATATCATTGGGATTCTTAGGTGTGTCTATAGTAGGTTCACAAGAAGAATGCAAAGTCCTATCATTTTTCTTCTTCTTCTTTTTAGAAGAACTAGGTGCCTCTAAATTATTTTTCTGAGAATCTTACTCGATTCTCTTAGGGTGGCCTTCAGGATACAAAGGTTCCTGAGTCATTCTACTAGTTCTAGTAGCCACTCTAACAGCAAAGTCATTTTTATTATTTAATTCATCAAGCAAATCATTTTGAGCTTTGAGTACTTGCTCCGCTTGAGTAGCAACCATAGAAGCATATTTGCTAACACGGTGAAGTTCATCTTTAACTCTAGCCAGATTATCACCTACGCGTCCTATCTCGAAAGCATTATTCTTTAACTCTCTACCAACATAAGCATTAAAACTTTCTTGTCTATCCATAAAGTCGTCAAATTCATCTAAGCATGGGCTATGAAATTTAGTAGAGGGTATTTCAACTTCATCATATCTATAGAGAGAATTTACCTTTACTACCTGTGTCGGGTTATCAAGACAATGTGGTTCTTCAGGCGGTAAATTAAGACCATGTATTTCTTCAATAAGAGTTAAATTCTTAACATCTTCAGCTTTAATACCTTTTTCTTTCATTGATTTCTTTGGCTCTTGCATATCTTCAGGACTAAAAAATAAAACACTTCTCTTCTTCGGAGTGGGTTTAGGAATAGGCTCAGGAGTTGGCTCAATTGGTTCAGGAATTGGCTCAGGAAGAGTCCAATTATTTTCATTAGTCAACATATTATTCAATAGTATTTCAGCTTCGTCGACTGTTCTTTCCCTGAAAACAAAACCAGCACAACTATCCAAGTAGTCCTTGGAAGCACCGGTTAGTCCATTATAAAAGATATCAAGTATTTCATTTTTCTTAAGAGGATGATTAGGCAAAGCATTAATTAACCGAAGAAGCCTCCCCCAAACTTGTGGGAGACTCTCTTCTTTGATTTGCACAAAGTTATATATTTCCCGCAAGGCAGCTTGTTTCTTATGAGCGGGGAAATATTTAGCAGAGAAGTAATAAATCATATCCTGGGGACTACGCACACAACCAGGAGCAAGAGAATTATACCAAGTCTTAGCATCACCCTTTAATGAGAACGGAAATATCTTAAGGATATATAAATAGCAAGACTTCTCATCATTAGTAAATAGGGTGGCTATATCATTCAGCTTGGTAAGATGTGCCACAACAGTTTCAGATTCAAGGCCATAAAAAGGATCAGATTCAACTAAAGTAATAATATCAGGATCAACAGAGAATTCATAATCCTTATCAGTAACACAGATAGGTGAAGTAGCAAAAGCAGGATCGGGTTTCATTCTAGCATTAAGAGACTGCTGCTTCCATTTAGCTAATAATTTCTTAAGATCATTTGTATCATTGCAAGCAAGAATTTCCATAGCAGCTTTTTCATTCATAACATAATCCTTAGGAACAACAGGTAATACATAATCATTGGGGGAACCTTCATCATCACTATCATCAATAATAGGTTCTTCAATATTTTCATTCCCCCTAACTCTAGCAAGTTGTTCATCAAGAAATTCACCTAATGGAAAAGTAGTATCACGCACAGAAGTAGTTTCATCATGCATAGCAGAAGTGGCATCATCAATAACATGCGACATATCAGAATTCATAGCAGTAGCAGGTTTAGGTGTCGCAAGCATACTAATAACGGAAGGAGAATCTAGTGCAAGGCTAGATGGCAGTTCCTTACCTCCCCTCATAGTTGAGGGCAAAATAGTAGTTTGATCGTCTTTCAAGTTCTTCATAGTGATCAACAGATATAAATCCCAAGTGACTCAGAGAACAGAGCTATGCTCCCCGGCAACGGCGCCAGAAATTAGTCTTGATAACCCACAAGTATAGGGGATCACAACAGCTCTCGAGGGTAGAGTATTCAACCCAAATTTATTGATTCGACACAAGGGGAGCCAAAGAATATTCTTGAGTATTAGCAGTTGAGTTGTCAATTCAACCACACCTGGATAACTTAGTATCTGTAGCAAAGTGTTTAGTAGCAAAGTGGTATGATAATAAAGGTGACGGTAGCAGAAGTAAAGATAAATGTTTTGGGTTTTTGTAGTAGTTGTAACAGTAGCAACGGAAAAGTAAATAAGCGAAGAACAATATGTGAAAATCTCGTAGGAAATGGATCAGTGATGGATAATTATGCCGGATGTGATTCCTCATGCAATAGTTATAACATAGGGTGATATAGAACTAGCTCAGTTCATCGATGTAATGTAGGCATGTATTCCGTAAATAGTCATACATGCTTATGGAAAAGAACTTGCATGACATCTTTTGTCCTACCCTCCCGTGGAAGCGGGGTCCTTGCGGAAACTAAGGGATATTAAGGCCTCCTTGTAATAGAGAACCGGAACAAAGCATTAGCACATAGTGAATACATGAACTCCTCAACCTACGATCATCACCGAGAAGTATCCCGATTATTGTCACTTCGGGGTTGTCGGATCATAACACATAATAGGTGACTATAGACTTGCAAGATAGGATCAAGAACACACATATATTCATGAAAACATAATAGGTTCAGATCTGAAATCATGGCACTCGAGCCCTAGTGACAAGCATTAAGCATAGCAAAGTCATAGCAACATCAATCTCAGAACATAGTGGATACTAGGGATCAAACCCTAACAAAACTAACTTGATTACATGGTAAATCTCATCCAACCCATTACCGTCCAGCAAGCCTACGATGGAATTACTCACGCACGGCGGTGAGCATCATGAAATTGGTGATGGAGGATGGTTGATGATCATGACGGCGACGAAACCCCCTCTCTGGAGCCCCGAACGGACTTCAGATCAGCCCTCCAGAGAGAGATTAGGGCTTGGCGGCGGCTCTGTGTCGTAAAATGCGATGAAACTTTCTCTCTGATTTTTTTTCTTCCCGAACGTGAATATATGGAGTTGGAGTTGGCGTCGGTGGAGGTCCAGGGGGCCCACGAGATAGGAGGCCGCGCCCTAGGCGGGGCGCGCCCCCTGTCTCGTGGACAGGCTGTGGGCCCCCTGGCATTAATTCTTTCGCCAAAAATTCTTATTAAATCCAAAAAGTGCCTCTGTGGATTTCCAGGACATTCCGAGAACTTTTCTTTTCTACATATAAAACAACATCATGGCAGTTCTGCTGAAAACAGCGTTAGTCCGGGTTAGTTTCATTCAAATCATGCAAGTTAGAGTCCAAAACAAGGGCAAAAGTGTTGTGAAAAGTAGATACGTTGGAGACGTATTAGCTGACGCCTTGGGCGCCATGTTGGATCAAGCCCGTGTTGCTGGCCACATCAGGGGAGTGGTCGGCAACTTGATCCCGGGGGGCTGTCGCACCTGCAGTATTGCTACGTCTTGATCTTGCGTTGGTTTTCCTTGACGTGGAAAGGGTGATGCAGCAATAGTAGCGTAAGTATTTCCCTCTGTTTTTGAGAACCAAGGTATCAATCCAGTAGGAGGCTCCTCAAAAGTCCCACGCACCTACACAAACAAACAAAGAACTCGCAACCAACGCAATAAAGGGGTTGTCAATCCCTTCACGGCCACTTACAAAAGTGAGATCTAACAGAGATAGTATGATAAGATAAATATATTTTTGGTATTTTATAAGGTAGATGCAAAAAGTAAAGATGCAAATAAAAGTAGATTGGAAGCAAATATGATAAAAGATAGACCAGGGGGGGCATAGGTTTCACTAGAGGCTTCTCTCAAGATAGCATAAGTATTACGGTGGGTGAACAAATTACTGTCGAGCAATTGATAGAAAAGCGAATAATTATGAGATTATCTAGGCATGATCATGAATATAGGCATCACGTCCGCAACAAGTAGACCGACTCCTGCCTGCATCTACTACTATTACTCCACACATCGACCGACTCCTGCCTGCATCTAGAGTATTAAGTTCATAAGAATAGAGTAACGCCTTAAGCAAGATAACATGATGTAGAGGGATAAACTCATGCAATATGATATAAACCCCATCTTTTTATCCTCGATGGCAACAATACAATATGTGCCTTGCAACCCTTTCTGTCACTGGGTAAGGACACCGCAGGATTGAACCCAAAGCTAAGCACTTCTCCCATGGCAAGAAAGATCAATCTAGTAGGCCAAACCAAACTGATAATTCGAAGAGACTTGCAAAGATAACTCAATCATACATAAAAGAATTCAGAGAAGATTCAAATATTTCTCATAGATAAACTTGATCATAAACTCACAATTCATCGGATCTCGACAAACACACCGCAAAAAGAGTTTACATCGAATAGATCTCCACGAAAGAGGAGGAGAACATTGTATTGAGATCCAAAAGGAGAGAATAAGCCATCTAGCTAATAACTATGGACCCGAAGGTCTGTGGTAAACTACTCACAACTCATCGGAGGGGCTATAGTGTTGATATAAAAGCCCTCCATGGTCGATTCCCCCTCCGTCGGAGCGCCGGTGAAGGCTCCAAGATGGGATCTCGCGGATACAGAAGGTTACGGTGGTGGAAATTGTGTTTCGTTGGCTCCCTGGATGCTTTCGGGGTACGTAGGCTTATATAGGAGGAAGAAGTACATCGGTGGCCGCCCCAGGGGCCCACGAGACAGGGGGCGCGCCCTATGGGGGGCGCCCTACCCTCTCGTGGCCGCCTCGGCTGCTTCTTGACTTGCACTCGAAGTCCTCTGGATCATGTTCATTCCAAAAATCACGCTCCTGAAGGTTTCATTCCGTTTGGACTCCGTTTGATATTCCTTTTCTTCGAAATATTGAAATAGGCAAAAAAAACAACAATATGGGCTGGGCCTCCGGTTAGTAGGTTAGTCCCAAAAATGATATAAATGTGTAAAATAAAGCCCATAAACATCCAAAAGGGGTAATATAATAGCGTGGAACAATCAAAAATTATAGATACGTTGGAGACATATCAAGTATGCAGATGACACGCTCCTTCTCTTCGAGCCAGACTTGCATAGCATCGCATCGGTTAAGGCTATTCTCTTGTGTTTTGAGATTATGTCTGGCCTCAAAATTAACTTCCACAAGTGTGAAGTAGTGTCCATAGGGATGGACGTGGCCGAAACTACACGTGTAGCTAACTTGCTAAATTGCATCATCTTTCAAAGTCCACCGACACCGCGTCGTCTGTCGAATCCTCCTCGAAGTCCGCCACCGAGTCAGCAGACTCCCGCTCCTCTAAGTCCACGAACGTGTGAGCCGACTCCTCCTTGAAGTCCGCCACCTCCTCCAAGTCCCTGAACGCGTGAGCTGACTCCTCTGGTTTCAAGTCTGGCACAGCGTCATGCCACTTCTCCGGTTTCAAGTCCGGCACCATGTCAGGCCACACCTCCTGCTTCCAGTCCGGCACATCGTCAGGCCACTTCTCCTGGTCCAACTCCACATCAACTGTCTCCGCCGTCTCAGCAATCGCAGAAGAGACATGCCGCAGCTTTGGTGCGTAGCAGTACGAGTCGAGGTAGTTCAGGAAGTACAGGCGGAGGCAAGCGATATAAATATGGTCCAAGCCTCGCTCCTCTTCCTCAGAGGCCTTACGACATGACTAAGGAGCAAAACACAGCCATAGTGCAAGCCAAATTGGACGCCCATTTTGGACCGAAACCGGCACCGCCGCCAAAGGAGAAAGTGCCTGAGAAAGTAATTGACCACTTCATTCGTATGGCTAGAGAACCAGCTCCCAAGCCTGTTGACTCGGACTATGAGCGCCAAATCAGGAAGGCACATCGAGCACGACTACAGAAGGAAGCGAGCTCAAGCTCGATCCAACAAGCAGCTGGCAAAAAATGCGGGAAAACCATTCCCCAGTTGGGAGAACAGGCAGCGCAAGCGATCCCCCCTCTCGTGGCCGCCTCGGCTGCTTCTTGACTTGCATTCGAAGTCCTCTGGATCATGTTCATTCCAAAAATCACGCTCCTGAAGGTTTCATTCCGTTTGGACTCCGTTTGATATTCCTTTTCTTCGAAATATTGAAATAGGCAAAAAAACAACAATATGGGCTGGGCCTCCGGTTAGTAGGTTAGTCCCAAAAATGATATAAATGTGTAAAATAAAGCCCATAAACATCCAAAAGGGGTAATATAATAGCGTGGAACAATCAAAAATTATAGATACGTTGGAGACATATCAAGTATGCAGATGACACGCTCCTTCTCTTCGAGCCAGACTTGCATAGCATCGCATCGGTTAAGGCTATTCTCTTGTGTTTTGAGATTATGTCTGGCCTCAAAATTAACTTCCACAAGTGTGAAGTAGTGTCCATAGGGATGGACGCGGCCGAAAGTACACGTGTAGCTAACTTGCTAAATTGCAAGCTTGGGAAACTACCGTTTACTTACCTAGGCCTCCCAATCGCTGAGAAAAAATGCTTGATCTCAGATTGGGAACCTATCTACAATAAGGTGGCGGGTCGTGTCTTCCCGTGGAGAGGGAGATTTATGTCTTCAGGGGCAAGACTTATCTTAACCAACTCCAGCCTTTCGTCCCTGCCTATGTTTGTTATGGGCTAATTCCTGCTGGCTAACGAGGTGCACACTAAAATGGACACTCCTAGGGCCCGTTTCTTTTGGGAAAGGGCGGGGACAAAGCGTAAATACCATATGGTCAAGTGGCAGGCCGTCTGCCAGCCCAAAGCCTGGGGGGGCCTTGGGATCATCAACTAGAAGTTGATGAACATTGCACTCATGTGCAAATGAATTTGGAAGCTATCTCAGGGCGAGACTGGCCTCTGGATGGACCTCCTGCGTACCAAATATTTTCCTGGTGGGAATTTCTTTGAGGCCGCAACCCATGGGTCTCCTTTCTGGAACTCCATCAATCCTTAAAACCGTGCTTTGCCAGAGGGGTGAAATTCACGGTTAACAACGGTCGCTCCACGCAATTCTAGCTTGACTTTTGGATCGGCCAATAGCCCCTTTGGTAGGAGTTCCGCGACCTTTATTTCATCATTGTTGAGCCCAACCAATTGGTTGCCACGGCCTTCAACTCCTCCCCTCCATCTAATTTCTTCAAAAGGGAGCTCTCAGGGCCAAAGGTGGATAGTTGGGACCGCCTGCGAGCTCTCATCGCCGATGTGCACCTGTCGTCCGACGCGGATACAGTGTCATGGAGGCTCACGGGCTCTGGCAAGTTCTCGGTCAACTCTCTTTATCGAGAGCTGGCTCGCGGCCCTGTCTTTTAGGCTGCCACGGGACTATGGAAGGCATGAATTCCGCTTAAAATAAAAGTTTTCCTTTGGCAATTGTGCCACGATCGCCTTCCTACATCAATAAATGTAGCTAAGCGCAATGGGCCGGCCACAGGGCCCTGTGCGCTTTGTGGTGTCCCTGAAGACGCGGATCACGCGTTCTTCCGATGCCACCTGGCTCGCTTCGCCTGGAGCGCGGTCCGTGAGGCCGCGAGCGTGGATTGGGATCCAAGCTCACGCTCTGAGCTAGTGTCGTATTTATCCTCGGTCCAGGGCTCCTCTCGCCGTATCATGTGGACATGTGCGGCTGCTATGCTATGGGCCCTCTGGCGAACTCGCAACAAGTTTACGATTGAGGTCGTTTTCCCATCTCACCCCGCTGACGTAATTTATAAATGCATTATTTTCTTACAGCAGTGGGCCCCATTGGGAAGACATCAGGACGCTGATCTCCATCGCCACGCGCTCGACCGCCTCCGCCTCATCTACTCGGCGGCCCGAGCTCCATCGTCTGCTGCCTCCGCTACCTAGGGATGTGTGACTCCTTCTCTTTTGTTGGTTGCCTATGCCATGTAACGCACTTTGCTTGTTGGGCCGGTCGACTATGTGTTTGGTTTCTTATCCTTGATGTTGGTACTTGCTCATGTGTACGCTGCCTAAGTTGTGGGCTTTAATAATTTAAAGTCGGACGCCCCAGGCTTCTTCGTTCTAAAAAAACTCACAACACACTTGACGCACGAAAAATGATCCACTGGAAAATTGTTGTACTGAAGTCCAGCAAACGCGATGATAGCAGAAGATGAACCCGAAGCATCATGTGGGGCCAGGGGTAGCTAATACTCCCTCCGTTCCTAAATATATGGTGTATTAGTTTTTCAAAAAGTCAACTGTTATCTATGTTTGACCAACTTTACAGCAAAATATATAAAGATTTATAATACTAAATATATAAAATGTAAAAATATAGTGCATGATGAATCTAGTGATAATGATTTGGTATTCTAGATATTGATATTTTTGTCTATAAACTTGGTCAAACTTAGAGAAGTTTGACTTTTTAGAAAATAATACACCTTATATTGAGGAATGGAGGGAGTATTTTTTAAATAATACATTTTCTTTATTAATTTGCACAAATATTACCCCGATATTTTTATTTTCAAAAATAATATCCAATCAGCCAGCAGCAGGCCGATTGGCCCTAGTCGGCCAACCGCAGGCTGATTGGCCTCCTGTCGGCCTACAGATGGCTGATAGGCCAGTCGGCCAGGTGGTGGTGAATCTATCGGCCAGCTGTGGGCTGCACCGTGCACATTCAAACTCCACTATCGCAAAAACTTTTCAGCTTCCGTGTGACCTTTCGTATACCCATAGTGCGTGGCAAAAATTTAGACATCGGCTCGGCTCATTCGCGCAACCCCCTCTAAACTAGCAATATGGGACTAAACTTTAGTAGTATCCCTTGCCTTGCACAAATGGGCTAAGTGGGCCTCCAGGATTTATTAGGAATTTCTGAAATAGTTATTGGGCTGCCCAAAAAGACTAAATTCCAGCAATCCCCCACCAGATCCGAGAGGCACACAAAATTTGCCTTTGGTTCCAAAACACTGTTTTATATACTGGTACTGCAGTGGAGACTGTTAGGTTGAACTTCCACCTAGAACTCTATGCTACACTAGTAAGCAACTTGAACAGTGGACTGGGCCTTGAACTGCAAGTTTTCCCCGTGGGTGGAGCTTATGCGTCATACTCCGAGACCTTTCATGAGTTTACTAGAGAGAACCCTACTCTCATAGATTGCAACGTTTAACAATCAGACTCATATAGGTGCGTTCTTCAAAAGATGTTCTGCAGGACAACATCTCTGCTTCAAAGAGCCACTTAGAACACATTAAGATATACATCAACCTGCCATGCAGATTAGGAGAGTATTGCATCTTCATGGAGTGGTATTTTTAACAGTAAGGATACTCTCCTCCCAGTTGACCAACAGCTTGTCTTCCACATCTAATTCACGGGATCTCCGATCACAAAGAATAGGTTACCACTGTGAACAACTCATATTGTGGGTCTCATACCCATCTCCCTCGATGCATTATCTATCACATTACATGATAGACCCTTAGTAAAAGGATCTGCCAGATTTTTAGACATTTGGATATAATTCAATGCAATAACTCTGGAGTTTTTCATTTTTCTAACAGACTTTAACCTTCTCTGAACGTGTCTTGATGACTTCATGTTATCCTTTGAGCTGCTCACTTTAGTGATCACAGTTTGATTGTCATAGTTCATAAGGATATCCGGTACAGGTTTCTCAACTATCGGCAAGTCATTCAAGAGCCGACGAAGCTAATCTGCTTCGACCGTAGCTGTATCTAGTGCTGTGAGTTCTGCTTCCATTGTTGACCTTGTTAAGATGGTTTGCTTGCAAGACTTCCAAGAAACAGCGCCACCTTCATGAGTGAATACATATCCGCTCGTGGCCTTTATCTCATCAGCATCTGAGATCCAGTTTGAGTCACTATACCCTTCAAGCACCTTTGGGTGCCCGGTGTAGTGAATTCCATAATTTGCAGTGCCTTTCAAATAACGCAAAACTCTCTCTAGAGCTTTCCAATGCACATCTCCTGGTTTTGAGACAAACCGGCTCAGCTTGCTAACAGCAAAAGAGATGTCAGGTCTTGTAGCACTGGCTAAGTACATAAGCGAGCCAATGATCTGAGAATATTTCAATTTGTCTCTAGCAATTCTCCGATTCTTTTGAAGCAACACACTAGCATCATATGGTGTTGGAGATGGCTTGCAGTCACTGTAGCCAAAGCGACTCAAGATCTTTTCCACATAGTGGGATTGAAGCAATGTAATCCCACCATCATTGTCTCTCAACAACTTGATGTTCAGAATAACATCAGCCACTCCTAAATCCTTCATCTCAAAACAGCGAGATAGGAAATCCTTGACCTCCTTAATAACATTCAGATTTGTTCCGAAAATCAGTATGTCATCAACATACAAGCAAATCATAACTCCCTCGCCCCCACCATGGCGATAGTACACACATTTGTCAGCATCGTTCACAACAAAGCCTGCAGCTGTTAAAGTTCTTTCGAACTTCTCATGCCACTGTTTGGGTGCTTGCTTGAGTCCATACAAAGACTTCAGCAACTTGCACACTTTCCCTTCCTGGCCATCTATTACAAACCCATCTGGTTGTTCCATATAAATTTCCTCATCCAACTCTCCATTTAGGAAAGCAGTCTTAACATCCATTTGATGAACGAGAAGCCATGTGAGGCAGCTAGTGAAAGTAGAACTCGAATAGTAGTCAGTCGAGCCACAGGTGAGTAAGTATCAAAGAAGTCTTCACCTTCCTTTTGGGTATAACCCTTAGCCACGAGACGAGCCTTGTACTTTTCAATAGTACCATCAGGCCTAAGCTTCTTCTTGAAAACCCATTTGCATCCTATAGGTTTGCACCCATAAGGACGATCAGTTATCTCCCAAGTTTCATTTGCCAAGATGGAATCCATCTCGCTACGAACTGCTTCCTTCCAGTAGTCAGCATCTTCGGATGCGTAGGCCTCTGAAATAAAACTGGGAGTGTCATCTATGAGATACACAAGAAAATCATCACCAAAGGACTTTGCAGTCCTCTATCTCTTGCTCCTAATAGGAACTTCATTGTTCTCCTCCACGGGACTTTCAAAGTGTTCCATCAAAATGGCAGGTTCGGTAATTTTAACTGGTTCCTGATTCGATGAACTAGGCATCTCCTGATTAGATGAGGTAGCCATATCCTTCATGGGAAAGATATCTTCAAAGAAAGTCGCATCATTCGACTCCATGATCGTACCGACATGCATGTCAGGTACCTCAGATTTTACAACCAAGAATCTATAGCCAATGCTATGAAAAGCATATCCCAGGAAAACACAATCCACAGTCTTTGGTCCAAGCTTCCGCTTCTTTGGAATTGGAACATTGACTTTCGCCAAACAACCCCATGTTCACAAATAAGAGAGTTTTAACCTTTTCGTCTCCCATTCCTCGAATGGAGTTATCTCTTTGTTCTTTGTGGGGACTCGATTTAGGACATGACATGCTGTCAATACCGCCTCCCCCCACCATGCCTTGGAGAGACCCGATGTGTCTAACATGGTTAACCAAATCAGTTAGAGTACGGTTCTTTCTTTTGGCCACCCCATTTGACTGAGGTGAGTAGGGAGGCGTCCTCTCATGGATTATACCATGTTCCACACAAAAAGCATCAAATTCATTAGAAAAATACTCTCCACCACTGTCAGGCCTAAGCCTCTTGATTTTCTGATCAAGTTGGTTTTCCACTTCAGCTTTATAGATCTTGAAAAAGTTCAAAGCCTCATCCTTAGATTTCAGAAGATACACACGGCAGTATCTAGTGGAGTCGTCAATTAACATCATGAAATATTTCTTTCCACCTTTTGTCAAAACACCATTCATTTCACATAGATCTGAATGTATAAGTTCTAGTGGTGCAAGATTTCTCGTCTCCGCGGTCACGTGAGACTTACGAGGTTGCTTAGCTTGCACACACACTTGACACTTAGATCCCTTGACAGTGGTGAAATTAGGGATTAAGTTCAACTTCGCTAGTCGCGACATGCAACCAAAGTTAACATGACAAAGACGTGAATGCCACACATTTGATTCACTATTGTTGCAAATATGATTAACAACTTTATTGCAAACATCTGATAAGGATAAATGAAACAGGCCTCCTGACTCATAGCCTTTACCAACGAAGGTTTCATACTTTGATATTACAAATTTATTCGACTCAAAGACAAGCTTATAGCCATCTCTACACAGAAGAGATCCGCTAACAAGATTTTTATTGATGGAGGAGACATAATGCACGTTCTTCAGCCGCACGATCTTTCCCGAAGTAAACTTCAGATCGACCGTGCCAACACCACGAACAGAAGCACTTGAACCGTTGCCCATCAGCACGGTTGAAGTCCCTGCGGTCTGATAAGACGAAAACATGAAAATATCACCGCATACATGCACATTAGCACCCGTGTCAATCAACCAATCAGGAGAATGACATACCGAAAGAATAGTGGGAAATATACCATACCCAGCATCCTTCATGTCAATGTCTCCGATGACAACATTAGCGGTCTTGCCGCCTTTCCCAGGATGACGCTTGTCATGGCGACTGGGGCAACTAGGAGCCCAATGATCAGGATCTGCACACACATGACAAGCACCTTTCTTCTTGTCACTCTTCTTCTTGAAGTTCGTGTGTTGTACAGCCTTGTTCTTCCCATCAAACTTTGCTTTACCATCAAGCTTGCCCTTGTTCTTGAACTTGTGGGGCTGGGAGTTTTTCTTCTGTACCAGATTGGCACTAGATCCTCCCTCAATACCTCGAGCACGTGTGTCCTTTGCTCTCGCCTTTTCTTCCACATCAAGAGTACCAATAAGATCCGGGACGAAAAACTCCTGTCTCTTATGCTTCAGTAAGGTAGCAAAGTTCCTCCAAGAAGGAGGAAGCTTAGTGATGATACCCCCGGTAACAAACTTGTCCGGTAGGATACAATTGAAGTGCTCAAGTTCTCTAGCAAATGACTGTATCTCATGAGCCTGCTCAACCACGGAGCGCTCTTCAGTCATCCTGTAATCATAGAATTGCTCCACGATGTACAGTTCAGTGCCGGCATCCGAGACCCCAAACTTGGCCTCGAGTGCGTCCCACATATCTTTTCCATTGTCAATTGACGCATAAGCATCAACTATGTTCTCACCAAGAACACTCAAGAGAGCAGCCTTAAACAAGGTATCCATTTTCTGAAAAGCTTGTGCCTGTTGGGCATTTTGCTCTCCTTCAGGTTTGCCAAGAGTGGTGTCATAGCAACTCATGGTTTGAAACCATAAGACTGCTCTCACGCGCCACCTCTTATAGTGGATACCCTCAACCATAGGAGGTCTGATGGAAGCAGCAAAACCATTTGAGGTAAATTGCCTATAATAAGGCTTTTGGATTGTTGGAAATATGAGGAATTTACCGAATGATTTTATTAACAGAAATAGTAGATAAAATATGGCTAGTGTAGCAGTGATAAAATAAGCCATGTGATTTGACAAAGAGAAGGTAAACAGCATGTTCATATATGAACCGTAACTAAACATATCTAGAGCAGACAGTATAGCAGGTTGCACATATGAAATAGAGTCTAACATACGTAGTGCAGAAACTAGAGCCAAGAACTGTAGCAGGACTTCTAACAGAAAGGAGAAGAACACGTACGGCACAGCAGCAGCAGAAGCGCTGGACTTGGGGTCGGTGTCCTCGCATGCCATGTCATCGAGGAGGTCGTGGACGTCGGGGAAGAAGTCGTCGTCGGGGAAGTAGTCGTCGGCGACCGGATCGTCCGTGATGAAGCAGCCAGTAGTCGTGCTGAGCGCTCCCCAAAAACCTTATCACCCTTCTCCCGTACATGACTCAAAAGGTGCGGTTCCGGAGGCCTACTGTCCCGGCCAGTGGTGCACGCCGCAAGCCGGGATGAGGAAGAACATAACAACAGTGCAGTTCTCAGGAACTTGTGGCGAGAGGAGGAAGAGATTCTGGTGCGTCTCTCTCTGAGAGGAGCGACCTCCCTTTTATAGGCGCAAGAGAAGAAGGCGAGAGGGCAGCGACGGAAGGTGAAACGAAGAGACGAAGCTGAAGCGAACAGCCAGTAGCCAAAGGGCTGCACCGTGCGCATTCAAACTCCACTATCGCAAAAACTTTTTACTTCCATGTGACCTTTCGTATACCCGTAGTGCGTGGCAAAAATTTAGACATCGGCTCATTCCCGCAACCCGCGTCGCGTCGTGGCAAGGCGGGCGGCAGAGGAGGAGCGCGTGTGGATATCCCTCTTGTTCTCATGCTCATATAAGTGGGGAAGGAGCCTCCCTTATAAAGAGGTCCAACCCCCTCTAAACTAGTAATGTGGGACTAAACTTTAGTAGTATCCCTTGCCTTGCACAAATGGGCTAAGTGGGTCTTTAGGATTTATTAGGAATTTCTGAAATAGTTATTGGGCTGCCTAAATAGACTAAATTCCAGCAGGTTGACGTGGTGCTTCTCGGCTGCGTTGCAGAGCACGTACCTCGGCTCCCCGTCGATCACCTTCACCACTCCCTGCACCTGCCATCCATTCAGTACGTGATTGTTAAGCAGAGCATGCAGCAGTCGGCGTGATCTTGTTACTCGTTTCTCGAATTGGCGGTGGATGTTACCGAGTTGGCGGGGCAGACGCGGCGAGCCCTGTCGACGACCTCCTCGGCCCTCCTGCGCAGGTCCGCCTCCACGTACCGCACCACGTCCCCGGCGGCGGCTGAAATCGATCGATCCCCAAAAATCAGCGCTCCGGCCGGTTCAGATAATCAAGAATTAGTTAGGGAGGGGATCCCGGACGGCATGTACCGGGGCCGCCGAGGGTGACGACGGAGGACACGACCGGCTTGGCGTGGACGACGACGAGCTCCGTCGGCGCCCTGGGGCCGGCCGTCTCCGCCACGTACCGCAGGGCCCACTCGAGCGCGCGGTAGCTATGGTCGCTGTCGTCCACGCCGACCAGTACCACCGTCTTGCTCCTCGCCTCCTCCACCGGACCCGCCTCCGCCGCCACCGCCACGGACGCTGCCTCGGTCTCCGCCATCAGATACAACAGTCAACGATGCGAGGATTAAAAATGATGAGAGAATGTTTCTTGGTCAGTTTTATGTGGTTTGCTTGCCGTCCGAGCTGCAGGCCGCGGGCTATATACGTGAGCTGGAGCTGGATGCTACTTGTTGCCGATCGGCGTATGGGATGTGAAACCGCGAAGGCCAAGTTGTGTGTGGCCGCTGACTGACCGGAGATAAGGCCAACTCTACCGCGCGATCTCATCCTGTCCGTGCGCGTCTGTTTGGAATAAAACGGATAAACCGGGCAGCCCAGCGCCCGGGAGCAAACGAACTTTTGTCCGTTTTATGTTCGCTTTCGACCCATCCCCAACCCAAGTTTGCGCCGCTTTTGGGGTAAACCGGACACCACACGGACGCGCGGGCCGTCTGCGCGTGTCCTCCCCTGACCCGCCCGTCGGTGGCACATGGGCGCCTTTTTCTATCTGCTTCCCTTCCTCCCTTCGGCCGCACCCCCCTCCCGCTGGCAGATACACGAATGGCGGTCGGCCAGGCTCGATGCTTGCCCAAAAGCTCGTCGGCGCACCATTGCTACTCATTAAGTGTGACCACTGCCCAAAAAAGGACGTGTGCTGCGTGTCTACAACGCCGGAACATCCCGGATGGGTGTTCATCAAATGCTTAAACGATGGGGTATGTGCTCCTTTTAGTTTCGATTTGTGCTCTAGATTTGGCTAGTTGTGCTAACTTCAAATTTTATTGTGTAGCATGGAATCAAATTTTGATATTGGGAAGAAGAGTACATCGATATATTGATAAAGCGCAATTTAGTAGATGTTTGTGCACTTTTAGTTAGCATAGAGGCTGTAGATGAGACAAGTGCACTTGTTGCTAGATTAAAGGCTAGACACGAGACTAGGTGTGAGGAAGCAACATCGACTTCTTTAAACTCGAAGAAAAAGAAGCATGCAAGATCGAGCCTCCTCCGCAGATCAACAATGAGTGCATCGAAAAGACCCTAGCCCAACTCAAGGGGGCAGTTATGAAAGTTGGATATCTTCTAAAATGTATTAGTGTTGTTTTTGTTTTCTTTGGTCTTGCTTTTCTAGTCAAAATTTGGTGATGTATTCTCATGTGCCAAAAATGAATGATGAAAAAAAGTTAAGGGCTTGCAAAGAAAAATGTACGCGGATACGATGCGGCTGGGATACGTCTCCGCGCTGGGCGCACGGCCACCGCATCCCAGAAACTGCTCGGACACGACCCCATCGCCCTATCCAAACGGACAGAATTCGGATAAAACGGACGTCCGTTTGGGATGGCGCGGTGGAGTTGGCCTAATGGATACTGGCGGCACGTTGCCCCGGTTTCCGTTTGGTTTTCTGGCTTTCCACTTCTCGATCGTGATCTTCCCGCTGGACTGGATGGCGACGGCTACGACAGCGACGGCGCGGGGCATGCATGGTGATTGATTCTTTTCCTTCGGTGCATGTTGATTGGTGTTGCACTCGAGATGCGTGCTGAGGTTGGCATTTTTCTTTTTGCCCGCCAATCACGAGGCAACCTTTCCTTGGTGAGGCCATCCGAGCGAACGAAGGAAGCTCGTTTAAGCGAGGATCGTTTGAGGAAATGCGCCATGTGCATGTAAAAGCATCTTCAACAGGCGCGCTTTGCCTCGGCATGTATAATTCTTTTACACCGCTAAAATAGTCTTTTTGCACGCGGGGGCGACAAAGGTTTTCCAAATGCAAAAAACACGGCAACCAATCTAGTGGCCCCACCTGCAACAGCCTAGATTTGACAGCTCCCTCTTCCCTATGATGACATTGTACTGGAGCATCCCCGAAAGGCTTGTTGACCTGGTGGAAGAAACATATGTGTGCTCTCGGCTTAGTTACTTTGCCACTGCAATTCATGCTTGAACATAAGATTGTCCCCTATTTGGTGCATATTTCATTAGTTAGGTATATTTGAGCAGGAAATGCACGTTCCTGCTATTGTACTATGCTTGAACACACAAGAAAATCTATCTCACCATTTATAAGTTCAATGATCTACAAGTTCATCCAATTTTTTTTATCTATACCACCAATGAATACCTATCAATGTTAGGACCAACATATAATGAATGCAAACAACCAATTGTTATTCAACTCTCTAAAAAGATAAGCAAGAGAGTCCTAATCATCTCTACAAAAGCATGTGTTCTCTACCGTGCTCTAACATGTATAAGTGAAGTGCAAGAGCAATTTTATAATTTACCTCCACAAAAGATATGAGTGAAGTACATAGAGCATTCTAAAAATTTATGACTCATGTGTATCTCTCTCAAGGTGTGTGACCAAAACATAATGATTGCAATGACCACCAAACAAAACAAAAAACAAAAGCAAACGATGCTCCAAGCATAGCACATATCATACACACAAATAAAAACTCCGATCCAATCAAGACAAAACGGAAGTTGTTAATGAAGAAAGAGTAGATGCCTTCCAGGGCATCCCCAAGCTTAGACGCTTGAGTCTACTTGGATATTTAATTGGGGTGCCTTGGGCATCACCAAACTTGAACTCTTGTCTCTCCTTGTTTCTCTCATATCGATGTCTCCCCTCGATCTTAAAAACTTCATTCACATAAAACTTCACAAAACTTATTAGAGGGGTTATTACACATAAAAATAAATCACCTATCATGTACTCCCAAGACAAGATGCATAATTATGCGGAAGGATTCCTTGTATTGAATGCTAAGGCTTCTTGATTTTTCTTGTAGATCGCCATGGGCCTTCTTAGGATGGCCCTTTGATGAACCACCATGGGAGTCTAGAGTCCGGACACCTGACCGGAAGACGACGTGGTGGATGACCCCTAATTCAGGACACCATCACCTAGTCAAAACTCGTTTGGGGAAAAACTTAAATGTGGCAAATATGGAAGGAATCTTTAAATTAGGGGTAAAAATGTGACCGGTTCCTGAGTTGGGGGTAATTTCTATCACAAGGGTCAATCTTAGGGGTAAAAATGGCATTAACACTATTTTCTATTTTATATTATAACAAACATATAGATGCTCAAATATTTTCCGTCCGAAGTGTGCTCACATCTGTCCAGGAACCGGAATATGATGATCATGATTGGGAGGTGTTACTGTATCTGTGTCCGATTTACCCCTTGGTGAACACCCATCCTGTGTTCAAAAATAAAAAAATCTACTATGTGAAGTTATATTTTGTTGTCATTTAAGGGTTTATTCAAAATCAAAGTAGTTAAAATATTTGTGAGATTTGACACATTAATTGAAGCATGGAGCATGAAGATTCCATTTAATGCAACACATTATTTTTTGGGCATTCTTGTGCCATATCGATGTGCTCTCATTACTACTAATAAAAAACATAAATGCAACACGTCCATTTTTGACCTCTTGCACTATGATGTGCCTGATTTATGGACGAGTATTAAACTATTTGCACGCACGATTTGCCACATTAGTTGGAGATAGAGCACATAGAGTCCATTTAGTGCAACGTATACATTTTAGGCATTCTTTCACCATAGGGATGTACTCTCATTACTACTAATAAGGAACATAAATGCAACACATCCATTTTTGACATTCTTACACCCTAGTATGATGTACCTCATTTACGGATGAGTATCAAACTATTTCGATGCATAATTCGACACATTAATTGGAGTGTAGTAGGCTTCTATTTTGAGAGATCACACTCTCATTAGTACTACTAATAAGGAACATGAATGCAATGCATCCATTTTCGATATTCTTGCACCCGAGTATGATGTATCTCATTTATGGACGAGTAAAACAATTACACATTAATTGGAGTGTAGTAGCTTACGCATCATAAATTGGATCGGCACATCCAATTTAGATACTCTCATTTACAGAAAAATATCAAACTGCTCCTTCCATACACAATTTGACACATTAAATTGGAGTGTAGTAAGAGTCTATTTAAGGTAGGACTCCGAGGGAGTGATCCATCCCTGCTCCCCCTGTAGGACTTGCAATCATAAGTCATTAGCCATGTCTCGTTTATCTGCTTCCATGCTATGTTTCCTCCTTGCTTTGCTAACTCCTGCCAACCTCACTTCAGCCACCCGCAATATCGGATTCAGCCTGCCTCTCGTATCCAGCCACCACAAGCTCAACCACACAACCGGTGAAATCGGGGAGCTCTTGCTGCCTGAGGGTGATGTGAACCCCATGAACATACGACCGAGGGTAGCCCCTGCCGGTTGGCCGATGTTCAGTGTCGTCGTCGGAGTCGGCAGCGGCAGAGGCCAGCACTTCTATAAGCTCGCGCTGGACTTCGTGGGCAACCTCACATGGATCAGGTGTAAGCCTTGCACCCCAGAGGAGCAGCAGGAGGGCCCAATCTTTGACGCCGCCCTCTCCCCAAAGTATGCGCTTGTCAAGCCAACGAGCATCCACTGCAAGCCCCCCTTCGTCGGCCACGGTCATGACAAGTGCAGCTTCTCCGGCACCACTTCGCTCGCTGTCGTGCAAGGGTACCTGGCCAGTGACGTGTTCACCTTTGGCGACACCGGCACCGGTCATAGAAGCTTGGGCGGACTCATATTCGGGTGCGCACACAGAGCAGATGAGTTCTGGAACCACGGCATTGTCGCTGGTGCCATGAGCTTGAACAAAAGGTCGACGTCGTTCAAGTACCAGCTTGCCGGGCACGGGTTCGACACTTCAAAGTTTTCTTACTGCCTCTTCTACCACGGCCAACACACCGCCAAGCATGGCTTCCTCGGGTTCGGCAGTGACGTCCCCAACCACGACCACGCCCACAGCACGGCGTTGATGTACCACGACACAACAATGTTGTACTTCATCGGCTTGGAGGGTGTTAGCCTGAACGGTCAGAGGCTCACGAGAATCAACCGAGGTATGTTCTCTCGCGACCAGGCAAGGAAACACGGCGGCACCATCATCGATGTCGGAACACCCGAGACCAGGATGATCCGTGCGGCGTACGACATCCTCGAGGCCGCGGTCGTCGCGGATCTACAGCATCGCCTCGGGGTGCGCCGTGCCGGATACCGAGTGCCGGGCTCCCACCTCTGCTTCGTCGTGTCGATACATGGGATCTACCAGAAGCTCCCAAGCATCACGCTCCACCTGGCCGGTGGCGCCCAGCTTACGATCAAGTGGGATCTACTGTTTGTGACAAAAATGCACCACGGAGCCCAGCACGCCTGCTTCCTCATCTTTCCGGACGAGAAGATGACGGTTCTTGGCGCCGCGCAACAGGTGGACACGCGCTTCACCATTGATGTCGACCATAGGCTACTCTACTTTGCTCCGGAGAATTGCGGGAACGACAGTAGCTAGATCAATATGCCTTTCTTTCTTATGCACTAGATGCCGCTGGTGCAAGAACTGTATGCATGGGCACAAATAAATAAATAAATAATTGATCAGAACTTTTGGGGTGATTTTCTCTCAAGTACTAATTTTGGACTAGATGTCAAGAAAATATCATGCCACCCGTGTGAAATTTGATGCGATTTGATTTCATACTTGCAAGAATCAGTGATTACAAAAACGTATACTCCCAATATTCAAGGACACGATGTATTGCTGTTAGCCTGTTACTATACACATTTGTTTGTTGGATATGCCCGTCAGCAAGGTGTTCCTCGAACATTTACCTTATTTTTCATTCTTGAAACATGACTTTAGATTAAGACGATTTACATATCAAAATTGACCGTTTCGATGAGATGAAGATTTTTTATGTTAAAACATTTTTATTAGAGGCCATCCTAATTGAGTATTTGCCCGTGCAAAAATCTAGTGTCAACAGATGGCAGTAATATGAAAGTAGGTATATATTGGATCCCTCTCGCTCACTCAAACATTAACCAGTTGTAGTGGCCATCTAGCGCACAGCATGTGATGTAAGACCTCTTGATTCGGATACCATATTATGATCATGCTAGCCAGTTGCTTCAATAGTCTAATATGATGAAGAGAGACGGCAACATATTTCAATAATCTTCAACCGCAACCACGGATCGTCCATCCACGGCAGTATATTTCAATAAACATCCGGAGGATCCAAAGAAATAGAGCAGTAATTACACAGGGATACAGTGCAGTGCGTGGGCACGCAAATGGCACAATGCCAACACTGGAACTGGAGATGGCGATCATTCCTTGGGCTTTGGCTGCTTGACTATCATCACCGAGCAGTGCGCGTGGTGGGCGCAGTAGTCGCTCACGCTCCCAAGAAATGCCCTGCAACAAGCGTCAAGTTGGTTCAAAAAAATCCTATACGACCTGGTCGTATGCCTTTGTTCTGGAGACCCACTAGCTCTGCAGCACGGGAGACTGGACTGGAGATAAATAAATTTCATCAACTACCTCTTGATGGCGCCGTAGCCATGGCTGCCGACGACGAGCAGGTCGGCGTGGTGCTTCTCCACGGCGTTGCAGAGCACGAACCTCGGCTCCCCGTCGATCACCTCAACCACACCCTGCACCTCCAATCGATTCCACATGTGACTGGCAATTAAGCAGAGCAGCAATCAGCGTGATCTTGTTACTCGCTTCTCGAATTGGTAGTGGATCATGTTACCGAGTTGGCGGCGCAGAGGCGGCGAGCCCTGTCGACGACCTCCTCGGCCCTCCTGCGCAGGTCCGCATCCACGTACCTCACCACGTCCCCGGCGGCGGCTGAAAGTGAAATCGATCGATCCTCAGAGATCAGCGCTCCGGCCGATTCAGATAACCAAGAACAACGAGGGATTTTATCAAGAAAAAAAAAACAACGAGGGAGGGGATCGCGGACGGCGCGTACCGGGGCCGCCGAGGGTGACGACGGAGGACACGGCCGGCTTGGCGTGGACGACGACGAGCTCCACCGGTGCCCCGGCGCCGGCCGTCTCCGCCACGTACAGCACGGCCCACTCGAGCGCGCGGTAGCTGTGGTCGCTGTCGTCCACGCCGACCAGCACCACCGTCTTGCTCCTCCCCTCCTCCGCCGGGCCCGCCTCCGCCGCCGCGGCCGCAGACGCTGCCTCGGTCTCCGCCATCATGTACAACAGTCAACGATGCGAGGATTAAAAGTTATCAGAGAAGGTTTCTTGGCTCGGTTTGATGTGGTTTGCCGTCCTGGCTTCGGGCCGCTGCTTATATATGTGTGGTGGAGCTGGATGCTACTTGCTGCCGATCGGCGTACGGGATGTGAAACCGCGGTGGCCAAGTTGCGTGCGGCCGCTGACTGACCGGAGATAATGGATACTGGTGGCACGCTGGCCCGGTTTCCGTTTGGTTTTGCTTATTTCCGCTTCTCGATCGTGATCTTCCCGCTGGAGTGGATGTCGACGGCGACGACAGCGACGGCGCAGGGCACGGTGACTGTTTCTTTTAGGTAGTTCAAGTGCGTGACGACGCACTTGCTCGAGATGCGTGTTGAGGTAGAGCAGAACAGATGCACTTTATTTTCTCCAATAAGGCGACGTTCCTTGCTGAGGCTACCCGAGCGAACGAATGATGATCGTTAGAAAGGCTACTTTCTTCACACTATGTACTAGCCATTAATTAATTGCGAGGTATGTGAATTTCAGTTCTTTGAATCTACTACCACTATAAAAAAAAAGGGCAGATCTAAACAATTTTATCCGTCCATCTATAATATCTGATGGCCCATAATCCTCCCGTGTTTAACACAACAAGCCACGGGATTAGGCCACGCTAACGAAAGCGAATCCCACGACCCTCGCCACGCCGCTCCCGCAGCCTCGCCCCCGCGCCTCCCCAACCGCCCAGCCTCCGCCGCCTCCACGCCGCTCCCGCAGCCTCGCCCCCGCGCCTCCCCAACCGCCCAGCCTCCGCCGTCTCCGCCGCACCACACCGCCACGCCGCCGCGGCCTGGCCGCCGCTAGAGCCGCTGCCCCGGCCTGGCCGCCGACTCCACAACAGAGATCCTCAAAATTCTAAAGGTGCAATTCGTTTTCTCATATCTCTCCCCACCTTCTGAATTCGCTTCATAACCCATGGACACAGTTTAGTCCTCTGTTTTTTTGAGTTTCTGTCGAGTTTCATTGGATATAAATCAGTTTCAAAATCCGCCGGGGCTCCGCGACGACGACGGCGACGAACAAGGTCCGCCAGGGAGGCGAGGCCCTGCTGGCCGCCAAGCCGCCACCACCAGGGCAACGGGCCGCCGAGGAGCTCAGCCGGGCGGCCGCCGCCCAGGGGGCAATCGAGACGCGTGCCGTCGGGAGACATGGCCCGCTCGCCCGTCGCTCTGCGGCGAGAGGACAAGTTCGACGGTGAGGCGGGGTAGAGGAACTAAGACAACGAGGAGGAGGAGGGGGAGGGGGAGGGGAGGTTTGCTGGGGGGACACGGTCCGGTGACGCCATGCCCAAGCTAACCAATGGCTTCGACCTCGGCGACCAGGGCCGGTGCATCACTGCCGCCTCCAAGCGCATCGTTACCATCGTCAGGTGCTCCACATATTCAGTTTTCTCCTAGCTAGCAGTTCATACTTGAAATGCATTATACAAGGTCATCTTGCAAATTTGTGCAGAATGATGACCCGACAATTGTCCATTGGGGTGCATAATCAGAGAGTGTTCAGCAGCAGGCAAGATCACGAGTGCTTGCTTCCCTGCCCGGTCGACATGTAAATATGTAATTAACCACACTACAAATTAGTTGCAAACTTGCAGTGTTCATAAGTGATTCCCCTCTTCTTTGATTACTTCTTTCAGGCCTGTGTAGGTGCTCAAGAGCACAAATTTCAGTAGTTGGATCGCTGTATGTCACTGACTACATATATTTCCAATCCCAACAAGCACTTCATTCATTTGTAGTTCAAGCATGATTTCAATTGATGCTAGAAATATTCATTTCGAATAAAATAAATGACGTGTGTTTCCATTCGATTCTAGGTTGATGATGACCAGATAAGGCAGATCATTCCATCGATTCGCCGCGCCTGCCCCTCCATACACGATCCCCGCGCCTCCCAGGCCTATCCCCTTCCCTGCAGATTCTGCAGCCTTCGACCCCATGGACGCCACACATCCGTTGCAAGCAATCTTCTACTTCCCCATCGGCGGCCTGCCTCACAGTCTCTTCGAACTTCCTTCCCCGTCGGCGGCCTACCTCACAATCTCTTCGACACTTCCCTCCCGCCTACCTCACAATCTCTTCGACACTAACCTCCCTGTCCTCCTGCATCCCTGGCTTGGCCCGCTCCTTGCATTGCCACCGACGACCCCGCGGACGCAGCACATGCCGTTGTTGATAATCAGGCTTCACAATAAGGAGAATAGGGTATTGATGGAATTATTTTATTTTTCAAGTTTCATTTTTGCCTTCTTGTTTTTTCTGATATTCAGTAGCCTTATAGTAGCTATTTGTGAGTGAGTTCGCCTACATCGCTAATGTTAATTGTTGCTTTGGCAGGTTAATTAGTTGCTACTGGAAGTGGACAGATTGTCTACGCAGAGCGCTTAGAGAAAAGAGTGAGTGGTTCCATTTTATGTAGAGGGAATGTTCGCAATGCATCTTAAATTTTGGAGAGAAATGAACCCATAAAGAATTCAGCATTGTGTGTTTGTTAACGTATCCCGGCAGTATAAATGAACCCATGAAGAATGTTCAGATTTCTTTCAATGGTCAGTAGTAGATTGTTCGCAAAACAATTATATTACAGGTTAACTTGTCTATAATATCGCTTCATATTTGTGTGTTTTAAGGTGAATTTACTACAGATCGTGGTATCTATAGGAGGTCAATGTCCATGAATTGCATTGCTGCTAGCTGCAGGCATCAAGTAATCCTATCAAGATTGCTTTGATGTTGTGGTCCGACTAAGCATCAAACATTTGTATGCACATATAGCGACAAAGTGTGCAATGGAGGTTCATGAAAGCATATTATGTATATTTTGTAGTATATGATCCTGGAGCCCTTTCAGGCTATAGGTTGTGTCCAAGAGCCTTTTTGGAACAAAGCTTCATCTACCACACTGATGCTGAGATTGTTGGTAACCTGCATGTGACCTCTTGTCCTGGTAATATGATGTTTCCTCTATTTATTTTATATAATCAACCGCAGCTATTTCTGAAATTATTGGTCGACGACACCCTTTTTGGTATATCTTTTGTTTTCAAAACTCCATACTGGGTGCAAAACATTTGCTACTCTTAATGTTGGTTTAAGTTGATGGGTTTCACATTGGATAGTGACACTGACAATTTTTGCGAATGTGATGTATCAACATTCTCACAGAATGCAACTGGTTGCAGAAAAGCATTACCGTGTTACTAGGTGAAATAATTAAGTCTTACTTGGGCAAACTTTCTAAAAATATTGTTATGGGTTGCACTAATGAGAAAGCTCGATTAGAGATTAAGCTCTACAATAACAGCACTCCTTTTTAAGGTATGCATATGCAGCTCAAGCATAGTAAGACATGGTTCTTGTTGTTTCTCATTGCCTTACTATGTTCCATATTATTCATTGAGCTACATTGTAAATTCACTCTTGAAAAAATTCTTTGAATTAATAAATCACCTCATGGTCATAGATAGCATGTTGGAAGAAACCCAACCTAATGTGCAAACCGCTAACATTGCATTAAATAGGCATGGGATTGAAACAATATTATGAAAAGTTGGGAATCCATTTTTTAGATAGCTTTGTGTAGTTTGTGTTACTTTTTGTGACAAGCTACTTTCTCCTTAAACAATTAATTTGATTTCTTGAACATTTATATATTTTCAAAATGCAAAAAACATTACCGGAGATGATTGAAGACTAGCAATTGAAGATTTACTTCATTTAGGCACCCTGATTTAACCCATGTATGCCTTTATTTTTTCGGGGGAAGCATATGTATGCCTGAACGAGGAGATTTGTAAAGTTAAGTTCTTTCTTGTGTAGAAGGTATTGGACCGATATATGCTTCTCCTCTTGTATTTACTTCTTGCTTGGGCACTTGAACTGATGTATGGCTGATGTTTTCTAGCCAACTTATAATCTCATTTGCAGGTATTTCTAAGTTTGGATATTTTTTTGTTTCCATTTATAATTCCTAAACATCCATTTATTTTGCAATGTTGCACAAAAACTATATTTTGTGTAACTATTAGTAATCAAAATAATTGTTGTTCAAACAGTATTTTGTGATGAGTAATTTTATTTAAACTCCAACAATTCCATGTCACCAGTGATGGAAATAGATCTTGCAACTCCAACAACAGAGACCTAATTAAGTACAGTTTTCCATATTTATTTTTTTCCAAATGTTGAATTGACCTCACAACCTTAATGTAGTACTAGATTTATAGTATTCTTCATATTATGTATTTGTCGACTGTGTGAGGTGGATTTTCACTTGGCGGTGTTGGAGCAGGGTGCATTGCTAGAAAAGAAGACAGAGGTCGGGGCGACCAGACGAGATATGATGGGAGGGGAATGACACGGGAAGATCCAGGTGACTTGGATGCAGTGTTTGAGAGGTACACAGCCCCTGGAATTCGCATTAGATTTAGATGGTCTCTTTGATAAGTTGTGGGTATGAGTAACAATGAACTGAGTGTCACTTACGAACGTATATGTTGTATTGTTATTTTTACTGGATATGGTGTAACAACTCACATGCATGAACACTAATTTATTAGTCGAGATGTGATCTGCGTATTCAAAATTTGGATTTAATAAACGTGCATTGCACGTGCATGCTTACTAGTTGTAGAGAGGGAGAGGGGACAGGGGAGCGCAAGGGGAGGAGGATGCGGTAGCAGTAATTGTAGTTCTAACAACAAAAAGTTCATGAATTTTGGCCGTTTCCATCGGACGATGCTTCGGTGCCATAAAGGCACCTGCCTTTGGGTCATTGACATGTGGGCCCAGTTGGCACCGAAGCATCGTCCGTTTCCATCTCTTTCTTCACCATGCCGTTTCCCAGCTCGAGCTTCCCATCCAACATCTAGGTCCTCATGTTTGAGTACATGCATCCAAGTGGGCAATGAAGAAGGCCACGATCACGCCCGTCATTGTGTAGCACCACGGCTTGCACCGCCACGCATCCCGGTTACTGCATGGCGTCATCCATGCAAAAGAAAAATAACTAAAGCGAGTAGAAGATGGTTCAAGTGCTTCAAAAAGTCACTACTAGTACTACTACTACTAGATGGAGCGTCCAATTTGAAATCTGCTTTCACATTGTATTGGTTTCAGCAAGATTCCTCGGAAGTATATCTGGCCATCCCTCGGGCCGGGCCGGGCTTCAGGCTGGGCCTAGCCAAGCCCCTACGCAGAAAACCCAAAACCGGGGCCGGGCCGGCCCGGACGTCAGGCCTAGAAAATCAAGCCCAAGCCCGGCCCATACATGTAAAAGCCCGCCGGGCCTCAGGCCAGGCCCCTTCAGTAAATTGTAAAAAAACGGCGGGCCCGGGCCTGGCCCGGCCTTCGGGCTCAAAATCTAGGCCCGAGCCCGGCCCAGGAGCAGCGTCGGGCCAAGCCGGGCTGCCCATGGTCGGGTATACTCGGAATTAACCTTTTTGTTGATTGTGTTTTGCATTAGTATCCATTGTAATATTACACTAGCATGTACCGGAAAAAAACTAACCAATATGTACAATTTTGCTGGAATCAACTACATTTTCATAGTGGGTTTACAATATTTTTGTCCGGCTCTCTTGCATTGTTGGAATTAATGTATCTATTCCATTTTTGAACCGATACTATTGTATTTTCCCGACAGAGTGCAGTAGATTCTTAGGCTATCTCTAAGTGAATGCCATTTTTGTTAAGTCTACAACAATCTTTTTTCAGTTGTGGTATGCAAGTAAACACTAATAAAAACATGAAGCAGTTATGTAAGGAAGCAAGAGGAACAGTGAGGGTCGACAGGCAAAGAATGGCTTGAGTGAAAGCTGGAGTGGCACAAGACAGATTGAAAGCAAAGGGAATAGCTCATATGGAAAGAAACATATATAGTCAATGAAATTCTAAAGACAGCCGTAATAAGCGATATGATAAAAGATTCAGAATGAATGAATTTTGATAGGATTTTTAGCCTAATCTTTTTTCTCGACAACAAAAATTAGTTGTCTTATGCAAGTAAACACTGATACAAAATATTTCATTTTTTGAACTGGTACTACTGTATTTTTCGACAAAATGTATGACTGAACTTTACGTGTTATCTTTTTAAGTATAAATACTGATTTGAAACAGCTTATATTAGTTTACAGAGAGAGTAGGAGCGATAACGAACAGACATCAAAGCAGTTATTCAGTGTAGTGCCCATGAGCGAATGCCCTAGCTGACAACCCATTTGAAGCACAAAGCAGATCCACTAGAAACTTAAAAAAATCATAAAAATGCAACAAAGGAGTTGGATCATTGAATGGCCAGTCTCTCGAAGAAGGGCAAGTTGATATTGACATCAGGAGATGAACACCCAAGCATCATGTGTGGCACCCATAGTACTTTTTTTTCCTGTTTTCATTTACTCTGCACATTAGCTCTGTCGTGAGTCAAAATGCATAAAGCTTGGCCAAGTTTATAGAAAACAATACAAACATTTACAAAAACAAGCATATGTAATACGTGAAAATAATATTTCAATGATGAATTTAACATACAGGTTTCCTATTGCGGGTTTTTTTGCGGGTATAGTATTGCGTATGTTAATAAGTTTTTCTATAAATTTGCTCAAATGTTTACATAGCTTGACTGCCAATATGCAGAGTAGATATGAAAGGGAGTACAAACATTGGAGTAGAAATAACTCAGTGGGGATACATAGTGTAGGCACGCAAATCGCACAATCCCAGCACTGGAACTGGGCACGATCGATAGATCTAACACCGGAAATGGCGATCAGTTCTTGGACTTGGGCTGCTTGACTATCATCACTGAGCAGTGCGCATGGTGGGCGCAGTAGTCGCTCACGCTCCCGAGCAATGCCCTGCGAGAAAGAGGAGTGCAGACAAAAAGCCCGTCACCATTAGTTTCAGTCTCGCGGCGAAAGCGTACACTGCAGGAGAAAATGAGAACCTCTTGATGGCGCCGTAGCCATGGCTGCCGACGACGAGCAGATCGGCGTGGTGCTTCTCGACGGCGTTGCACAGGACGTGCCTCGGCTCCCCGTCGACCACCTCCACCACGCCCTGCACCTGCGGTTTCGGACAAGCAGCAACAGGTTACAGACATGCAATGTGTGATTGTTAATCTGTCCATGAAGCAATGCGACGAGCTGCTCGCGGATGTTACCGAGTTGGCGACGCAGAGGCGGCGCGCCCTGTCGACGACGCCCTCGGCCTTCTTGCGCAGGTCCGCCTCCACTAACCTCACCACGTCGCCGGACACGCCTGAAGCGAATCCGCAGAAGTCAGTCAGAGGTCGCTCCGATTCCGGAGGGCGAAACGATAAAGCATTAAAGCTAAAGAGGAGGTGAACAACGCACCGGGGCCACCCATGGTGACCACGGGGGAAGGGGACGGCTTGGCGTGCACGATGACGAGCTCCGTCGGCGCCCCGGCGCCGGCCATCTCCGCCACGTAACGCATGGCCCACTCGAGCGCGCGGTAGCTGTGGTCGCTGTCGTCCACGGCGACCAGCACCACCGTCTTGCTCCTCCCCTCCTCCGCCGCCACAGACGCTGCCTTGGTCTCCGCCATCATATAACAATCGAAGGACGCGAGGATTTTCTTGGTTGAAGTGGTTATTGCTCAAGGCCGCGGGCTAGCTAGGCCTATATATAGCTTAGTTGTATGTCAGTCGGTATTGGGGGTGTGAGAGTGGCACGTACGCTGGCGAAACCGGAGGCGCGGTTGCGTGCGGCCGGTTACCGGCGGGAGCTGATGACGACAGGGCTCCCCCGGTTTCCGTTCAGTTCTGTTGCTTTTCACTTCGCATGCATCATCTGCCCGCTTGGATGGGGACGGCCACGGCAGCGACGGTTCGGGGGCATGGTGGTCGTTTCCTTTCCGTCGGTGCGTGCTGATTTCTGATGCACTCGAGATGCGTGTTGAGATTTCAGACAGAAGAGATTTTGAAAGCTGCACCTTCGTCTTGTGAGAAGAAGAGGAGTATTTCGTTTTGGCGGGTTCAGAAGATATTTGGTTTTGTCAAATCCCCAGTAATCGAAGAATTGTCTGTGTGTCTAAGTTTCCCGCTGAAAAGTATAATTTTAGTGTACTCTTTTTCTTTCTTTTTTTGCGGGGAACTTTTTAGTGTACTCTTGTACAATCGTAGAAAAGAACAACTTCATCAAAAATGCAATTGTAAATTTGTAAATTGCGTAGATATAGGCTTCATCAAGATAAACCTAAAGGACGTGTATATTAGCGGAGTGGACGATGATTGGCTGCAGTTGATCTCTTCGGTGATCTTCTGGGGAACGAGCCAGCCTGATTTGTCCTTCGTAATTCTCCGTCAGAGTCGGAGTTCCGCTGTCTGGTTGCATATGACTAAGTTCTGGTGCGGATCTTCATACCACTTCATATGGCCTCTACAGTGTGGGTTGAGTTGACGATCGCCTACGGCAAAGTTGGAGTCGTTTGCTCAGGGTTTAGGGATGCCGATAATGCCTTATAGGGAAGGAGTGATGACGATGACACATGCATGTTGTCTCAGTGAGGCCTTATAGTGATGTGTGTGGGCTATCTTGTGTGTGCCGCTTAGCGGTTGTGATGATTTAACCCGGTTTTCCATAATAAATTGGACAATTTGATTTTTTCCTGGGTTTTCCTAATTAACCGAGAAAATCTTAATTCGTAATGAATGCGGGAATCCTGTCATTTCAAGAAAAATAATTGTTGGCATTGACGAGATTGAAAGCCAATTTCTCCCTACTCTTCAACCTAGTAGGTGATGTTCTCTCTAAAATGCTTAGAGCATCTCCAACCGTTGGCCCCCCAGGCGGCTCGAAAAATCGCCGCCTGGGGGCGACCTGGTTCCCAGCCGAAGGCCCTGGGTCGGCCCCAGGCAGCTGTTTTTAATGTTTTAACCTAAAATTTGGCGAACTGGACAAATATTCGGCGAAACATTTATATTATTCTGGCAAATTGAAATAGTTTTTTACATAAATAAAGTACTTAAAAAACAAAATAGGGCCGCGACTACAGGCCGAAAACACGGCGAGGTCGCCGCCGTTGTCCTCGTCCTTCTTCTCCTCCTTGACGCGGACGCCACTGCTGGACCCCTGCCCGGGGTCGCCCATGCGGACCGGCGGAGGCGACGCGTCGTCGCCGCTGTCATCGTCAAGGATGACGATACCTCCCTCGTCTCGGCCACGGCGGCGAGTACTGCTCCAGGGCGCGGCGCTGGCGCTCCAGCTCCATCCGCGCCCAATCTTCGCGCGCCCACTTCAGGGTCGCCTCGTCGTCGAGTCCTGGCTCGTCGGCGAGCCCTGGCTCCGTCTTCACGACAGCGAGGCCCGGCTCCGTCTTCGGCATGACAAAGCAGGGAGGAGCTGAGGAGGAGGAGGTGTGCCCGCCCTCGTTGATGATGATACCGGCGCTGCGGGTGCACCGGCCGAGCGGCGTCTCCGCGGGTTCGGCCTTGACGCCGAGCAACGCGGACGAGCCGGAGGAGCGGAAGGACGAGCGGGAGGAGGAAGAGGAGGAGCCGGTCCGCCGCGACATCCATTGGATGCCACTCCGGCGGGGACCCAGGGTGGCAGGGTACATCAATGGCGGCTCGTTACCTCCCTAGAGGTGCTGGAGGACGGCGTGAAGAGTCCGGCCGGGGGCATCCCATAACAGGCGGCGGCCGTCGCTGTTCTTCGACCCCCGCACCAACGGCGCCCCGTTGGTGGACGCAAGCCGGTGCGCCTGACAGTGCTGAAAGTACGCCGCCCAGGCCTCGAGGTTGACGGCGGCGTACTGCAGGAGGGCCTGCTGCTCCTCCGTCAGAGACGCCCTCACGTGGGCGACCTCATCGGCGAACTGGTTGGGGCGCACGTCGACGTCGGGCAGCAGGGGGATGGGGATGCCGCCGACGCTGAGCCTCCACCGCCCCGCGGCGCTCATGTCCAGCGGCACCGGCATGTTGGCCTCGAACAGGAGGTACGCCTCCCATTCATGCAGCGAGCGACGGCCGAAGCCATTGGCCACCGCCCCATCACCGGGGAACCTCTCGCCCATTGGCTTGGAAAGCTAAGAGGGGAGGGAGAGGAACGGGGAGAGAGCACAGTGGCGTCGGCGCACGAGGAGAGAGCTCGGCAGCGAAAGATCGGCGACTGTGGGTGGAGTGGTCAGGCGAGGGGGACGCATTTATATAGCGGCCAGGGGTGGGCGACTTATGTACGCATGGCAGGGGGTGTGGCATCGCCGCGCCCGCGCTGCCCGTGAGGAATCAATGGAAGGTTGATCGGCGGGCAGCCTTGGCATTAATTCCCCGTGGGAAACCGAGGCGATGAGGACGACGAGGCGCGTGGGTCACTGACTCAGCAGGCCCACCTTTCTTTCGCGCCAAATTCGATCGCCCCGGCGTGCCCGAGCGTCCTCTAGCGCACCGGGTTCGGCCTCAGTCCGCCGCACCAATTTTTGCCCAACCTGGCGAAAAACAGGCTCCTGGGGCGTGACTGGGCCGATTTTTGCGCGCCGGCGCTAAAAACGCATGGGGGCTGTTGGGGGCGTGGCTAGAGTTGCTCTTATTAAGGCCACCAAACTATTGGTGCAATCGAGTGCTCCGAGAGTTTCGAAGATTGTTGGACAGCAACAGTGAGGGACTAATGTGTTTGCAAGTGCACACAACAAATATAGGCCCCTAGAGTTCAGAGGAGCTTTCTATAAACTCAGAAGACTATTATCTACGAAGCAGAGAAGAATGCTAAGGCAATCGAGGAGATTGCTATTGAAGAGATTGTGTGTCGGAGATGGCCCCAAAAATGTTGCTGAGTCGAAGCAATTGATACGCGGGGCATCCGAGAGAAAATGGCTGCAACAGAGAAGAATGAAGACGAAGTGAATATGTGCATTTTCTTCGTAGTTTCATTTTCTTCCATTGGGTAGCACCACCATACTATTAAGAGGGGTCAATGTTCCAAGCCTTTGGTCTTTATGATGCTTAACCGAAAAATATCCAAGTGAGTTTAGAGAAATCTCTTCGCGCGAAAAGTAATTGCTTGCCAGCCAGAGATGATGTTCTTCTGGGCAGCGAGAGAATTGCTTTAGCAGAGGAGTCGGCTTTACTTGCTCCTCAAGTAAAGTTGAAAGGTGCGTTTGAATGATCGTTGGGAACATGTTGGTTTGACCATTGACTTGGCTCGAGGCCCCAAATAGTCATTTCACCCTCAGGATCGCTCCAGCTATAAATAGCCAGCCCCCGCCTGTTGTTATAGTCGGCTGCTCGGTTTGATTTATCAAGAAGATTGTTTGAGCACCCCTATTAGAAACATTTGAGTAAATCCATCGAGAGGAAAATCGAGAGCCCCAAACCTAGACAGTGGTTTACCATCACAAAGATCTAAGTCAAGAGTTCTGAACCTATTACTTTTAAGTGCTGCTAATTCTTTAGATGGTTAGGTGTTTGTCTGAGTGACCAAGAGTAACTGGTCTTCGAACAAAAAGTCTGTAAAGGTTATGGAGGTCGCCTGAAGTATCTACCGAGACTAAATTGACAATGGATGACTAACTTCGTCCACGAGAATAGGACGAGGAAAGTTTAACTCATGTGTTCAGCCACAAGACCCTCCAACTAGACATATCTATCGAGACTAAATTGACAATGGATGACTAACTTCGTCGAGGAGAATAGGACGGGGAAAGTTTAGCTCATGTGTTCAATCACAAGTCCCTCCAATTAGATGTACCTCTTTTGTAGAAGAGTGAACTGGTAGAATAAATACCTTGTGACCATCGAGCACCACTAGTTCCATCTCACATTTACATTACTTTTGCCAACTTACTTTCAATAATGTTTTCTATCGTGAGTTCTCTATCTAGGTCTTAGTAGTTCATTTCAGATAGATATATGTTTTGTTCTATGTTTTCATTAAGTCTACGGAGAAGATTCCGGTCTTTGATGGGATGGATTACCCTTTCTGGAAAGAGAAGATGATGATTCATATCAAGGCTATCGATGATGATATGTGGCAATATGTACGGCATGGATACGTGATTGAGACACCCGGTTATCTTACATCATAAGTTGCATATGTAACTATATTAGTCTACAGAGGGAGTATTATTTGGTGCACTACTTATTATTTTTTAGACTAGTCTAACTATACTTGCTAGAAAACCTACTTCCATCCCACTAAATACAACTTCCTCTATTCCAAAATAAGTGTTGTTGAATTAGTACAACTTTGTACTAAAGTTGTACTAAATCAGCGACACATATTTTGGATGTAGGAAGTAACCTTTAGTTAAACCAGATGTGCAAATCTCGGAGCGACACATATTTTGGACATAGGAAGTAACCTTTAATTAAAGGTGAGATGTGCGAATCTCGGTCCCTTGAATTGTAGAAAGAGAGGGGCCAAAGAGCATACTAAACCAGCAACACATATTTTGGGACGGAGAAAGTAACCTTTAATTAATTGAGAGATGTGAATCTCTGTCCATCTTCTTCACCATACCGCTACCTAGCTCTAGACAACAAAAAATTCGTGAATTTTGATCGTTCTTGTCTCTTTCTTCACCGTACCGCTACCTGTCTCGAGCTTCCCATCCAACATCTAACCCCTCATGTTTGAGCACAGGCACCTAGGTGGGCAACGAAGAAGGCAACGAACTAAAGGATATCTCGTGCGCCCATCATTGTCTAACAACACTGTGCGCCAGTAGGATACACTAGTATAAAAACATCTAATAGTCCCGGTTTGTAAGGGCCTTTAGTCCCGGTTCATGAACCGGGACTAATGACTCGTTACTAATACATCCACCCATTAGTCCCGGTTCAAACACGAACCGGGACCAATGTGCCTCCATGTGGCCCTGTGCGCCGAGCCTAGTCAGGGGGCCTTTGGTCCCGGTTGGTGGCACCAACCGGGACCAAAAGTCCATGTTTTTTTAGAAAGTGGCTGCTTTAGGGGGTTTGGAGGTTATTTTTAGGTTGTTATTAGCTAGCTAATAGAGAGAAGTGTCCTCTCTTATATCTTCGTCCTTGGTTTACCAACGCTGCTGCTATATATGTTCATTTCACCCGCTGATATAATATAACTCATGCATGCTCGCATCATACATCATCATATATAATAACAAGTTCTACTAATCATGCATCATCATACAACTTCTACTCGTTATTAATAATAAGTCATACGATCATCATCCTCATAGTCATCGAACCTGAACCTACATAATTGTTCTTAGCACATGATCATCAGTATCATGTAGGACATGATCTAAACACCCTTAAGGTAAAATAGCATAAAACAATATAGACCCTGACTCTCCATTATGAAGAATGGCGATCATCCTGTCTCCAATTCTTGCCTTTTGCTGCTTTTTGCTTCCAAGAAGCTCCTTTCGACTGTCCATACATTTTTTTCATTCTTTAATTGTTATGTCTCCACTTCTTTTAGAAACCCGATATGGACAGTTCAGATTCGTAGGAAGACCTGATTGTATGTTCAAAACATGAAGGCTACCGTGCGTATACATCAGATGAGGCACACAATCATTCGAGATTATCTGTTGAAAAACATAGTAATAACTTCATAGTTAGCAATGATGTACTAGTTTTAAAAGTGTGCAAAAAGATGCACGGATGTCGTAATAGTAAAAAATCTTACCAGGATATCTCCATGGTAGTTACCGTAGTTCAACACGTGCACTAGTGGTACGTATTGACCATAATGTTGAGGAGTTTGATTGTAGACATTGTAATTCTCAAGATCAGTACAAAATGCGACCAGATGATTTTTCTCCCGATAAGTTAGTTCGGAGCCTTCGGTGTAGTAGGTTCTGTCTATCATCTTCCGCACTTTCTTTGAAGAATGAAAATAAGCTGTCAATGGAAATAAGTTGACAACTATTTTGAAATAAACAATATAAATTACTTAATAACTATGTTAAGCTCACATGGGGGAAGAATTGGAGGTGTATCCACAAGGACGAAAATCGAAGGTCTCTCTTGCGCGATTGTAGGATCACCAAGATCCATGGTGACAAGCATACCCTCATCAAAACCATACATCTTGCAAAGTGCTTCCCAGTTTTTGCAACCAAAATGGGTTACACTCTGAGCATTGTATAGCTTTACTTGAAAATCCACACCATGATGGGTACTTAGGATAATTTTTTTGGTTTCCATACTTTCATGGTCTTCAAAACCCATCCCTCCAAGACATAGCGTTTGCAAAGCATGGGATAAGCTAGTCGAATTGGAAAAGATGAAAAATACACGTTAAAATAGTTGAAGTCGTGCTTAATTACGAAAAAACTATTGTCATCGTTGCGTACCGTATGAACATCGAAGGTCTCCTCGAGCTTAATGCTGAAGCGCCGATCTTCGTCCAGCACAATGAACCTATCGTACATACCTCGGTCGTCGTGGCACCAGTCGCACTCCCCCGGGCGGTTTTCATCGTCCGAGTACGACATTTCCGGCCTAAGTTCATAATTCAAATATTAAATATATGTACTAAAAACCTAAATTAGATCATTATTATTAATCACGGGTTGACTATCGGTGATGTTAGTAGCTCCTCCTTTCATTCCCGAGTGCATTATTACAACAAATTGTTTAGCACACGGGAATGAAGGAGAAGCTACCCCCACGACTGCGTGGATGATGGAGGGGGCTCCTAGATTTCTGCATGGAGTGCTTTTCAATTTTAGCATTCAAAGTAGGAGTACTTTTCCAATATGAGCATTCAATAAGCAAAACCAAATCGTAAAATAAAGTAGTATTCAAATTAGCATGCATTTAATTATAACCAAAAGTGCATCATCTCTTGTGTCCGTACATCGTCGAATACTCCTCGAATACTATCATACATATAGCATCACTAATTAATACAGCTAGAACCGTAGCGCCCAACGGGTATCGTCGCGGGCGGTGGACACCCAAAGATAAGGAACGATCATAGGATCATAGCTCCAGTGAGATCCCTGAAGAACCTGCCAGGTATTGTCGAACCTGCCCTCCAACGCAACCATGTAGCGACGGACGTGCTCGTCCTCCTCGCTGACACGGTGACGTACCACCTCCGCGGTGTCTGGGAGCCTCGGCACCGTCACTGGCCCACGCGACCGCCACCAAACAAGGATCGGGTCAACAACGGGATGCCTCGTCACCAACCTACGTCCCCCAGAAGGTAGCACCTCCCAATACCAGCCCGGCGGAGCCCAGTCCCGAACATGGCCCTGATCAAGCAGGCCTCCACCGCCGAGTCGACGACGACGAGGATGCGGGATAGGCATCACCGACGTCGATGCGGGAACTACATACTTCTATATATAGTTAAATAAAGTAGTTTTTATTAATTAAATCAACTATCTAGTTCAACTACTAAGCACTTACTATAAATAAATAAAGTAGCACTTACTATAAATAAATAAAGTAGCACTTACTACAAACTACTTCTATATATAGTTAAATAAAGTAGTTTTATTAATTAAATCAGCTATCTAGTTCAACTAGTAAGCACTTAATTACAATAAATAAATAAAGTAGTACTTACTAAAAATAAACTAGTATTTTTCTAACTTACTAATATTTTTCTAACTAATTATATTACCAAAAAGTTCTAAATAAAATAGTAATTATGTTTTCTAACTAGCTAGTTCAATTATAGTACTTACTAACACAATCTAAATATCACCAAAAAAATCTATTAACAATAATATCACC
>NC_041383.1:116297061-116297967 GCF_002162155.2 Triticum dicoccoides
GCGGGGCGGCGACGGTGAGGTGGCGGCAGGCGACGGCGCGCGGCATCGGTAGATCGAGGAGGAGGCCGGAGAGATCAAAGTGGGGTTCCGGTTCTGAAATTTTCCTTATATAGCAAACTCTTTGGTCCCGGTTGGTGGCTCCAACCGGGACCAATGCACCCTTTAGTCCCAGTTGGTAGCACCAACCTGGACCAAAGGCCTCTTTTCAGCAGCCCAAAGGGCGGGAAGCAGAGGCCTTTGGTCCCGGTTGGTGCCACCAACCGGGACTAAAGGGTGGGCATTGGTCCCGGTTGGTGTCTCCAACCGGGACCAATGGTCGTGTGCTGGCACGGTGCGGCATGAAAGTTTAGTCCCACCTCGCTAGCTGAGAGGGGCGCGTAGTGGTTTATAAGCCCCACTGCCGCACCCCTCTCGAGCTCCTCTCCACTACAGGCTTATGGGCCTACTTACTACTCCTTTGCCTGATGGGCCTACTGGGCCACCTGCGGGCCTGAATCCTGGCCCAAGGTGGGTTTCTAGTCGTATTCAGGTCGTGAAGGCCCAGTAGGAGGCACTTTTTTTCTTTACTTACTGTTGCTATTTTTATTTTTTCCCCAGATTTTTTGTTTTGTTTTCTGCATTATTTATTTTCTTTTGTTTTTTGCTTTATTTTTTTAATTCTTTTTGCTTTTAGTTTTAGAAAAAATATAAACTTTCTGTTAGTGCCATTAGTTTTCAAATTTGAATACACCTTTTTTGTTTTATTTTTGTTTTATTTATTTTATTTTGTTTCTACTTACAACAAAATACTTATTGTTGCTATTTTATTTTTTTTCCCAGATTTTTTGTTTTGTTTTCTGCATTATTTATTTTCTTTTGTTTTTTTGCTTTATTTTATAATTCTTTTTTGCTTTTAGTTTTAGAAAA
>NC_041383.1:116297977-116299530 GCF_002162155.2 Triticum dicoccoides
TTGATTTTCTTTTGTTTTTTTGCTTTATTTTTTAATTCTTTTTGCTTTTAGTTTTAGAAAAAATATAAACTTTCTGTTAGTGCCATTAGTTTTCAAATTTGAATACACCTTTTTTGTTTTGTTTTTGCTTTATTTATTTTATTTTGTTTCTACTTACAACAAAATACTTATTGTTGCTATTTTATTTTTTTTCCAGTTTTTTTGTTTTGTTTTCTGCATTATTTATTTTCTTTTGTTTTTTTGCTTTATTTTTTAAAGAGGGGCATTGGTCCCTGTTGTTGCCTCCAACCGGTACCAATGGACCCGTCTAATTACTTATTTATTTTCTGTAGCTGTTTTTTAGTTGATTCTTTCTGCAGCTGTTTTTTTAGTCCCACCTCGCCAAGTGAGAGGCACTCGCCGCTGTTTATAAGCCCTGAGTGCAGAGACGATGAAGAAGAGGCTCAATGCTCACCTGCATGTTGGTTCGCTTCAAGCCTAGAGGAATAGGGTAGACTGCACGGAACTATGTGCAGTGCAGTTTACGCTATTCCGAAAGGTTTGAAGCGAATTAACTAGCATTGCACCTCTTTTTTTAATGACTTATTACAACTCAGAAATAAATAGAAAAAAATAAATATAGCATAAAAGAAAAAAACTATATAAAAACTACTCAGAAATAAATAGAAGAAAAAATAGTTGTGATTAACTTTACTAAAATCTTTTTTATTTTTAATGACTCATTACAACTCAAAAATAAATAGAAAACAATAAACATAGCAGAAAAAAACTATATAAAAAACTACTCAGAAATGAGCATAGATGCGCTTATAGAGAAAATTTAACCTAAATTCATAATAAGTTTGTCGCGACCAGTTTTCCGGGTATTAAATTCCAGAGAATGGCCGTTGTGCTCACCAGCCCCAGGATAACTGTTAGCTGATGAGGCACCAACTTGATACAGAAATTCCAAGCAAAATACAACATATGTAGTACAAGACCATTCTGGCCTGTGAGTACAACAAATGGTTTCTAGTGTTTGATGGCGGAAGCGGGTTGTGAATCGTCGGTGTCTATGGGACTCCATTTCCCACAGGAACAACTGACCAGGTTAACTCCTATCTTCGCGAGGCTGCTATCACCATTGCTTAGGTTCCGGGGCTGTCATCAAGGTCGCTCCTCTCCGTGCAAGAAATCTAGCCAAGACAATAGCCAGGGATAAGCCAGTGAGTACTTTGAATATACTCACAAACATTATGAACACGGGTATAATATAACAACGATGGTTCTGAAATATTTTATGCTCACAACGTCAGACACAAAAGATAATAAAAATACTGATGCACGCAAGCATGTTATTTATGAATGTGCAATAACATAGTATTATTAAAATTATGAAATAAATAACCAGCATGCCACAATCGGGCGTCTTAGCGACACCACATAAAGGGCTTTTAAAAGGAATGCCACAGTCAGGCGTCTTAGCGACACCATATAAAGGGCTTTAAAAGAAATGCCACAGTCGGGCGTCTTAGCGACACCACATAAAGGGCTTTAAAAGAAATGCCACAGTT
>NC_041383.1:116299765-116346039 GCF_002162155.2 Triticum dicoccoides
TTAGCGACACCACATAAAGGGCTTTAAAAGAAATGTCACGGTCGGGCGTCTTAGCGACACCACATAAAGGGCTTTAAAAGAAAATGTCACAGTCGGGCGTCTTAGCGACACCACATAAAGGGCTTTAAAAGAAATGCCACAGTCGGGCGTCTTAGCGACACCACATAAAGGGCTTATAAAAGAAATGCCACAGTCGGGCGTCTTAGCGACACCACATACAGGGCTTTAAATGAATCAATCATAGTGAATATCCCGGAGGTAGAACCATCCCAGGGATATTCGATAATACCAAAAATATCACGGGTTAGTTCACAACGAAAATAATAATCATCATTATCACAAGTCACAAGTCGTGATTCCAGTTCTGCTTTAACAGTTTCACCTCCGAAGACCGACACTAAGATCGACACTTGACCCATCCCAGACTGTAGTCCTTAACCATGGACACGACTATTCGAATAGGTTTAATCTCTGCAGAGGGTGTACTCTTTACCCACGAGTAACGGATTCCTTTAGTCCATCGGGACTAATTCCGTCTACGGTCTTTTAAATGAAAACGCACCTGACTTGCACACACCAGCTTAACTCACCGGTGTTTGGAATCACCCACAACACTCGTTAAGCAAAACTCTAAGTGGGGAGGCTACAACCTCGATTTGCATGGGATCACAAAATTTATACTACGCGCAAAACTGGGGAAGCTACCCCCTCGGCTACAACCGAAAACACCCATGCCCCCTGACCGGATGACTGGCTTTAATCCATGGCCATGGTACCCTCATCTCGGCCCCTCTGTACAGTGTGTGCTAGAAAGGGGTTGACAAATTACTGAACCGTACTCTACTTGTTGTAGAGACGAGTGTAGTACGAAACAAGTATGAGGGTTACTGGAACAAGACTTGATCTATGATCGACTCAGGAGGTTTATAAATTTTCCCTGCATGACATGCATAACAAAAATATCTCAACCAACAGAATCACCGCTCACTATACCTCACTATGCCATACCGGACATAACCGTCCCGACGGAGACCGGCGAAAAACTCATGCCTACCCAAGATAGAGGTTTTCCCGGATTCCTTCCGGCATGCATGCAAGGCACATGAGGATGATTATCATCACAAGTGTGTTCATTTCCAACAGCATGGAAATCACTAATATGCATTCACGCATATGATCATATCACATGAAATAACAAGTTCTCCGGAATGAGGTGGTGTTATAAACGTGTTAACGAACACACCAAAAATATTATGCCGGGGTTCAGAATGCTTGCCTTCAAGGTGTGGAAAGGCAGGGTGCACTCCAAAACTTTTGAAAGTTTTCTTCTCTCTCTCCAAAGTCCTATTTTAAATAAATTTGAATTAACACACAAATTCAAAAACAGCACAAAAAGTTGTTTGAAAATTTTTCAAATAAATCTTAAAATAAACTAGGTTAAATTTGAGAGAGGTAGGAAAAAGAATCAATTCATTTGGAGTTATATTTAAAAAGTTATAGCTAGTCAAAGTTTAGTCGAGAATCTGTTATTTAAAAAAATAAAACAGAATAAAAAGAAAACGATTCGAATATACGTACACGTCGAAGACGTATTCCGACTATACGCCTCCACTTACTCCAGCGTGGACGCGCGTGGGTCACTGACAGTGGGTCCAGGGGGCCCACTAGTCAGGTTTGACTATTCTCCCTTCCCTCTTCATCCTCTGGCCGAATAGAGGCGGGGGCTCCGGCGATCGTCGCCGGCGTTAGGCAGCTCCTCGCGGGCCCCCGAGGGTGGGGATGGATCCGCAAGACAGGGGCGGTTCTTCTGGTGGTCGAGGGAGTGATGGGGATGGAGGGAGTCGTCGGCGACGAGCTTCGCGGCGGCCGGCAGCGTCGGGAGTAAAGTGGTTTTGGGGATGTGGTGGTTCCTGATCCAAATCGAGCAGGGGGGGAAGGTTCACGGGAGGAAGAGAGAGCTTCTGGTGGAGAGAGTGGAGAGGGGGAGGCCCTGGTGGCGCCGGAATGGCCGGGGCAGTGGCGGCGGCTGCGGTTGCCGGAGATGGGGAAGGAGACCTCCCCGAGTTGATTGGCTGCCAATGGAGGTCTTAGGGAGATGGCTTGGGACTGCCTGCGTGCGGGATGAGCTCGGGGCTCCTTATATAGGCGAGTCGAGGCGGTTCAGCGGCGGCCGCGGATAAGGTCGCCGGCGACCGTCTTTCTGTAGCTTGGGCGACGTGGCGGCGACGAGCGCTAGGGGACACGCTTGCGGATGAGCTCGCACTGCTCCAGGAGGCAGGTGGCAAGCGCTGGCGGCTTGGGCGGCACTGACCTGGCCGAGACGCGCTGCGGACGCCGGCGTGCCGCCAAGAGCTCTGACGGCGGTGCTGTAGGCTGCCAGGGGGGCTTGGCGCGTTGCCGGGAGAAGGGGAGCGCGTGGCGTGGTGCTACAGAGCAGGCAAGAACCAGGGGCGCGACGTGTCGGCTCGGGTGCGGCACGTGCAATACGCGTGCTCTGCTCGCGCCCAGAGCATGCACGGAACATGCTCGACGAAATGCCAGGGCATGCTAGGGGTCGCGGGTGAGGTTGGCAAGCAACAGAACTAGATTAGTGATAGAGGAAAGATCAAGGGACAAGGTGGTTTGGTCAGGAGACCAAGTTCACAATGTAGACTTGAAATCATGCCAAATCTAGCTATGCACTCAGGGTGTTTGTCAAAATGCCAAGGGCATCTAGGCAAAACTTGGGGTGGCCAAGTTCTCCAGATCAGTGTCTCTTTGGATGGAAGAGAGGGTGGTGAGGTTAGTTTGTAAAAAGCACAAACTTGCTAGTGCAAAACTTGGGGTGGCCAAGTTCTCCAGATCAGTGTCTCTTTGGATGGAAGAGAGGGTGGTGAGGTTAGTTTGTAAAAAGCACAAACTTGCTAGTGCAAGTTTTGCAGAACTCCAATTCTGGACAGGAGGTGAATGGCATCATTTCATGAATCAAAAATGATCCAATGGGTGCATGCTCCTGGATTTAGGGGTTTAGCATGGAGGACTACAAGTAGGAGAAAGCTCATGGGTAAAGGAGCAACTTAAGAAGTAGTTGCTGTACAAATCCTCAAGTTGGACCAGTATGGAAAAGGGGTTGATTCACTCAAAATTTTCAAATAACATTACTGGGTTTTTGCATAAAGTTGATTCATATGCTGCTACTAACATCCCATAATTTTGGTGGAAGCTAGAAAGAAATATTTAAATGAGTTGCAGTGCAAAATTGCCCACTGGACCAGAGAAGAAAATTGGGTGCAGAGCTCAAAATATACAAGGAATGAAATATATTTTCGCATAAAAGTGTTTTATAAACCTCACATGACATCTCCAAATTTTGGTGGGGTTTTTAAAAGAATTTATCAAATGGTTGTAGTTTAAATATGGCCATATAATCTTGGAAAACCATTTTTCAATAAAATAAAGATCAAGCAAATTAATTATGTTATTAGTTCTACTAATAAAAGAAACGTTTTTCTTGAGAGGTTAAACAAGTCCAATAACATACTTGAAAAGTTTTTCTTTTTTGAGGAAAACTCCATAATAACAAGAGAGAAAATGGTTAAAAATCAAAAGGGAGCCCGGAAAATAAAAATTTTAATTTCCTGGCAAAATTTTAATTATCAATACAAGGTTAAAATTTTGGGGTGTTACAAAATTTCTACTAGCTTCAAAGAAATTCAATATGAATTTAGGTCAAATTTCCTGTATAAGGGCATCTATTTTCATTTTGAGAGGAGCTCAACAAGGCAGAGAGGGAGGGGCTTATAAACCGATGTGAGCCCCCTTCGGTTGGCTAGGTGGGACTAAACTCTGGCCGCAACGAGGACCAACACTTTAGTCCCGGTTGGTGGTATGAACCGGGACTAATGGGCGTCCTTTGGTCCCGGTTCATGCCCCCAACCGGGACCAATGGTGGTGGCCCAGGAGCCAGGCCCATTTGTCCCGGTTCGTCCCACCAACCGGGACCAAAAGGTCCAGACGAACCGGGACAAATGACCCACGTGGCCCGGCCGGCCCCCGGGGCTCACGAACCGGGTCCAATGCACCCATTGGACCCGGTTCTGGATTGAACTGGGACTAATGGGCTGACCCGGCCTGGACCATTGCCCCCTTTTCTACTAGTGATATCTCGCACCGAAACCCATCCCGGTGGCAGCATGACGCCACCGATGCTAACAGCGTGTTTGGTTGTTCAAGGGAAAGGGATTGGGAATTTATGAGAGGGAGTTGCCTGAGGGATTAGGCTTGGGAAGTGGACTATTAGTCCTAATCCCACATTTGGTGTGGGGTGGAAATTATATGCGGGAATAATTCTAATGAGCAATGGATAAAGAAGGGGACACGCAAATGTTGAAACAAAATCTATAACATGTGAAGGCAAAAAAGAGAATAGAAAGGGGAAATAGATCCACATCAAACTTTGTTACGTAGCAAAAGCAGATGGGCTACACGCTGCTGGGTGCCCCTCTTGCATGAGATGTGCTCGTGCTTGGCATTGCATCTGCAGATTAGTAAGCAGTTAGGCTGGCCGATTTATTTGGAGGAAAAATGATATCGCTGTAAGTATTTAGGTAGGATTTTTGTGGAGTTTTTTTCTTTCTTTGCGCGAGGTGGGCCAATAAATCTGTAACAATTTTCTTCTAGGCCTCAACTCCCATTCCTTCACGGAACCCCAGGGAAGAGATCGATGGGAGTTGGGCCTTCTAAGGCTGGTAGTAGGGAGTAACTTAGACTAGTAACATGCATATGTTACTAGTCTATGTTACTACTTCTATAGTGCATAGTATCATAGATTAGTATCATAGGTGGTCTCATTTATTGCCATACATGACACATAGTAGTATCACATTTATTATGTTACGGTATCTACCTATGTTACTATAATTATCTCTCTCTTCTTTAATTGCCTGCCACATAAGCATGTTTGCGAGTCCCAAGTGCATGATACTACTTATGTTACCCTCATTATGGCCAGCCTAATTCCCCTTCCCCTTTCCTTATTAATTCCCAACTCCATGGACCAATCAAGAGATTTTTAGTCCCAACCACCTTAAACTCCCATTCCCTAGCTCCAACTCCCCCCTAAAGGAAAGTAATTAAAGCGAGTAAAAGAATTTTTTTTGAAAAGAAAGCGAGTAAAAGATGGTTCAAGTGCTTAAAAAGTCACTACTATTAGATGGAGAATCCAATTTGGAATTTGCTTTCACGTTGTGTTGGTTTCAGCAAGATTCCACTGAAATAACATTTTTCTTGATTGCATTTTGCATTAGTATCTATTGTATTTTTACACTAGTGTTGCTTTGGGAGAAAAAAAAACTACACCAATGTGTAGAATTTTTCTTTTCTTTTTAGAAATGGAGGAGGACCCTCCACCTCTGCATCTGGACGATGCATGCGACCACTTTATTAATTATTCACACAAGACCTTACAAAGTCATACAACAGTAAGTTTAAAGCCACCGTCTAGGCAACATCTGTCGCTACTCCTATCCAGTTGATGAAAGGATGCTGATAGTCTGGGCCTAATACCAAACAGATCTCGCAGCCAAACCTAAACATCTAAGACCTGAGGTCCCAACCAGGACGCCTGCCGGGTATGGGGCACCTACCAGTCCAGCGCATTCCTCAACCAGGACGCCTGCCGGGTATGAGGCCGCCGCAGCCACATGCCACCAATTCATCTTCAGAGCTGTACTGTTGCATCTACCGTGCCAGGTCTCTCTGCCATCGACGCCAGACAGCATCGTCCTCCTGCGCGAGTCCATCCTCGCACATCGAACGCCGAGCATGCACTGCGCCACACCGTCGAGATCCGTCGCCATCAATGTGTAGGATGAAGCACCGCTTCACCAAAGAAGCCATCCGCTGGTCCCGCGAGAACGAGTGCACCTCCAAGAATGCCGCCCCAAGGGGGTAACGACACATGATTGCCGCCAACATCCGATCAGCTGATTTAGGGTTTCCCCGAGGTATTGAGTGGAGCTGGGAGCTTCACCTCGATGATGCCTTCATGAAGGAAACGCGGATAAGGGCAGCTTCATCACCGGCTCCTGCCATCGACCGAATACCAGGTTTTCACCCTGATCCGTCCCAAGTAGTCCACCCGACAACCTGTGCATCGTCTCGACCGCCTTCAAAGCCCCAGATCTAGCCGCATAGATCCAGCGACCAACCGCATCAGTAATGCCACTGTAGGAGCCCTGGCGCACCGGCCACTGCCTGAGTGTGCCACCATTGGAGCCTAGGAGGAGGGCTCCCACCCCGCCTCGCCAAGCCGCGAGAGCCGCCGAGATGGATCATGCGTGCTCGTCACCATCTCTGATCCGAACCAATCCGTAGATCAGATCACCGTCACAGATCCGCCTTGGACAGGGACTGCACCACGCCATGCCGCCGCGGGAAGCCCTAGCTTCACCGGCCGCCACCATCCAGGGTTGCCGCCCCGGGATCCAGACCAACTCCGACGAAGAAGAAGGCCACCACCACCAAGCCTAGGGCCGGCGTCCCAGACATCCTCGTGTTGCAGATCAAGTCCAGGAGCAGTGCACCGCTGACGGCGATTGAGATCGGTAGCACAACGAATTAGCCCGACTTAGTCAAGGCCAGTCCGCTGTTGCTGGTGTCGTCCTCCACCGCCGCCGCCGCACCACATCCATGTCGCCGCCGATCTGGCCAGAAAGGAGCGCCGCCTCCCAACCAGATCGAGATCCGAGGAGAAAACCGCCGCCGCCGCCGCCACGCCACAAGGGCTTTGCCCTGTGACGCCCCGGGTGACGGCGGCGGAGGGGAGCGGAGGTGAGGCGCGGCTGTAGGAGGAGGGCGGGGGCTCCTCGGTGCGGGGCGGCGCCGCCACATGGGGGAGGGGGACGGGAGGGGAGGGGAGGGGCTGTAGAAATTTTTCTTGAATCAACAACATTTTCATACGGGGTTTATGGTCCCCTCTCTTGCATTGTTGGAATGTGTCTATTCCGTTTTTGAACCGATACTACTGTATTTTTTCGATAGAGTGTAGTAGATTTTCAGGCTAAGTGAATGCCATTTTTGTTGAGTCTACAACAATCTTTTCTTAGTTGTTTTATGCAAGTAAACACTAATAAAAACATAAAGCGGTCATTTAACAAGATTTTTAGCCTAAGTTTATTTTCAACAAAAATATAGTTGACTTATGCAAGTAAACACTAATAGAAAATATTTCATTTTTTGAACTGATACTACTGTTTTTCAACAGAATGTGTGACATAACTTTACGTGTTATTTATTTAAGTATAAATAGTAGGAGAGATAACGAACAGATGTCGAAGCAATTATTCAATGTAGTGCCCACGAGCGACTGCGCTAGCTGACAACACGTTAGACGCAAAAAGCAGATCCACTAGAAACAAAACGATTACATAAAAACGCAACAAAGGAGAGGGGTCATTGAGTGGTAAGTCTCTGGAAGAAGGGCAAATTGATGATGATATCAGAGGATGAACACCCAAAGAATCATGTATGGCACCGATAGCATTCTTTCCGTTTCATTTACTTTGCATATTATCTCTGTCGTAAGTCAAACAATATAAAGTTTGACTAAGTTTATAAAAAGCAATACAGACGTATACGAAAGCAAGTCTATTTAATGTGAAAATGTATTTCAACGGCGAATTTATTGTGCTGATTGGGTATATTGTACTCCCTCTGTAAACTAATATAAGATCATTTAGATCATTATTAATATAAATTTAATCAAAGTTTACAAAGCTCGACTGCTAGTATTATGCAGAGTAAATAACAGAGAGAATACAACGGTTGGAGCAGAAATAATTAGGCAGGGATACATTGTGTAGGCACGCAAATGGCACAATCCCAACACTGGAACTGGGCACGATCGATCCAACACCGGAAAATGGCGATCAGTTCTTGGACCCGGGCTGCTTGACAATCACCACAGAGCAGTCCGCGTGGTGGGCGCAGTAGTCGCTCACGCTCCCAAGCAATGCCCTGCAAGAAAGAGGAGTTGAGACAAGAGACAGCCACCATTAGTTTCAGTCTCGCGGTGAAGGCGTACACTGCAGGAGAAGAGAAAATCAAGGACCTCCTGATGGCGCCGTAGCCCTGGCTGCCGACGACGAGCAGATCGGCGTGGTGCTTCTCGACGGCGTCGCACAGGACGTGCTTCGGCTCCCCGTCCACCACGTCCACCACGGCCTCCACCTGCGGTTCCGTATAAGCAGCACAAGTTACGTACAGCTATGGCATGTATATCTTCTCTATATCTGTCCATGGAGCAATGCGGCTAGCGGAGAGTTGGTAGTGGATGTTATGTTACCGAGTTGGCGGCGCAGAGGCTGCGCGCCTTGCCGACGACGCCCTCGGCCTTCTTGCGCAGGTCCTCCTCCACTAACCCCACCACGTCGCCGGGCACGCCTGAAACGAATCCCCAGAATTCAGTCGACAGAGCTTTGCTCCAGCCGGAGTCCAGACCAGAGGACGAAACGATGAAGCATTGAAGAGGAGGCTAACGCACCGGGGCCGCCCATGTTGACGGCGAGGGAAGTGGGCGGCTTGGCGTGGAGGACAACGAGCTCCACCGCTCCGGCGCCGGCCATGCCGGCCGTCGCCGCCACGTGCCGCACGGCCCACTCGAGCGCGCGGTAGCTTGCGTCGCTGTCGTCCACGGCGACCAGCACCACCGTCTTGCTCCTCCCCTCCTCCACCGCAGCAGCCACCGTCTTGCTCCTCCCCTCCTCCACCGGACTCGCCTCCACTGTCTTGCTCCTGCCCTCCTCCACCTCCACCGGACTCGCCTCCACCGCAGCAGCCACCGCCTTGGTCTCCGCCATCATATAACAATCGAACGTCGCGAGGATTAAAACTGACTGAGGAGGTTTCTTGGTTTGAAGTGGTTTGCAGATGTTAGCTCAAGTCTGCGGGCAGGCCTATATATAGCTTACTTGTCAGTCGGCAGTGTGGGCGTGAGAGTGGCACGTACGCTGGTGAACGGGAGGCGCGCTTGCATGTGGCCGGTTACCGGCGAGACAGAGCTGCCAGGGCTGCCCGTTCAGCTTTGTTGCTTTTCACTTCTCATTATTGCCCGCTGGATGGCGATGGCGGCGGTCCGGGGCATGGTGGTCGTTTCTTTTCTGTTGGTGCGTGCTGATTTGTGATGCACTCGAGATGCATGTTGAGGTGGAAGATAATCTGAGAGCGGCGCCTTCGTCTTTTGAGAAGAAGATAATCTAGGACCGCAATATCTTTCCTGGGAATGTTTTCTCAGCAAACGCTCCAATCGGCATGGCAACTTTTATGAGATTTGCCACATGTAACGTAAAAAAATGCAAGTAAATATTTTTTTAATGTCATCCGCGTGATCCAGACCCAATGGTTATGGGGACGTTCCCTGGGACCTCAGTTATCATTTTCCATAATATAAGAATTGTTTTATGTTTAGAGCATCTCCAATGGACGATGCAAATTAGAAACACGAGATGTAAAAATTTACATCTCGATGAATTTTACATCTCAAAAAAAATGGCAACTCCAAATGGTGGTGTAAATTGGTGATGTAAAAGTGCAAGTCCAATAAATGATGCAAATGGAGATGTAAAGTTGGTAGGCGTGAGCGCCAAGAGCCGGGAGCAGTGCCGATGGACCAAGTGGAGGCAACAGGTCCACCAGCAGCCAAGCGAAGAGAGTCGGGAGGTCGAATGCGGCGGCGGGAGCTCGAATGGTCGGCAACGCGGTTGTGAATCGAGAGGCGAATTGATCACGACGGGACGTGGGGGCGATGGTCGTACGGCGCGAGGAGGCCAAGTCTGGCGGCGGAAAAGCTGCAGCGGCGTCGCGGCGGCTGTGCGGCTCGAATCCGCGACGGCAGGGCGGGGGGGAGCTCAAATCATACGTCGGCGATTCAGCGGCGGAGAAGTGGCCAATTCAGCCGATTTGGAGGCGGGCAGTGGGGGAGCAGCGGCGGAACCAGGGACGGGAGTGATGGACCGGGGCGACCGGATCTGGCAGTGGGATGGCAACCGTGACGACGACCGAACCGGGTGGGGCAAAATCAGGGCGGCGGTATGGCAGTGGAGGCGGGATTGGGGACAATGGTCGCTCCGGTGAAGGCCCCGGCGGGGTGGGCGGCTGGGACAGAGGAGGCGGCGGGGTCTGCCATAGCATGTGAGGCGGTCGGCGGGCGGGCAGAAGGAAAAATGAAAACGGTTGGGCAGTTGGCGAGCGGCCGTCAGTTTTACATCTCCTAGAGGTGGAGATGCAAATTTGCATCTTGAGGTGTTGTATTTTACATCTCTGGAAGGCGGGGATATAATTTTTTTTGTTTCATCTACATCATCTGTTGGAGAGGGAATTTGGGCCTCGGAGTTTAAAAGTTAGTTAGTTTTGCATCTACATCATCTACTGAAGATGCTCTTAAGTCTTCTGCACAAAAGTGTAATTTTGTTGTACTCTTTTACGTATTTTAAGGGAAAAAACTACTTTGTTAGGTATCCCAAAGGACATGTATGTTAGCAGACCAAATAGCCTCAGTCGTTTCTCTCGAGCCATGTTTCACAAATTTGTTGGCGCTGACGAGATTGAAAGCCGATTTCTCCATGCTCTTCAACCTGGTAGTTGATGTTCTCTCTAAAATGCTTATTAACACTTCCCAGCATAATTTGATCAAAGGTTTGTGCTCTAGTTTGATTTCTGGAGTTGTCATCTGCATTCAGTACGCAGAATTACTATCCTTTTTTGTAGAAGATGATCTAGACACAGCCAAGAATATGAAGACTACCCTAGTTAGTTTTGAGAAAGTTTCTGGTACCATGAGCTCATTACTCTTGGTATTAGTGAAGAGAGAATAGCTCTCGACACCAAGATTTTTGGGTGCTCTCTAAATGTGCTTCCCATTAAATATTTAGGAGGTCCCATACACTTTGATAAGCTTGGAAGGGGGGATATTCAACCCATTATAGATAAGATTCAATCTCTCCTCTCTGATGTCTTATTCAACTAGGCTTACCTTCACTAAATCTTGTCTTGCTCGTATACCTGTTTATCTCCTCTCTTTCTTTAAGTTCCCTAAATGGGCATTAGACACGATCCATACCCAACTAGCTCATTGTCTCTGGAGTGACTATGAGGGTAATAGAAAATTGTGTTTAGCACCGGTCTGTATGGCTAAGAGAGCCATGGTGGACTAGAGATTCCTAATCTCAGGGATGTCAATTTCTGCTTGTTAGGCAACTGAGTCAAAAGATACATGCATTGCTGATGAGGGCTAGATTTGGAAGAGAATCGTAGATGAAAAATACCTTAAATCTATGCTAAATATCTTTGCCAATAGATGCTCAAACCCGCCAAAATTCTGGCATGGTGTTTTATAGGTCGATAAAGCTCTCAAACTTGGGTATAAATGGGTAGGTGGTAATGGGGAAAAAGTTAGATTTTTGGAGGATAGCTGGCTTCATACATCAATTTAAAGATTCGGATGTTTTTTTTATGTAGATGCTTATTGGTGTAACAAATGTGCTTGACAATTTTCTTGCGAAGCGGTATAGAAGTGCTTTGTCAATGACAATTTTCTTAATGAATTGATTAGCTTTTTTTTAGAATCTCACAAAGCTTTATTACGGCGACTAGATGTTTACAATGATGAATACATTCAGTCGCCGTAATAAAGCTTTATGAGATTCTAGAAAAAGGTAATCAATTAATTGATTAGTTCTTTTTAAAAACACATGTAACTTTATTCATACTCATAACAATTATAGATACACTGATTTGGGCCTAAGATCCAAAAGAATACAAAATAACTTCTATGACTAAGAACTACAGTGAAATCTCTTGAAAACATCTTCTCCGCGGTATCAATCTTTGCTCGAAGAAATACTCCGAAAACTTTGGTAAAGAGGCTGCAATTGGACTGGAGCAACGATGTTGTCACTCTTTCACCCGCACGAACATTCTCAATAATGATTTTTAAAAGTGCCTTGAGTCGCACATCCAAAAAGATGGGAAACCTTGGTCGATGAACGTACTTGGGCCAGGGATGATCCCCTAGAAGTGCAAGTTGTCGAATCACTATATCTTCATCATGGTGTCGATGCAAGATTTCACCTCCACAAAGTATCAGACCAACAAAAAAAAAGCTTGACACAGCAACATAAACTCATCGGATCCGAATAATTGGATCAGCGAGGACAGAAAACTCTTTAATCTCATGGCACCGCCAAAATGATGAGAGAAAGTTTATTGTCGCAACATTATGATGATCACTAGACGTTGACGAAGAATATAGAGATCTTGAAGTTCCGAGGTCCCCTCACCTCTTAGCGCCAACATGGCAGCCGGAGGCGAGGGGACCTAAATTTCTCAGATGACGACAATGACGATGTCATTAATTGATTAGCTAAACAAAGTAAAACACAATAAAAAAATAACTAGCCCATATCCATGGGCCATGGCATGGCTGCTTGACCCATGGGCCGATAGGGGCATAGATGTGGCGGCATCCTAGTAACACTCAAGCCTGAGACAAAAAAATGTCACTTTTGAGAAAGCAAACATAATTTACATGGCTATCATCGATAATTGGGAAAAGAATCAGGAATAGAGGGTGCAGTATGTAGTATGTGTCCAGGTGTTTTCGTTATTTCCCTCACTTTCGATGGTTTGCTGCAATGTGTCAATGGAAACATACCAACATGCAAGTGGTCAAGAAAGGCCAAAGGCTTGTGGAGGTGTCACGAGTCGGCCTCTGTCTTCTTTGAGAGCAACAAGTGAGCAAGCCCCAAATAAAACAGAGAATGCAGTATGATATTGTGTTCAATGGAACGACACCATCAATAGCACAAATAATGCAACGCATCAAGGAGGAGGGAGCGCTCTGGAATAAAGCGGGCCTCATCAAGGGCAACATACAAGGGTTCGAGGCGCCGAACACAACACGCGTACAACATGAGTAGTTCGACTTAGAACTTGCTGGTGTCGGTAAATCCCACATGTAAATAATTTGTAACTATGGAATTTTGGGGACTCTTCCCTTCTTTTTTAATGAATGATACGCATACTCATGCGTATTTGAGAAAAAAAAATTGAGCAAGGCCCAAGCGAGCGTAAAAAAGGTTCAACGAGTGCACGTGGTGGCTCGGATAGTGGGGATGGATATGAGCGTTTACACATTTTTTTTGTTCTGCTTACCTTCATTAATCTCCTTTGCTTAATCTATTCTAATCTATACAATGGTACTTCGATTCAAGTTAAGGTATGCTCTACAAGAAAAAGATGCACATCGATATTGTGATTTCATTTCGGTGATGAGCACCTAATTTCATTGACTTTTAAAATTTAAATGTTTAATTCCATTTATGTTTGAACCTTTTTAGACGCATTTTGTCAAAATCATAGCGCACGGTCCACCATTTAAAATTTCTTCGGTCACCAGCTTCGTCTTGTTATTCCACACAACTCTATGTTTTAAGTTTTCTATTTCAACGCTCATAGATGAATATATCTACATATATCTACTTTATTGTGGATTGTTGTAACATGTACACGTGTGATTGTTAACAAAATCGGACCAAAAGTGTGCAATCAAACATAGCAACGGCCAACTTAAATCCAAAAACATAGGGAGCGACTATTTGAGGTTAACCCCTGGCTGGGTGTCCCAGCAGACACTTTCTTATGCGTAGAAGCACTCCAAACGCTCCACGTGGTGCATCCTAGCGCGCCACCATGTGTCGCGCGTTGGACGCTTTCCGCATCAGGGCAATTTTTCACTTTTCTTTTATTTTTTCATGTTTTTTTTACTTTTCCCCTCTATTTATTAGATTTTTTGTTTTTCTTTTGACAGCATGGAGCACCAGTGTGCTTCCGCGTGAAGCACAATACGCCTGCAAGTGGCACGTGCGTGCTTCCGAGTGAAGCGCATTAGTGCTTCATCCCCCGCTATAAGCATAGTTGCACTTTCCCGGAAAGCACTAGAAAACACATATTTGCTTGAAATAAAAAGTTGGTCAAAACATATCAACATGTAATCTACTTTTGAAGATCTCAACGTGAAAAGCTGGTCGAATGATTTGTGATTTGAACGTACGGTTCAAGAGGTAAATCATTTAAAAAACTAATCGAAAAAACACAAATAATCAACCTCTCATCCTCACGCGTGGATGAGAAAACCACCAAAACTCTTTGGTTGTGGCATGTGATGCACATGCACTACATCACTTGCCACCATCAAAGGAGATGTCATAACCTTTACAAGGGGTGCCCATTAACTATTGATTTCACGAAACAGAGGCAACCAAGCACTACTCACATATTGATGCACATGTAGCCTAGGATTTCGTGAGCAGCCAGTCAAGTTGCGCAACTTGGTCCGAAGCTTGTATTCTCCCGCACAAGCTCCACCTAACTATGTTTACAGGAAGCCTAAAAATGATGCGACGAACTAAACGCCCTTGCATTATTTCATGATCCGAAAGGTGAAAAATGATGGGTAGGCTATACCTCTCTTTTTAAGGGAAGGCTATACCTCGCTTGTAGCGAGGTGAATCATAGCTCCCCCCTCATAAATGTGCCGGCCCAACGCGGGAGGAGCGTTGGCTCTCCAATGGATTTTTTTCTTTTATTAATTTACTTATATTTCTAAAATAGAATAAAAAATTCCATGATTTTTTAGAAGTGTTCATCACATGTTCAAAAAATGTGTATACAATGTAAAAATGTCCGCACTATTATGTAATGTTTTAAAATGTTCAGGTGTTTCAGAAAAACGATCCTCACATTTTATAAAATTGTTTATAAAGATTAAACAACGTTTGCATAATTGAGAAAATTATTCATGGCATTCAAGAATTTGCACGTGACATTTAAGAAAATGATTACATGTTTCAAAAAAATATTCATGACATTATGCAAATTCTTTTGTCAATGTAAAAATGTTCATGTAATTAAAAAAAGTTTTATAGGATTCATAAAATGCATGTGACTTTTTTTAAACCATTTCTTTCAAAACTATTTTCATGGCATTTCAAAAATGTTTATGTAATGTAAACATATATTTTATCAATTAAATTAACTTATCTTGTGTTTAAAAATATTTAAGATGTATTAAAAAATCAATGCATGTATTTAAAATATGTTTAAGGTGAATAAAATAATGTTACATGTGTATAAAAATGTACAATATGTATTAAAAATTAGACGTGTGTTGATTTTTGAAAAACAATCTGCAAAACCCTTTTAAAAAATAAAATGGGAAATTAAAAAAAGATTGAAAAAAATAAAACCCAAAGAAAAAAACCCTAAAAAATGTAAAATGGAAGCTAGAGTACTAAGCCGGCCCAGTAGGCTTGCGCCAGAGGCGCGTCTATCGTAGCTCTCGCGGCAGGCGAGAAATAGCCCCGGCAAACAACGATAGCCGTACTTGCTGCATAGACGCGCCGCCGAGGCGAGGCCCAGAGGAAACCCTAGAGAAACCCCGAGCCAAGCACGACACCAGATGGCCTCCGCCGGCGGCAAGCCCAACGCCAACACCGGCGGCGACACCAAGGGGAGGAAGCGCAAGTTCCTGCCCCACGGCAAGCCGGTGCGGAAGGGCGCGTACCCGCTGCGCCCCGGCGTGCAGGGCTTCTTCATCACCTGCGACGGCGGCCGCGAGCACCAGGCCACCCGTGAGGCGATCTCCCTCCTGGACACCGTAAGCCACTTCCCTTGCCTGCACCTAATTGATCTGCTCCCTTGCCGGCCCGAGCCTCCCGCGCAGCAGGTGTTCGTCGTATTGCCTGGCCGCAGCAGCACCAGCCGCCGCTTCGTGCGAGATCTTAATAATTACTCATTCAATTCTAATTACTATCTTAGACGGATGCGTTCCGCTTCAAGTTCGGCGATAGTGCTGCGCTATCTTGTGTTCACTGTAGTTTGCTTGTTATTGTGGCGGGACAGCTTACACCTTTGTGACTCACAATGCTCATTCACTCATAAATGTGATGCCTGATTGAAATTAGCAACACAGCTGCAGCGCGCTGAGCTATTGCTTGTAATATACTTGTGCTTGGGACTTTGAATCTTGCCACTATCTAGGTTATATACAGTTCCTAGTGTACCCTCTCTCTATATCTATCTTTCTCTGCAAAAGACATGTAGTAATAACCACAATAAATCATGCAATTTTGCTTTCCTTTGTGTTCCGGCAAGAGCTGTATGTTTCATTGTGCCCTGTGTTGAGGGGAATGCAATACTCCATTCTTGCTAATATGCTTTTTCCCAAGAATAATTGCTGATGTGCGGTCTCTTCATTGTGGGTCTGCAGTTTTACGAGGACCTGGTTGACGGGAAAGTATTTGATGAGAAGCCCAAGAGCATCCCTGACAAGCCGCTGAACAAAAAAATAAAGTTTGAGGACTCTGATTCCTCTGATGATGAGGATGAAGGTCATTCAGTGGAGGAGGCTGACAATGGAAATGATGTAGAAAAAGGTGAAGCAAAGTCATCTGAGCAGCAACAAGAGGTACCTGGTGCCTTGGAAGTTGTCAGCAAGGAGGATGAAGAACAAGTGGAAACTGCCGACGGATCAGCGCCAAAGAAACAACGTATAGAAGATCCTTTGGTTTCTGAACAGACAGAACCAAAAGTGCCCACTGATGAACCAACAGAGACTACTGATGATAAGCCAAAGGAGTCCACTGATAGACCAGCAGAGACTACTGATGATAAGCCAAAAGAGTCCACTGATAAGCCAGCAGAGACTACTGATGATAAGCCAAAAGAGTCCACTGATAAACCAACAGAGACTAGTGATAAACCAAAAGCGTCCAACGATAAACCAAAAGAGTTCACTGGTAAACCAAAAGCGTCCAATGACATACCTATTGATGATTTAATTGATGAGGACCTGAAACAACTGGGGGACAGGAAAAAGGTCTGTTTGTTTTCTGAATTTATTTACAGTTGAAAATACGTAGGAGGTGCTCATTTCTGCTTGAAAATAGTCCATATAAAACCTGCGCAGAGGGTTGAAGTTTTCAGATGTGCTAAAAAATATCTTGGTGCAGTTTACTCATCCATAAATGTCCTTTCTTTTGTAAGATGAAAGCATGGAATTCATATTCATAGCTCCTAAGAAGTTTTGCTGGATCCTAGATAAAAGAAGTATTCACTTAGGAATGCTCATAAAATCCAGTTTTCATCCACATCCTTTTCCCCTTGTGTCATACACATGATGTAATTTTAAGTCATTTTCGAATATTGACATATTGCACAGACCCTAAATTTGGAAAATCATGCTGTAGATAGAAAGATTTCAGTATTTCTGTCTGCCCATAACTAGTTTAAAAGGTTACCTGTAATATTTAACTATTTATTCATCGTACTTGTTTTATTCTGGCTATCAGATCCCTGTACAGTTGTGAGTAAACTTGAGCAATTAAGTACGGCAAGCAAGTCTTGCAAGGACTCAAAACTCATTTGATGAGAGAGTTATGTATTATGCCTCAAATTTTAGCCACTACTTTTAATAACTTGGCACTGAGGCTTTATTGAGAATCAGAGTCTTCTGTAATGCATCACTGTTCCCTCTAGAAACAATTCCCTGATACGGGAAAATGATGCAACCATACTAGTCCATATATTTTGTCTTTGCCTCACTGTTTATACACTAACTGATATGATGAAAACCATCATACTTCAAACAGAGGCTGTTTGCAAGCGTCGATTCCGGTTGCAATGGTTGCATCTTCATTCAAATGCACAAAAGAGGTGGAGACCCTGGTCCAGTTGAGATTGTACAAAACATGATGTCTTCGGCTGCTTCAACTCGTAAACATATGTCCAGGTTCAGAATTTATATTATTGCAATCTATCTTTTTTGTTCTTCATAAGTCTCGTATATCAAGATATGATATCATGGCTCTTATGGAGTGTGCAGTTATTTTCTTGCTTATAGATTTTCATCTTGAATGTACTCTAGGTTTATTCTGAGGGTGTTGCCTGCTGAGGTGGTATGTTATGCTTCAGAAGAGGAAATAACAAGAGCCGTTACTCCACTTGTTGAAAAGTACTTTCCCAAAGAATCTCCTTCGGGACATAAGGTAAGTTTTTTACTTGATTGCTGGATGGTCTGGCTAGGGCAAAACGCTGAGACTATTATATATTATCTTGTATTAGTTATATGGATTTTCCATCACGGGGTCACTTGGAGAGGAGACTTGGGGAGGCCGCGGCTGGTGGGCGACATCGCCGGGAGTGGCTCGCTGCAGGAGGCAGGGTCGAAGATTGGGTGTCCGCAGGGGAGCGGCAGCAGATGAGAACCCTCTAGCGCTGGGGTGGGGTGGGGTGGGGTGGGGGGGGGGTACCAGTGTGATGAGGTGAGGGAGGCAAGGGGAGATAACTGGGATGTGGTACAAAAAAAACGGCAGGCAAAAAATAACTAGCAGAGACGGAACAGAGAGGCAAAACATGGAAATTTGCGTATTTTTTAGATATAAGAGAGATTGTCCGACCATTTCATTGTAAACTTGCCCCGTTCATAAATTATAATCATGCACTACCATAATTCATCGATTGTTATTTTCACTGTATAACGGGAATTGAGGAGATAGTGGGTAGGGGGGAAGATGGATTGTATTGCTGGATGTAGTCTACCCCATGTAGCAAGGTCTAAAGTTGGCTAGAAGCCTAACAAGATTAATTACCTATCTGACAATTGGCACTGACTGTATGAAGCATTACCAGGGTAGATACTTCATACCTTCATATTTCCATCAATAGGTTCCTAAATGTCATCCATCTTTCATAGAATTGACCTGGTAATGATTTTCTGTGCATTCGTCATCCGAAAGAAAGTGCTGGAAGTACTATCCCACAAAATTTAGCCCATATATGTGGATATGCCACGCTTTATGAGCAAGCCAATGCAGTCAATTGTTTCAGTAGCCAACATCAGTACATTATAATGTTTATTATTGTATTTATTATTTCCACAGAACAGATAGAATGATGCAGTTCTCCAAATAGGAGTTGTTTGCTTTATTGTTTTCCTGTCCAAAATTCTACACGTTACCTTACTTGCTTGTCTCAATCTTTGCAGTTTGCTGTGTTATACGAAGCAAGGTCAAACACAGGAATCGATAGAATGAAAATTATAAATGCAGTAGCAAAATCTATACCTCAACCTCACAAAGTTGACCTCAGCAACCCCGACAAGACTATTATTGTCCAGATTGCCAAGGTAAATTCTCTAATACAGTTGGATTGCTATTAAATCTCTAGTGTTATATTTTGTGGAAGTGCCTCAACAAAACACAAGTTTTTATCCTACAATTTGTCATAAAAATCTGTATGATTTGATGCCCACTTCTCACAACACAATTGTTACTTTTATCTATTTTCAAATTCATAGGTATGGATGATTTTTAAATGAGGTTTTGGAGTAGTAAAATGCAAGAGTACTAAGTATTATCATTCTGGTATTTGTCCATGGGAAAGGCATTTGCACATACACGCATTTGTCGATGAGCTACCATCACAGTCCATTGTCATAAAGTTGCTTTGAGATCCACACAAAATTCAGTCGGAAGAAATAGTTCTCTTGTGTTTTCTTTCTATCTGAAAATGTAGAAGTCTCAATTCGACTGGCTGGATAAGACTAAAGCAAGGACTAGGTCCATATCGATGAGATGTAAAGCAATCGACCTATAGTGCGCATATGCCTTTTCCCTTTTTTCAGGGAAGTCCCTGCGCCTGTTGGTGCAGAGCTAGTACAAAATCTGCATTGATTTATCTACCGTGGGTTGTTTCTTTTAATGTTCAGGAGTAAAAAACCGTATGGTCCCTGATCAGTATCCCAGGCAGCTTCCAGTGCTGCAAATTTTATTGTAGCACTGGGATCCGGGGATGGAGGAAATGAGCATAATAAATCGCTAGCAGCTTGTATCATACTTCATGTTAAACCAATTTCGATTTCAGTATCCTGATTGCATTCTACAGATTGAAGGTAAAATGGACTTGGAAAAGTTTGTTTTATGCTTTTATGAAATGCCTTTTCCCACCTTTTTTACTTTGAACCCTGTAGTAAGTCCAACATGGGCTCTTCTTCTGTTCAGTAATGCTGCACCAAGCGAGCATGTTGCTTTATTACTTTACTACTGGCCATATGAAATATCTAATCTGGTGGCTATTTCTCTCTATCTGGCTAGTATAGCTACAGTAAGATGTTCACAGTTGAGGTCCTGATAAACTATTGTTTGAATCGTGGGCAGACTATATGCATGATTGGAGTGGTGGAGAGATACAAAGACCTTTCGAAGTTCAACCTAAGGCAGCTGACCTCGCCACCGGAGAAGTAGTTTCTGCGTGACAAATTCTTCCTCCTGGTTGAGTTTTAAGCAGATGCAGCATCAGTTGGTTACTACGAGTAGCTACCGTGAAAGACATTGCCAAATGATTCAGGTGTATTATGCCGTTAAAACAGATGGCCATTGTCGTGTGGATGCATCCTGAATTGCTTGCTTAATGCCGTATGGTGCAATTTTGGAACCTGTTGAATTTCCTACAGCGATCGTTGGAATAAAGGGTTAATTAGATTCATGCGACTGTAACTTTGGTGAGTTGGAAAATATACCTTATTCGCCAAAAAAGAAAGCACTGGGAAATGGGAGATCACGCGAAAATGTGTATATGCGGAGCCGAGGTTCCATTGAAACGACATGGGTGTATGGGGTTTGCTGATCGTTTTCTTTCTTCCACGGAAAGAAAGAAGACCCTTTGGCTAGGGTTTCTTGTGCTGCCGTCGGTCTATCTCGTATTTTATGGTCTTAGGGTCATAGAGGCGTGGTGGATCGTAGTCCTTGTCGAAGGGAGAACGAACTTTTGAGTTTTGTTAAGATTTATGTTTTTCTTAGAGAGATGAGGTGGCGGTGGCTCTTTGAAGATGGAATAAGTTTCTCTTGGCCTTGTCTTCGTCCCGGTGGCGTTTCTAACATCGTCGGAGGGCGTGTGAAGTTTCGCCTTCAATGCATCTCGCGAGATTTGGTCGGCGTTTGTCTTCGGTGGATCCACGTGGATTGTCTTCATTTGTTTGTGTTCGCGTGTCTACAGGTAGGATCCTTACGATCTATGCTTCTCTTCATCGGCGGCGGTAGGATCCTTACGATCTACGCTTCTCTTCATTGGCAGCGGTAGGATCCTTACGATCTACGCTTCTCTTCATTGGCGGCGGTAGGATCCTTACGATATATGCTTCTCTTCATCAGCGGTGGTTGCTGGTCTGATGCGTGGCCCTATAGGCTCTTAGCACAACGATTTCCTGACTGTCTACTACAACAAGGTTTGCCCGGCTCCGAATGAAGGAGGGGCGAAGACGGCAGCACGCCTTTGGCTCGCTCGAGTGCTAGTAGTTGTCGTTAGCTGGTCTACAAACTTAGATGTATTTTTTACTTCTGTTGTTCTTTGTATTACCTTGATGGTTGATGAATAGACGAAAGTTTCCAGCATTTTTTTTAAGAAATACAACATTTCTTCCTGTCCAAAGATCGCATCATTTTAGCCAGTAGTCGGTCTTGACTCTTGACTCGATCCACACATCCTCCTTTTATCGTGGATGCCGGTCTTTGGCCTTCGGGCACCGGCCAGGGCCAGAGTCGACGATGACAAAAGGTTTCGATCGACTTTGTTAGCCAGGGGCAAACTTTATTGAACAACTCGATCTTTCGTGGTCGATACGCCTCAAACCATGCATTATTTAATTATTATGATTAACCGTGCTCGTCAACTCGTGCCGTTGTTTCAATTTCTTTATCAATATGTGCAGCTAATGAGCATCATTCCATGGACTAGGTAGCTGGATTAGTATGCTGAGGCGCCTATGACAGTGGTAGTACGTTGCCTTGAGCCCTTAACCACACGACGAACACGCAGATTCACTTGAAAATTTTGCCAGAAAAGGGGGCAAGATACATGCATCTCCGCGGCACCCTAGACGTACACACCATGTATTGCATATGTGGCAATTTTAAGTTTTCAAAATATACATTTTTTAGCATAGCACAGACGCAAGCACCCATATATATGCGCATACATTCATACATATGAACTCACACACGCACACCATATTCCTATGAGCACCTCCGAGAGACTGAGCCGGCATATCATCTTAAGATATTACAGTCACGGTAGGCACCTTGTAGTCGACGAAAACATCTCCCACTGAACGTGCATAGCCAGAATTTTACAATAAACTCAGGATAAATGCGAGCGTCAGGACTTAAACCCTGATGGGCTGAGGATATCACTGTCCTCCTAACCATCCAACCACAAATTGGTTCATAGTTTTTAAAATATAAATGTGAAAACTTTTCCGGACATGGGCTACATTCTGTTTGCGTCACTACTAAGTCCTGTTGCACAACTACGACCATTTGATTTTCCCTAATTAGCGGAGGGAAGTTGCGTTTTTGGGTCTGATTTTCTTATAGGCTGGTTCATCTCTCTCTCTCTCTTTTTTTGATAAACTTCTTCCTTTATTCATTCATAAGTAAAGTAGCATCGTCTATTCATTCATAAGTAAAGTTGCATCGTTTACAAGTAAAGGGATAACCTCATCAGGGGCGTTATCCATCCAAACACTTCCTAGCTAACCTTGCTAGTTCATGAGCTACTCGATTACGTTCCCTATTACAATGATCATAAATGACATGAGAAAAACCTAATGACATGAAATAACAGTCATCTATAATGGATGAAGCGACTGAAGAAGAGTAGCCTTGGCTCAACGCATTCACCACCTCTACGCTATCCGAATTCACTTCAATCTTACTGCATCTGATGATATTGGCAAGATTCAAACCAAACCTCACTGCAATTGCTTCTGCTGTGAACGAGTCGAAGCAAAGGTCCATCTTTTCATTAGCAGCCGCTATAAATTTCCCCCTATGGTCCCGGATAACTGCTTCAAATGTTGCTGCGAGTGTGTCACTATCAAATCTCGCGTCAACGTTTAATTTCACGTAACCATACTTTGGTTTGAACCAAGCATCTGAACGGACGTGAGCCTTTGGGCTATAAGAGATGGTATAGTTTGCTACTAAGCCTCTCACTGACATATTGATTTGACATGCGCTTTGAGTTTCTTCGTCATGTGTCAATTTTCGCCTTTAATACCACAAATACCAAGCCGTTGTTGCCATCGTTTCTCTGAACTTCGGCAAGCCCAACACTTGGATTTGTTGTTCTGGAAGGCACAAAAGATGTGCCAACACAAGCTCGCCCGCCTTGTCAACTTTCAGTGTCTGTTTGATAACAAGCTCAAGACCGAGCATCTTCCACACGTCCATTGCCAATTTGCATTCGAACAACATATGTCTTATGTCATCAGGCCCCTGGTTATAGGCTGGGCAACTCGAATTTATTTTCAAGTGCTTATTAGCCAGGATAGATCGACAAGGAATAGCACTCTGGAGCGCGCGCCACATAAATATTTTTATTTTTGCTGGGCAGACTAAGTTCCATACCGAGTCCCATGTATAAGATGGGTTTGAAGCTCCAGCCGTTGATTCCAACTTGTGCCCAAATTGAAATTTCCATTCTTTTTTCTTTTTTGAAGCATTCATCTCTCTTCTTTCTTTTTTGAAGCATTCATCTCTCTTCTTCTTAATGAAGTGCAGGAACCATCTATGGCCCGCGGAGGAAATGATGCGCGGATAGCACCGGATAATAGCCTTGGCCGCCACGTAAGCCTTTGCCGCTTGAGTTTGCACGCACGCGCCGATCGTCTCGTGCATACGATGGAACTGGAAACAGAAGACGGCTACGAAAGGGAAGGAAGTGGTACTGGACAAACACAACACTTGCACGGAGGCAGTTATCCGGTTAGGCGTTCGATCAATCAGCACGTAACATCATGGCGTTTCTTCTGTATGGATGGATGCAGACGCGCAGTGGTTCCGTGGGCTATCCGATCCAGGTTTATGTTTGAGCCCTGCGCTGTGTGCTGTCCCAGCACAGGATTGCAACCGGACACGGTGTAAACTCCATTCCGGCGAAGCTGACCGGCGGGGGCAGCCAGGCAGCGCCGCCGCTGCCACCGCCGGTCCTCCGTCACGCACGCACTCGGCGCTCCCGGCGCTTGGAAAATGGGAGATCGTACAGGCCCCGCGCCCTATCCTGGTATCCCCATCGCGTCAGCGACCGGCTGCACACGCGTCGCGAAACAGGAGGGACGACACGAAGCAAACGAGCCGGGCACCGTGACCGCGACCGCGACCGCGCGAAACGGCCCCGTCGTCGTCCCGTCGCGAATCCGTCCCTCCCCTCCCCGACCCGGCCGTCGCCTCGACCGGCCAGGCCAGGCCATATATACCGCCCGCTGCCGCCGGAAGAAGCCTCTGTTTCCTCTCTGCTCCCTCCCAATCGCGTCCGTCCTCCAGCTTTCCTCCCACCCACCTCCCTCCCTCTTCACGTGAACCGCTCCACGCCCAGGCCATCGTCGCCTCCAAACTCCCGCGTCCGTGAGCCGCGCCGGCGCGTGACTCCCTCCCACCTCCGCGACGCTCTTTCTCGTGCTTGATCCACCATCCAACGTAACAGCAACCCCTCGTCTCTGCGCCGCTACCCCACCATTTCTTCCGCGGCCAGCCAAAATTTGGAATCCTTCCATTGTTACTGTATTCTGGTGATTTGGCGCCTTTGTTTGGCGCTTCGATCGAGCGGCGGAATCAGCCGGCCATGAAGTTCACCAAGAGGTACGAGACGTACATGCGGGGGATCAGGACGGCGGAGCAGGAGCTCCCCGCCGTGGGCCTCAAGCGCCTCAAGAAGATGCTCAAGAAATGCCGCTCCCACCGCAGCCCGCACCACAAAACCGGCGCCTCCGACTCCTCCTCCTCCTCCGACGCCGGCGCCGCAGCCCGGTGCCCCGGCCATTGCTCCGGTAAACAAAACAACAATCTTCCTTTTTTTTTCTGCATTTCCCTTTTTTCTTTATACTGCTCTTGTTGATTTCCTCGTACCGATTTTGACCCCGCGCTACGGAGCCTCGCGTGCTATCTGAGGATCTTTCCCGGTGTCTCCTTTTTCTTCTTCTTTCTGAACAAATTCCTCCGGTGGATTCGTTCCCGGTGTGCACGTTGATGTTGACCCGCACCTCGGAGCCGCTCGTATTGGCTGGAATCTTTTCCCGGTGCTTTTCTTCCTCTTCTTTCTGAATAGGTCCGTAGTGGGGATTCCCCCTATGGCAAAATGACAAACCTAGAAGATGACCAGAAACCATGTCGCTGTCAGTGCCAAACTGTCAATATTTTTTTGGCATTTCAGTTGCTTCACGCCGCGATCAGCTTGACGAATTCTGCATGGAACCTGCACCGTTGTACCTGCACCCGGCTTTCGGTATTCTGCAAGGCGGCCCTTGCTGGGGAAGAAAACAAAACCACATGCACATTTTACCACGTCCACCAATTTCATCTTACTACTAGCTTGTCGAGATTTTTTTTTTTCGCCTTGCCCAGCTTCTCCCGGGTTATTTATGGGTGAAGATGCATCAATGAAGTCAATCAAAGCAACAAATGTGGGGGTTCATGATTTGCTCCGCAACCCAGGATCCCCTATATTTTTCTTAAACATACATCTCCTCACCATCTGGTTCAAAATTCGTGTTACCATTTTCTGTAGCAAAAAAGAAAAGGTGTTGTAACCATGAATAAATTGTAGACTCAGCCATCATGTGCTTGACAGAGATGTTGGCTGTATGCTTGCATATTCTACTATCAGTTGCAGAAACAAGAGATAAACCAGAGACCAGCACAGCTTGTAGGCGCCACTAGCCCCCTACGCTACCGCTACGATGGCTTCACGCACTAAACTTTACTGTGGGCACGTCTAATAAATTAAAAATGCTAATGTTTCTAAGAGTCAAAGTGCCGACAAAAACTATTAGTAAACTCGCTTACAAAATACTAGTATAACCTAAGACAACCAACCAGTATAGAGTCAACCGTGCTGTGCTCATAGGTTCAGCAAGGAGCATACTGTTGATTGGCGCATCGATCTGTTCCTCTGATCCCGACTTCGCAATTTTTAATAATCAAGTTGCCTATTCTGATTTTCCAACTTTTCATATTATAAAAAACCACACAAAGTGCCGACAACAAAGAATATTTCATGCATGGTTCCAACTGGCATTGTGAATATTTTCAAGTTCAAGTGATGATTCATATATTACCTTTCATGCTTGGTTGTTAGTTGACAATTCATTAAAAAACAATATGCAGTATGTGATGGCAGTTTCTTCCCGTCCCTTCTCGACGAGATGTCAGCCGTCGTTGGCTGCTTCAACGAGAAGGCCAAGAAGCTCCTTGAATTGCACTTGGCGTCAAGGTTCAAGAAATATGTCATGTGGTTCAGCAACAGGTGTCACAAGAACCATGGGCAGTTAATACAGCAAGGCAAAGACTTGGTCACGTATGCGATTATAAACGCCGTGGCGATGAGGAAGATCCTGAAGAAGTATGACAAGGTATGGCCTTTGTCCTGCCTTTATTTAAAAGCGAAAACACATTTACGTTCTCAATAGGATATTAACAAAAATGAAATGAAAAATAGCTGGATGCTCCTACATTAGATGGGTTAAGCATACTGGTTTCAAGCGTTTTAGGCTTCAACAAGTGAAATCAGTAAGCCCTAGTATATGGTAAGTGCACATTGGAGGAATCACACGGACTGTACTCATGGGAAGTATGTTTGAACTGTATTATCGTATTTCTAGTTAGTTCTTTAACCTGAAACGAGAGTAAAACTATCAAAATCTTAGCTCTCGTTGCATTTCGGACAAGATAATAGTTGGATTTCAATGATTGATTGAAAAGAATGACCAAAAGCATCTACTCTGAAGGTACATTATTCGAAGCAAGGACAGGAGTTCAAAGCTCAGGCCCAGAGCCTGCACATTGAGATACTTCAGTCCCCATGGCTGTCTGAGCTAATGGCTTTCTACATGAACCTGAGAAGAAGCAAGAACAACGAGACTGCAATGGAGCTCTTTGGTGACTGCTCGCTCACATTCGATGACGACCAGCCAACACTCTCATGCAACCTCTTTGACTCTATGCGAGTTGACATCAGCTTGACATGTTCAATTTGCTTGGTGAGTTCGCACTTCTGACACCTAAGACAAGATCTATTTATCGGATGCCAACATACACTAGTTGAATTATTTCAATCTATGGTGGTAATAACTTCTCGATCTTTTGTAACGCTTCAATTTCCAACTTGTTTTTGCAGGACACAATGTTTGATCCAGTATCGCTTTCCTGTGGCCACATATTTTGCTACTTGTGCTGTTGCTCTGCTGCATCGGTGACGATTGTCGATGGGTTGAAGTCCGCAGATCACAGATCAAAGTGCCCTTTGTGCCGACAGGTATAAATATTCAGTTCTGTCAAACGGATGTTTGTGGATGCCCAGCCGACTGACCTAATTTCCACATTCCAGGCTGGGGTATTTCCTAATGCTGTGCACTTGGACGAGCTGAACATGCTACTAAGTTATAGGTAAGTGCACTGCCTAACAAGTTCTAAGTGAATAGAGATATGACAGAAAAAGAACATGTTTCTGTCTCTTGTGATCAGTTTGTCACTGTTGAATTGTTGAACTATCCACAGTTGTCCGGAGTACTGGGAGAAAAGAATGCAGATGGAGCGAGTTGAGCGTGTTCGTCTGGCTAAGGAGCATTGGGAGTCCCAGTGCAGAGCATTCTTAGGCGTCTGATGGAACAAGCAGACTCCGTACAAAAAATGGGATTTCCCATTGCTGTTGGTTAGATCTTGATTTGGCATGACTGTGTAATATAGTTGGATCTATCCTGCTGAATGAATTGGTCTGTAATTGGGAGGTCACTTGTGCGCCTAGATGTAAAAAGGGGTAAACTTGTAGTGATTATCTGAATGTAGAATTGCAAGTATATTTATAATTAATCTGGCCTGTTTGGGTTTGGGATTTCTCAGCAACGGTTCGGGCCTTTTGGGGTTTGGGTTCTGACTTGCTTAAATATGAATCCATACTCGTTGAAGGTTTATGTAAGGTATTTTGGTCTGTGCTCAGAGGAATTCAAAAACTAGCATCACAAAAAAAAAAGGAACTCAGAAACTAGGGTTAAGTTACTCCAAACATTAGGATCAAATTCCTTACAACGACAACATTTGTCACTCCACTGAAACTTTTGACTGACATTGAGATGCATGATATTCTTTTTCTCTATAGAAAACCATTTGTGGATGTTGCAAACTTGCAATAACGATCAAGATAAACTTTGTGATCACAGAACCGCACTGCTTGATTAAGTTTCCACAGCAGTACATGCAATGTTAAGTTAATAGTAGAATAAGAGATACAAGGTCAACCTTTCTTTAGTTCCAAAAAATTGCAATTATTGCTACATGCTATCGACGTGAGCAGAGCACTCTACCTCTAAACTTGTCTTACTGTCTTCCCTATATATCTCTTTTCCAGCCCTCTATTCTACCAAAATCAGATCCTAGATGAATATAAGAATTAAAGATCTTACAAAACTGTGGTGGCATGGTGATTACTCCTAGAGCTTATAATCACCACACCTCTAGTTGTTGACAGCCGAGAAATACTTCCTCGCATCTTGGCAAGCGGAATGCAAGAAGAATACCTTCGGAAAATGTCTGGACGTTGGGCATAAACAGGACATTCTTAATCAGCTCTTAATCTCAGGATCTCCTTTGCTGTCCGCCTCCTAAAATATTCCATATGTTCCTGCAAAGAGTAAATGATTTAACCAAATTAAAATACATAATACCAGGTAAGCACATATCCCATGGTATATGTGTGTGCAAGAGAGATTAAGCCTCATGTCTTCAATTTGAACTTGATTTTGCATAAGCCCTTTTGGCAGCCTATCCTGATAATCCTCGAGCTCACAAAAACTCAAGGACCTCAACAGAACCCTAATCAAGCATATTTATGAAGTTGACAGTCAGAAGATGTCTATTATACACACCTGACTAAAAGATAGTATGAGACCTCTGCTGTAGAAATCAATGAACTTGAGCATAAACATACCACAATCCCATCTGTTACAAAAAAGAAGTTCCACATCAAACAACTTCATGCGTACTTATTGCTATAAAGAATACAAAACAGATTTTTCAGGTAAACAATAATTGCTGCTGAAAATGCAGTAAAGCACTGAGTGATGATAATTGACACTTCATATGAGTTGTTTGGGGCAACCAAACTAAACTGTTATTCCTTAAGTCACAGCTGAATCTAGGCCTACAGGCAGTAGAAAGAAAGTGTACCCATTATGTTGCAAAGGAATATGAACAGATACTTCCCGCCAAGAACTTGTGTCTATCTCTATGTCATTCTTGTCCTTCAATTCATCCACGATATATCTAGCCTGACAGAAACAGGAAAACATAAATCCAGTTTAAAAAAATATAGAAATGATTAGCAAAACAAACTACAACTGAAACCAATGAATATATATATATATATATATATATATATTAAATTTCCAAATAATAATGTTAATTTGCTGCTTGGTAAGTTAAACATGCAAACATCTTAAATAATGAAAGATAAAAGAGAACTCTGAAGTACATAGGTCTATATGATAAAATAATATCATGAAAAACATGTAAACATTTTCCTTATATATATCATAGAGAACTGATCACACACATAGATCAGTCATAATGTGAATGACACGGATAGATCAGTAATAAAATAATAGTCCGCTTTTTACTACTACTGCGAACTAGCTCTGTCATCCACACAGAGAAACCAAAACATGCGTACCACAGAATGATTTCAGACAATCACTCAAAGTTTATACATAATCGTTGATTGTTAAGGAACCATTTTTTCAAAACTCATGAGAGAAGTAATTGGAGGTTATCGATGGTACTTTATTCGTAGACATCAGTTAAGCAGATAGTATTTTATTTCAAAGACATCAGTTAAGTCTACCAGTATCCTCAGTACGGCACTGTCCTTGCCACCAAGGGAATCGAGATAATGAAAAGTTTCTTCCTTCATGTCAATAATTGCCAAGCACCAATGTACATCTCTGTGTACTGGAATAAATATCTGAAACCAAATTCTAATGGTAAGCGTAACATGAGGAATGAACATGTAAAAAAAAGGCTAGTAACAAGAAAAGTGGATCCAGTAGCAACTTACTTTCTCACACTCCGCAAGCCTATAACCCAACTTGTTGGGGGTCGTCCATCTTCTAACAGACTGATAGTCATACCCAGTTTTTCCACAAGCAAGCTGAACAAGAACACAGAATGTCATGAGGTGTGCACTGTTTAATACTAGCTACATGTCAAAATTTATGACGGAAAAATCTAACAAGCAAGGATATTAAAACATAGTCAAATAGCAAGGGGGTCTGACAATCAGAAAAGGAATGCAGACTCGTGCTGGATGGGCAACATACAACAGTGATATAAGAATAAAAGGCATCACACATGTATTGCACTTCAACAAAAGAGTCATGAATTTATGTAACCATGAGGCATGGTAAACAGATCAAGTAAGTCATGTACGTAGGGGTGGAAAACAAGCCAGGCCTGGGTAGACTAATTATCAAACTTTGTTCGGAACTAGCTCGTTTTAATTTAATATAATATTATTTGAAGTTTCAAAGCAATTTAAAAATTGAGCTAACCAGACGAGCCAGAGCATAGTCGAGTTTAATTCAAAATCGACTCCAGTTTTGAGCAAAGTAACACGAATAGTTGAAGCAATTTCAAACCGAGTTAATAAGGCAGTTAGCGACACATCTCAGTTTCTAACAAAGTGATGAGAATAATCAACTCATTTTCTAAGATGAGCTCACGATCCGTTAAGGAGATCCCCCCACACACACACCCTACATGTAGGAGATGCATATTCTTAAATTAATGAATGATCTCATATGCTTGAAATGCCAGTTCCCTACACCAAATTTGCCGGTAGCCCCCATTACGACAAAAGTATTATCAAATCCCAGCAACCAAGGCAGAAACATAACCTGGACAGGGCTAGCAGATATAAATCATAACTGATGTAGGTAGCAGAATACAGACTGGAAGAATATTCCATCAGACAAGTACTAGAAAGCAAAGAATGTGCATCAGCTAACCTTCTTATAAAAGAATGTGTTAAAGAAGTGGCATTTTAAAAATCTGTTGGGTTCTCTTTCTGCTCTCTCCTTTAATAATTCAAGGTACAAATTGATGACCTGAAAGGAGGGAAAATAGAATGCAAGATAAAGCCTTGCAACATCAAGCTAAGAAAGAATGGAACATCATTTAAACATATTCTTCAGGGTTTTTTTTCTTTGATGGAGGAGGTTCTTCCATATGAATACTTACCTCATCGTTTAACCAACCACGAGGCCTCAAACACCATAGTTTCTCTTTGGTAATCTCAATGTTTGAAGGCTTATGCAGCACTATTACTTTTTTACTGCAAACAGAAGAGGATGGTTAATGTTTAATGGTGCTAATAAGATAAAGTAGAAGTATTGAATAAAATTTACTAGGCATTGTTGCCAAGTGTACCTGTGAGAACTACCATTCAATAAGTTGTTTACTTCACTCTCTTCTTCATTTGTGAGAGGTGCAAATAATTCAGACAGATCCTGAAATAGACAAATACAAAATATGGGAATTATATTTGAAGAACTGTTGAAAAGAGTCAAAACGAACAGGCTAATCGACAGTGCACTAATTAATCCAATTAATTAACAGAGCTAGACTTCGAAGGCAGAGTTAACCCTTTAGGAGTGAAACATCCATTCTTTGTGAGGAACCCAGAAATATCCATTTCTAAATCATAGTTGCTAAAGGTCATAGTGAATTTTTTCATCCAAAAGAAATTTCTACTAGTTTTATGGGTGAATTCGCTCTAGCTAAACAAGTTCATAAACAGCCAACTAAAGAGCTACTTCCACGAGTCATACTATGCATATCCAAATGACACCCAGGCGCACGCAGGTGCATTAACCATTTTACTATGGATATCCGCAAACTATGTAAAATTCTTCTTAAACCATGACCCATGAGATTGAGATGGCTACCTCTTCGAGACTATCGTCAGGCACCTCCTCCAGTGTGATGTTGCTCACATCGCCAATACCCCACCTGGCGGGATTGGCCTTGTCCGCTTGAACCCTATTCGCACTGAGATCTATCACCTCCCGCAATCCCTTGTCACGCCTCTTGCGTACCCTTGAGCCGCCTTCGCCGGTGCGAGTCTCCCTCAGCAGCCGCGAAATGTAGTGGCCCATGTCTATCACGGAGGCCTTCCGACGGCGGCAAGGGGTCGATGCGCCGGCCGCGAGGAGGTAGCGGAGGACGAACGGGCGGAGGGCGAGGAAGCGGCTGGGGGAAACAACGCTGCCGCTGCGGCGGCGGGGACTGGGGGCGGGGCGGCGGGCGCCGCCGAGGCGGCGCTTGCGGCGGCGGTGGCGCGGGGCGGCGAGGGCGAAGCGGAGGGTGAAGGAGCGGAAGGCGAGGAGGTGGCTGCGGCCGCGAGGAAGGGATTCGGTGCCGTGGGCGCCGATGACGCGCCGCTTGCCGCGGCGGCGGTGGGATGCGGCGCTGGTCGCCGGCGCACGGGGCATGGGATGCCGTTGGTGGGGGTGGCTCCGCGCGCGTGGAGGCCGAGGAATCCTAGCTACCTAGGGCGGCGAAGGCCGACGGAGGCGGAGGGGGCGGGGTTTTAGGCGGCGGACGGCGCCACCGGACGCGCGGGTTTGAAATTGGGGACGCGATACGGCGGCGAGATCCTCTTGCCGACGACAATCCGATACCCCGTGGTAATTTGACGACCAATTATTACCTCTGCTTAAGGAAACGACCAAAATAAAATATCGGTGTGATGGGGGTTTAGGCCGGCCAACCGTTGTTTGGAATTCTCAAATTCAAGTCAAGTTTAAAAGGATTTAAAATGATATTCACTCATCATTATGTCCAAGTCACTGCATCTATAAAGAATAAGTGACTATGTGCATTTCTGCGGCGCTATCACATGTTTGCCGATCAATCTCGACTGTTCGCAGAGTCTAAGGCCTCCTTTGGTTTGTAGGATTTTTGTAGGAATTTCATAGAATAGGGTCTTTTTAGGAAAAATTTCTTTAGAGCCCTTTGGTTTGTAGGAATGGAATCCTATTCCTATGGAGGAATTCTTTCTATCCTCCACATTTCATAGGAAAATAAACATTAGCCTAGACTCAATGGAAAAAATCCTATGAAGTGAATCAAATGACATCTTCTTTCCTATTCCTACTCATAGGATTTAAGATGCATGACATCTCATTTCCTATGACTTTTCTATTCCTATGATTTTCCTACCCTATGAACCAAAGGAGGCCTAAACTCACTCCTAGTTTTTTTTTCGAGCTGACTAGGTTCGCAAAGCTTGGATGTCTAACAATGAATCAAACCTAAAAGCCGTTCCAGCGAACACCATAAACCCTAACCTAACCACCGTAAGAAAAGTTCCATTCCTTAACTATGCTCCCACGTCATCAATATGCCATACGTCACATTGGGACCGTAATTAGGGCATGTACAATGATGGCATATGGATACATATGCCCCATGACAAAAAATAATTTGAGGCATCTACATTTATTTTTTTCTCCCCAATGCAAGCTACCACTAGTGGGCCTCATTAAGAAATAGAAAATAAAGACTTTAGTACACATGCATCTCTACTTTTCACTTCAACCTTTTCAGCTTTTGTCACCGGACCACACTTTTTCTCTTCAAGCACCCGCCTCTTGGAGAGGATCCCGCTTCCCTATCCGAACCTACTTTATGTCATATCCGATCCTACGTGGCATGCGAGGCATCACCTTGAGACTATGCATTGTACATGCCCTTAGGGCATGTACAATGGTGGCATATGGATACATATGCCTCATGACAAAAAGTAATTTGAAGCACCTACATTCATTTTTCCTCTCCAATGCAAGCTATCACTAGTAGTCCTCATTAAAAAATAAAAAATAAAGACTCTAGTAAACATGCATCTCTACTTTTCACTCCAACCTTTTCAGCTTTTGTCATCGGACCACACTTTTTCTCTTCAAGCACCCGCCTCTTGAAGAGGATCCTGCTTCCCTATCCGAACCTACTTTACGTCATATCCGATCCTACATGGCATGCGAGACATCACCTTGAGGCTATGCATTGTACATGCCCTTAGTATAACGAGCTCTGCTTTGTCATTCTGACACTGTGTTGCTCCAATGCGGGCCAACGAATCTGCTCTCACAACTCTAACCTCATCAACAATCTCAAAGTGCTACCTAATGGAGAGTAGAAACAAATCGATCTTTGATACAGATCAAATGACTTTGCACGATCTCTTGATATTTAACGAAAAACCAAACAATTATGCGCTAGCAAAACCATAACATGCAAACTACTCCCTTCATTCCTAAATATTTGTCTTTCTAGAGATTTCAACAAATGACTACATACGGAGCAAAATGAGTGAATCTACACTCTAAAATATGTTTATATACATTCGTATGTAGTAGTCCATTTGAATGTCTAAAAAGACAAATATTTAGGAACGGAGGGAGTATAACTTAGGGTTCTTCTAGTAGACTGTACTGACATTATAGCTCAGAGTTGGAGTGTTTGACAAAAAACTACCACAATTGGGGTTCGCGTCCCACAGAACTACCACTTTTAAAAAGTGACTGGTAACTACCAAAAAATTGGAATCTCGTGACTAAAAACTACCACTTTCGGAAAATGGCCCGTTTAGAAGATTTAAACGTGTTTATGACATGCGGGGCCCATCTGTCAGGGATGACGTGGCGGGAAAGTCAACTCCGTTTATTTTTTTACCGTTAAGTTGACCGTTATGATAGGTGGACCCCACATCAATCTTCTTCTTCCTCTTCCTCTCTCATTTCGGCATTTCAACAAACACTTTCAGTGCATGGAGGTGTTGGGACTAGTGCGGAGGCCACCGGCAAGGTGTGGCTGTTGGCCACGGCAGATAGCTATGACCGGCTAGGTCAAATTCGCGTTGTCGTGGCCCGCTCTCCCCGTCTTCCTATGGCCGCTGCCAGCGCTCGTCGTCGTGGCCCCGCTCCGATTCGCCCCACCTCCTGCCCTCGCTCGCCGTCGCGGCCATCCCATGCACCCCAAGGTTGGCTTCCCATCCCCTGCGCCCAATGCTCTGTTCGCCCGTGGAGCTACTCCACCACCGCTGCTCTCTGATGCCCATGCCCGCATCACTATCAAGCAGTAGCTCGGGGCGCTCCACGCGGGGGCCGACGAGGCCGACGCCGCGGCGTGCGCGGTGGCGTGGCTGCTGCCCGCGGCCTACCTGCAGCTTGAGTACGGCGGCCGCGGGAGGAGCGCTTCGCTGCGCCGCTCAAACTGATCTGGTGGGCGCTCTTCCTTCTCCTCTCCATCCACGCCGCGACGAGCCTCTGCTATGGGCTCCCCGTGCCCACCCTTCCGTCGGTGCCCGATGACGTAGAAGTCCTCGTAGCCAGCGATGCCAACCCAGCTCAGCAGCCCCAACGGCACGTGCAGGCTAGCTATCAACGCGCCACGACAGGGAGCCACGGCGGCGAGCAGAGGGAAGGAGCAACGACACTCAAACGACACCACCAGCCGCCGGCGACCCTGTTGGGTAACGTAGTAATTTCAAAAAAAAATCCTACACACACGCAAGATCATGGTGATGGCATAGCAACGAAAGGAGAGAGTATTGTCTATGTACCCTCGTAGACCGTTAAGCGGAAGCGTTATGACAACGCGGTTGATGTAGTCGTACGTCTTCACGAATCGACCGATCCAAGCACCGAACGTACGGCACCTCCGTGTTCAGCACACGTTCAGCTCGATGACGTTCCCCGGGCTCCAATCCAGCTAAGCGTCGGGGATGAGTTCCGTCAGCACGACGGCGTGGTGACGATGATGATGTTCTACCGGCGCAGGGCTTCGCCTAAACTCCGCGACAATATGACTGAGGTGGAATATGGTGGAGGGGGCACCGCACACGGCTAAGGAACGATCCGTAGATCAACTTGTGTGTCTATGGGGTGCCCCCCTCCCCCGTATATAAAGGGGGAGAGGAGGAGGGGGCCGGCCTAAGGGGAGGCGCGCCCTAGGAGGGGGAAACCTACTCCAAGTAGGTTTGCCCCCTCCCTTTCCTATTCCAAGAAGGAGGGGAAGGAAGGAGTGGGAGAGGGGGAAGGCAAGGGGGGCGCCGCCCCCCCTTCCTTGTCCTATTCGGACTCAAGGGGAGGGGGCGCGCCTCTTGCCCTGGCCGGCCCCTCTCTCTCTCCACTAGGGCCCATCAAGGCCCATTACTTCTCGGGGGGGTTCCGGTAACCCTCCGGTACTCCGGTTTTTCTCCGAAAACACCCGAACACTTCCGGTGTCCGAATATAATCATTCAATATATCAATCTTTATGTCTTGACCATTTCGAGACTCCTCGTCATGTCCGTGATCACATCCGGGACTCCAAACAACCTTCGGTACATCAAAACTTATAAACTCATAATAAAACTGTCATCGTAACGGTAAGCGTGCGGACCCTACGGGTTCGAGGACTATGTAGACATGACCTAGAACTATTCTCGGTCAATAACCAATAGCGGAACCTAGATGTTCATATTGGTTCCCACATATTGTACGAAGATCTTTATCGGTCAAACCGCATAACAACATACGTTGTTCCCTTTGTCATCGGTATGTTACTTGCCCGAGATTCGATCGTCGGTATCCAATACCTAGTTCAATCTCGTTACCGGCAAGTCTCTTTACTCGTTCCGTAATACATCATCTCATAACTAACTCATTAGTTACAATGCTTGCAAGGCTTAGGTGATGAGTATTACCGAGAGGGCCCAGAGATACCTCTCCGACAATCGGAGTGACAAAACCTAATCTCGAATTATGCCAACTCAACATGTACCTTTGGAGACACCTGTAGAGCACCTTTATAATCATCCAATTACATTGTGACGTTTGGTAGCACACAAAGTGTTCCTCCGGTAAACGGGAGTTGCACAATCTCATAGTTGCAGGAACTTTGTATAAGTCATGAAGAAAGCAATAGCAACATACTAAACGATCAAGTGCTAAGCTAACGGAATGGATCAAGTCAATCACATCATTCTCCTAATGATGTGATCCCATTGATCAAATGACAACACATGCCTATGGTTAGGAAACATAACCATCTTTGATCAATGAGCTAGTTCAAGTAGAGGCATACTAGTGACACTATGTTTGTCTATGTATTCACACATGTATCATGTTTCCGGTTAATACAATTCTAGCATGAATAATAAACATTTATCATGATATGAGGAAATAAATAATAACTTTATTATTGCCTCTAGGGCATATTTCCTTCAGTCTCCCACTTGCACTAGAGTCAATAATCTAGATTACATAGTAATGATTCTAACACCCATGGAGTCTTGGTGCTGATCATGTTTTGATCGTGAGAGAGGCTTAGTCAACGGGTCTGCAACATTCAGATCCGTATGTATCTTGCAAATCTCTATGTATCCCACTTGGACTTGGTCCCGAATGGAATTGAAGCGTCTCTTGATGTGCTTGGTCCTCTTGTGAAATCTGGATTCCTTTGCCAAGGCAATTGCACCAGTATTGTCACAGAAGATCTTCGCTGGTCCCGATGCACTAGGTACAACACCTAGATCGGAAATGAACTCCTTCATCCAGACTCCTTCATCTGCTGCTTCTGAAGCAGCTATGTACTCCGCTTCACATGTAGATCCCGCCACGACGCTTTGTTTAGAACTGCACCAACTTACAGCTCCACTGTTTAATAAAAATACGTATCCGGTTTGCGATTTAGAATCGTCTGGATCAGTGTCAAAGCTTGCATCGACGTAACCATTTACGACTAGCTCTTTGTCACCTCCATATATGAGAAACATATCCTTAGTCCTTTTCAGGTATTTCAGGATGTTCTTGACCGTTGTCCAGTGACCCACTCCTGGATTACTTTGGTACCTCCCTGCCAAACTAATAGCAAGGCACACATCAGGTCTGGTACACAGCATTGCATACATGATAGAGCCTATGGCTGAAGCATAGTGAACTCCTTTCATTTTCTCTCTATCTTCTACAGTGGTCGGGCATTGAGTCTGACTCAACTTTATACCTTGTAATACAGGCAAGAACCCTTTCTTTGCCTGTTCCATATTGAACCTTTTCAATACTTTATCAAGGTACGTGCTTTGTGAAAGTCCAATCAAGCGTCTTGATCTATCTCTATAGATCTTAATGCCCAATATGTAAGCAGCTTCACCGAGGTCTTTCATTGAAAAACTTTTATTCAAGTATCCTTTTATGCTATCTAGAAATTCTATATCATTTCCAATCAACAATATGCCATCCACATATAATATTAGAAATGCTACAGAGCTCCCACTCACTTTCTTGTAAATACAGACTTCTCCAAAAGTCTGTATAAAACCAGATGCTTTGATCATACTATCAAAACGTTTATTCCAACTCCGAGATGCTTGCACCAGTCCATAAATGGATCGCTGGAGCTTGCACACTTTGTTAGCACCTTTTGGATCAACAAAACCTTCTGATTGCATCATACACAACTCTTCTTCCAGAAATCCATTCAAGAATGCAGTTTTGACATCCATTTGACAAATTTCATAATCATGAAATGCAGCAATAGCTAACATGATTCGGACAGACTTAAGCATCGCTACGGGTGAGAAAGTCTCATCGTAGTCAACCCCTTGAACTTGTCGAAAACCTTTCGCAACAAGTCGAGCTTTATAGACTGTTACATTACCATCAGCGTCAGTCTTCTTCTTAAAGATCCATTTATTCTCAATGGCTTGCCGATCATCGGGCAAGTCAACCAAAGTCCATACTTTGTTTTCATACATGGATCCCATCTCAGATTTCATGGCCTCTAGCCATTTTGCAGAATCTGGGCTCATCATCGCTTCCTCATAGTTCGTAGGTTCATCATGGTCAAGTAACATGACTTCCAGAATAGGATTACCGTACCACTTTGGTGCGGATCTTACTCTGGTAGACCTACGAGGTTCAGTAGAAACTTGATCTGAAGTTTCATGATCAATATCATTAGCTTCCTCACTAGTTAGTGTAGTTGTCACAGGAACCGGTTCTCGTGATGAACTACTTTCCAACAAGGGAGTAGATACAGTTATCTCATTAAGTTCTACTTTCCTCCCACTCACTTCTTTCGAGAGAAACTCCTTCTCTAGAAAGGATCCGATTTTAGCAACGAAAATCTTGCCCTCAGATCTGTGATAGAAGGTGTACCCAATAGTCTCTTTTGGGTATCCTATGAAGACACATTTCTCCGATTTGGGTTCGAGCTTATATGGTTGAAGTTTCTTCACATAAGCATCGCAGCCCCAAACTTTAAGAAACGACAACTTTGGTTTCTTGCCAAACCACAGTTCATAAGGCGTCATCTCAACGGATTTTGATGGTGCCCTATTTAACGTGAATGTGTCCGTCTCTAAAGCATAACCCCAAAACGATAGCGGTAAATCAGTAAGAGACATCATAGATCGCACCATATCTAGTAAAGTACGATTACGACATTCGGACACACCATTTCGTTGTGGTGTTCCGGGTGGCGTGAGTTGCGAAACTATTCCGCATTGTTTCGAGTGTAGACCAAACTCGTAACTCAAATATTCTCCTCCACGATCAGATCGTAGAAACTTTATTTTCTTGTTACGATGATTTTCCACTTCACTCTGAAATTTCTTTGAACTTTTCAAATGTTTCAGACTTGTGTTTCATTAAGTAGATATACCCATATCTGCTCAAATCATCTATGAAGGTGAGAAAATAACGATACCCGCCATGAGCCTCAACATTCATTGGACCACAAACATCAGTATGTATGATCTCCAACAAAACAGTTGCTCGCTCCATAGTTCCGGAGAACGGCGTTTTAGTCACCTTGCCCATGAGGCACGGTTCGCAAGTACCAAGTGATTCATAATCAAGTGATTCCAAAAGCCCATCAGTATGGAGTTTCTTTATGCGCTTTACACCGATATGACCTAAACGGCAGTGCCACAAATAAGTTGCACCATCGTTATTAACTCTGCATCTTTTGGCTTCGACATTATGAATATGTGTATTACTACTATCGAGATTCAACAAAAATAGACCACTCTTCAAGGGTGCATGACCATAAAAGATATTACTCATATAAATAGAACAACCATTATTCTCTGATTTAAATGAATAACCGTCTCACATCAAACAAGATCCAGATATAATGTTCATGCTCAACGCTGGCACCAAATAACAATTATTCAGGTCTAAAACTAATCCCGAAGGTCTAAAACTTTGGAACCATTTCCCACGCGCATCGTCACCTCATCCTTGGCCAGTGCTCGCTTATTCTGTAGTCCCTGTTTCGAGTTGCAAATGTTAGCAACAGAACCAGTATCAAATACCCAGGTGCTACTGCGAGCTCTAGTAAGGTACACATCAATAACATGTATATCACATATACCTTTGTTCACCTTGCCATCCTTCTTATCCGCCAAATACTTGGGGCAGTTCCGCTTCCAGTGACCAGTCTGCTTGCAGTAGAAGCACTCAGTTTCAGGCTTAGGTCTAGACATAGGTTTCTTCTCTTGAGCAGCAACTTGCTTGCTGTTCTTCTTTAAGTTCTCCTTCTTCTTCCCTTTGCCCTTTTTCTTGAAACTAGTGGTCTCGTTGACCATCAACACTTGATGCTCCTTTTTGATTTCTATCTCCACAGCCTTTAGCATTGCGAAGAGCTCGAAAATTGTCTTGTTCATCTCTTGCATATTATAGTTCATCACAAAGCTCTTGTAGCTTGGTGGCAGTGATTGGAGAATTCTGTCAATGACGCTATCATCCGGAAGATTAACTCCCAGTTGAATCAAGTGATTATTATACCCAGACATTTCGAGTATATGCTCACTGACAGAACTATTCTCCTCCATCTTGCAGCTGTAGAACTTATTGGAGACTTCATATCTCTCAATCCGGGCATTTGCTTGAAATATTAACTTCAACTCCTGGAACATCTCATATGCTCCATGACGTTCAAAACATCGTTGAAGGCCCGGTTCTAAGCCGTAAAGCATGGCACACTGAATTATAGAGTAGTCATCAGCTTTGCTCTGCCAGACGTTCACAACATCTGGTGTTGCTCCTGCAGCAGGCCTAGCACCCAGCGGTGCTTCCAGGACGTAATTCTTCGGTGCAGCAATGAGGATAATCCTCAAGTTACGGACCCAGTCCGTGTAATTGCTACCATCATCTTTCAACTTTGCTTTCTCAAGGAACGCATTAAAATTCAACGGAACAACATCACGAGCCATCTATCTACAAACAAACATAGACAAGCAAAATACTATCAGGTACTAAGTTCATGATAAATTTAAGTTCAATTAATCATATTACTTAAGAACTCCCACTTAGACAGACATCTCTCTAGTCATCTAAGTGATCACGTGATCCAAATCAACTAAACCATGTCCGATCATCACGTGAGATGGAGTAGTTTCAATGGTGAACATCACTATGTTGATCATATCTACTATATGATTCATGTTCGACCTTTCGGTCTCCGTGTTCCGAGGCCATATCTGTATATGCTAGGCTCGTCAAGTACTCAAGTATGACCTGAGTATTCCGCGTGTGCAACTGTTTTGCAGCTGTTGTATTTGAACGTAGAGCCTATCACACCCGATCATCACGTGGTGTCTCAGCACGAAGAACTTTCGCAACGGTGCATACTCAGGGAGAACACTTCTTGATTATTAAGTGAGAGATCATCTTAAAATGCTACCGTCAATCAAAGCAAGATAAGATGCATAAAGGATAAACATCACATGCAATCAATATAAGTGATATGATATGGCCATCATCATCTTGTGCTTGTGATCTCCATCTCCGAAGCACCATCGTGATCACCATCGTCACCGGCGCGACACCTTGATCTCCATCGTAGTATCGTTGTCGTTTACGCCATCTATTGCTTCTACGACTATCGCTACCGCTTAGTGATAAAGTAAAGCAATTACAGGGCGTTTGCATTTCATACAATAAAGCGACAACCATATGGCTCCTGCCAGTTGCCGATAACTTCGGTTACAAAACATGATCATCTCATACAATAAAATATAGCATCACGTCTTGGCCATATCACATCACAACATGCCCTGCAAAAACAAGTTAGACGTCCTCTACTTTGTTGTTGCAAGTTTTACGTGGCTGCTACGGGCTGAGCAAGAACCGTTCTTACCTACGCATCAAAACCACAACGATAGTTTGTCAAGTTGGTGTTATTTTAACCTTCGCAAGGACCGGGCGTAGCCCACTTGGTTCAACTAAAGTTGGAGAAACTGACACCCGCTAGTCACCTGTGTGCAAAGCACGACGGTAAAACCAGTCTCGCGTAAGCGTACGCGTAATGTCGGTCCAGGCCGCTTCATCCAACAATACCGCCGAATCAAAGTATGACATGCTGGTAAGCAGTATGACTTGTATCGCCCACAACTCACTTGTGTTCTTCTCGTGCATATAACATCAACGCATAAAACCTAGGCTCGGATGCCATTGTTGGGTAACGTAGTAATTTTAAAAAAAATTCTACGGACACGCAAGATCATGGTGATGGCATAGCAACGAAAGGAGAGAGTATTGTCTACGTACCCTCGTAGACCGTTAAGCGGAAGCGTTATGACAACGCGGTTGATGTAGTCGTACGTCTTCACGAATCGACCGATCCAAGCACCGAACGTACGGCACCTCCGTGTTCAGCACACGTTCAGCTCGATGACATTCCCCGGGCTCCAATCCAGCTAAGCGTCGGGGATGAGTTCCGCCAGCACGACGGCGTGGTGACGATGATGATGTTCTACCGGCGCAGGGCTTCGCCTAAACTCCGCGACGATATGACTGAGGTGGAATATGGTGGAGGGGGGCACCGCACACGGCTAAGGAACGATCCGTAGATCAACTTGTGTGTCTATGGGGTGCCCCCCTCCCCCGTATATAAAGGAGGAGAGGAGGAGGGGGCCGGCCTAAGGGGAGGCGCGCCCTAGGAGGGGGCAAGGAGTGGGAGAGGGGGAAGGCAAGGGGGGTGCCGCCCCCCTTCCTTGTCCTATTCGGACTCAAGGGGATGGGGCGCGCCTCTTGCCCTGGCCGGCCCCTCTCTCTCTCCACTAGGGCCCATCAAGGCCCATTACTTCCCAGGGGGGTTCCGGTAACCCTCCGGTACTCCGGTTTTTCTTCGAAAACACCCGGAACACTTCCGGTGTCCGAATATAGTCATCCAATATATCAATCTTTATGTCTTGACCATTTCGAGACTCCTCGTCATGTCCGTGATCACATCCGGGACTCCGAACATCCTTCGGTACATCAAAACTTATAAACTCATAATAAAGCTGTCATCGTAACGTTAAGCGTGCGGACCCTACGGGTTCGAGAACTATGTAGACATGACCTAGAACTATTCTTGGTCAATAACCAATAACGGAACCTGGATGTTCATATTGGTTCCCACATATTGTACGAAGATCTTTATCGATCAAACCGCATAACAACATACGTTGTTCCCTTTGTCATCGGTATGTTACTTGCCCGAGATTCGATCGTCGGTATCCAATACCTAGTTCAATCTCGTTACTGGCAAGTCTCTTTACTCGTTCCGTAATACATCATCTCATAACTAACTCATTAGTTACAATGCTTGCAAGGCTTAGGTGATGAGTATTACCGAGAGGGCCCAGAGATACCTCTCCGACAATCGGAGTGACAAAACCTAATCTCGAATTATGCCAACTCAACATGTACCTTTGGAGACACCTGTAGAGCACCTTTATAATCACCCAATTACGTTGTGACGTTTGGTAGCACACAAAGTGTTCCTCCGGTAAACGGGAGTTGCACAATCTCATAGTTGCAGGAACTTTGTATAAGTCATGAAGAAAGCAATAGCAACATACTAAACGATCAAGTGCTAAGCTAACGGAATGGGTCAAGTCAATCACATCATTCTCCTAATGATGTGATCCCATTGATCAAATGACAACACATGCCTATGGTTAGGAAACATAACCATCTTTGATCAATGAGCTAGTTCAAGTAGAGGCATACTAGTGACACTATGTTTGTCTATGTATTCACACATGTATCATGTTTCCGGTTAATACAATTCTAGCATGAATAATAAACATTTATCATTATATGAGGAAATAAATAATAACTTTATTATTGCCTCTAGGGCATATTTCCTTCAGACCCCGCACCGCGCCGCCTTTCCCCGGACCCCTGGATGAGCTCGAGCTCCACGATGGAGGCGACAACGACAACAACACTCCTCTCTGCAGATGTGGTGTTTGTTAAAATGCCAGAGAAAATGAGAGGAGGTGGAAGAAGAATGAAGTGTGGGCCCCACTTGTCATAACGGTCAGACTAAACGGTGTTGACCCTGACAGACGGGCTCCACCTGTCATAAACACGTTTAAATCGTCTCAACTAGCCATTATCCGAAAGTGGTAGTTTTTGGTCATGAGATTACAATTTTTTTGATAGTTATCAGTCACTTTTTAAAAAGTGGTAGTTCTGTGGGACGCGAACCCCAAATGTGGTAGTTTTTTGTCAAGCACTCCTCAGAGTTGTGTGTGAGCTTAATATAATGTGGAAACATTGATCCCAAGCAAGCCCTACTAAAAAAGCACCATGGCTCATGTTTGACCAGATATAGTTTGCACGATATTAACTTGGTGCAAAATCCTCAAGAAAACATAAGTGAAGTGTAAGTTCGGGTGCACCGTGGTCTGGAAAAAAGGTCTCATTTACTATTTATGAAACGAGGGGATATTCTTGTTATCTAGGGCACCTACCTCATCTTCTCCATGTACTCATCACATGTACATGTTTTTTTATAACTTTAGTGGTAGAAAAATGCAAATGTTTTAGCGCACATAGTTTTGACAAACGTGCAACTGCTTTTCATGTTGGACAGTGAATCAAGTCTATCGGTGGGCGATGATGTGAAGGTTGTGACGATCCTTAAGAACAAATTTGGGCCACCACCACACAACGGAAATGAATACCATGCATGTGGCAACTTGTCCGGTGTTAATAGGAGCAAGCGAATACAATTTTAAGTAAAAGGAGCCCGAGTAGAGACTAGATATGTGGTTTCACAATTCACCCTCAATATTGTTAGCTAGCATTATGTTTTTTGTGAAAAAACAAAAGAGAATTATTCTCTTATTATGTGAAAAATTCAGAGAATAAATTATTATATTTGATTGAAAAGGGTTTCCCTGTCCTAGTATTTTATAAAAAAAGGGGGGCAAATGAAACACAGGATGACTGTTCACAGGTCTCGGGTTAAACCAAAGTAGCCAAGCCAAAAAGGTTTTTTTTTGAGGGACAATCCAAAAAAGTTTTAGAAGGGCAACCAACAACACGAGCAAAAGGAAGTTCAACAACATGAGCTATATATTACAAAATCATTAACATCAGTTAAAACGGGCCCTCACATAGAAGCTATATTGAACAATCCTTGGGCCCACCTTATTCTCCATCTTCACGCGATCCTCACGAGTTCTCCTCTCCTTCGATCCGGCAGTAGAAGCATCCCTTTAGTAAGCTTGATTGAGTACCGGAGAACAAACTAGATACATTAACATAAATTATAATAAAAAATGTTGATATGTCAACAACCTCCGATTTCATAAACTCGTCTACTTCCATTTTGTGAAACACAGACCCAATCTCATGAACGTACAAAAAAAAGTACACGATAATACTCCACAAGATCTACATAAGCTCCATAATTTCCATTCACTCCTTTGCACTTCACAATTTAATTCCTTGCTTGACCAAAAAAAAATAAAACCTCCAGCCCCCATCTACTCCACACGGAAAAACCACCGGCCCGTCCGTCCGATCGGGTACGGTACCGCGACCATCGTCAACCGGCACGGCCCGGCAGGCGCCACCCGCCGCTCGCCTCGCCTGCCCCCCACGTGCCGCCCGTGCGGCCACCCATCAATCCCTCTCCCCCTCCCCTCACGCCTCCCGCTCCGCCCACTCCACATCGTCTCCCATCCCCCACCCACCGCCGCTCCCTGCCCGCGCCCGCCAAATGTCGGACGACGGCGGCGCCGGCGAGCCGCTCAGCGGCGACCAGAAGCGGGAGATCGCCGTCTGGTTCCTCGCCAACGCCCCCACCGGC
>NC_041383.1:116346342-116389432 GCF_002162155.2 Triticum dicoccoides
GCCTACCTCCATTCGATCCCCAGTTACGCGCCCGTAATTCAGGCGAGCCGTATGTTTCGCCCATGCCGGTTGTTTGACCCCTCGCTTGTTCGAATGCGCGCAGATGTGCGGGCGCTGCTCGGGGACGACGCCGCGTACGAGGCCGCGGCCGCTGAGGCCTACCCGGAGTACAACAAGACGCACCTCGTCTCCCTCGAGCTCCCCGACCGCAGCGGCGATGTGAGCATCTCTCTCTATCTCTCCCGAGCTGTGCATAGTGCCGAATTAATTTCGAAGTGATAACTATAGGTTGTAAACCAGCGGTTAAGACTCCACGAATCTGGCTATATTTTGGGATAATTTTGAATTTGCTAGGCTTGGGGAACTGAATAACTGTACTGTACGTGGAGTCGTGAAACAGGAATATTTGTGTGGTTTCTCTCTTTGACCACATGCTAATTAGAGTAGGAGCATTTCTGTTGGATGGGCCACTGTTCTTTTTGTGTCAATTTCCATTGCCATGAAGGGAGTATGATGCTTTAAGTGTCCCTGTCGGCCGAATGTTCAATTTTAATTGTGTGATACATGCCTGCAGATAATCATCACAACTTATGGGGAGATTGACAGGAACAACTATCTGGACCCTAGGACCGCACAAATTGCTACCGTGGACCATGTTAAGCAGGTATTATTGAATGATGTGCATGATACCGCTCACGACAATTTAGCTTTATTATGCCTATTCTTACAATATTTTAACACGCCAGAAAATGTACAGCAAACCACTGAACAAATAATCACTCGTCTTAGAGAGTAGTGTATTTAGCAATTGCGTATCTGCAGTAAGCATGGCTTGCATCTTGACCTTAATGGTCTTACCATTCTTATACTTTTCAGTTTTGACGAATGGCCTGGGTCATTTATGGTTTAGCAGTTCACTCAGTTTGCAATTTATGCTGTGCGAAACCACTTATTTCATGTTGAACATGTCATATGGATGTAATATAGTGTATAACTCAACATACTTTAGCTCTGGGCCAAGCTCTGCATTTAAATAATCCACTCTCTCTGTTGCTGGTTTATATTTTTACTGAGGAATTGATCTGGGCAATGATACTGAAATAATCATATGTTTCAAACCAAATGGATTTGCTGGACTTGAATTGAATGGGTTTCTTATGATACTTGAAATAGCTCAAAAAAGCAGAAACGTGAAAAATGACTTCTCCAATATATTTCAAAATTGCAGTGGCCTTTATCTATTAACCCTTACATCAAACACCACTACCAGCAGAACTATGCTTTGCAGGCTAATATTACCCGCCTCCACAAATTTGGATATGGGATTTCATTCTCCTTTCTTATTGTCATTAAATATGAGAATTCTTACCTTAAGTTAATTCATTTTGTTTCGTGTTTATGTTTAGACTTGTACAAAATTGAGGCCTGCTACAGATGAGGAGCTTCCTTCAGGATATATTGAAGAATTTAGGTATGTTATCTCTGCTATTTTTCATTGCCCATATTACATAGTCAGCGAATAATCCGTACTTATTTACTTGAGACAGGAATGCTATAGATTATGAAGTGTCCAATTATGTTGGTGAAGCTTATCCAAAAGGTGTTTCTGCCGTTTATTGTACCAATGGAAAGGATGTAGAGGAACCAGGAGCTGATTTTGGTTTGGCAGTAGTTATTTCTGCTGCTAAACGAAGCCCACGAAACTTTTGGTATGTTTTCTCTTTTCTGACTTTTTTGTTACCTCGCTGTTATTATAAGGAAATTACCTTGTTTCTGCACCTATAGATCAGTGACTTTGGTCTGGATTATAGTGCCTGTTTTCAGTTCCTCCTCTTTATAGTGTCTCTAGAGGTTTTAGTTTTTATCTTTGTATCCTTATATTTCTTGAGAACCCACTTTCAGTATGCAACTTTTGATTGTATATTTACCACTCTATTGTTTCTTGTTTCCCACTAGTAACTAATCATTTGGTGTGTGGCTATGATGTTTATCACCTGCTTATAATACATTATTATATGTTTAATTGTACTTTCTTACTTAAAGATTTAGTGCTTGTGCTATATCTGAACATTTGTTTCACAGAATACGTCGCTAGAACACTTGAAGTATGTTCCTTATAGGTTTGATCTTCGTATCATTTAGTGTCTGTCTGATGGAGGCAACTTAATATTGTGTCATCCAGCAATGGCAGCTGGCGTTCCATTTGGACTTTGGAATTCAGTTATGCGTTTCAACTTGTAGAAATTAAAGGAAAGATACAGGTTAGCTGTTTTACTTAGCTGAAGCTAAAATCATGGTTAAATAATGTCAATGCAAGTAAAATTAGTAACTTCTGTATTTTAAAGATTACTTGTATGGTCACCAGGTAGATGCTCATTATTTTGAAGAGGGAAATGTGCAGCTGGATACTGACGTTGATTGCAAGGACTCCACAATAATGCAGGTTAGTTTATACAACAACCAAAATATGTTGCTTGTGTGGGCGGAAATTTGTAGAGACTAACATGGTCCTTGACCTCCCCTTTCGTTTTAAGAACCTCTGATGCATAAGAAGAGGCCTAAAGCTCTGCAGCATATTTTGGCTCGAAACTTCGGCCTTGGCCCTCTAGGCACCCTCAATTTTCGAATTTTGGATTTGTTTTGCAGAACTTGATGTTTTATCACCTTAAACATGGCCTACCATTAAGTCTCTTTTCAAGCTCTGAAGCTCTATTTTGGTTGTTGTATCACTGCTTTAGTATCCTTTGCTTGCATAGTTGGACCCACAGCGCAGCTATTATAAATTTTAGGTAAACTTTATTCCATTCTTCGATAATATTGTTTTCTCGAACACTCCTGCACATGCAAGTCAGTATGTGTTCATTTATTTGCATTCAAGAAACTTAGAAATATTATCTTCACTTTACCGAGTCACTATATTGGTGCAAACTGTTCCAACAGACCAACACAAACCTAAGCTTTATGCAAACTTTTTTTTGGGAAATGATGAACCCATGGCATATTTCCTCTCCCAGATTTTACTTTGCTGGATTGTGTAGATAGAAATGACAGTTGCAAATTCACCTCATGACTAGCATGTAAGAGAGAAAGCGTGGGTGGGGCATAGTTACTCTTTTCCTTCCTAGTTATTTTCTTTTGTAACTGGCTGTGGAGTTTGTGTGCTGCACTATTCATATTTCAAGAGGGCAGGCCTGGTGCAGTGGTGAAGTCCTCCCACTTGTGCCAAGAGGTCCTGGGTTTGAACCAGCCTCTCTGCATTGCACTTTGCAGGGGTAAGACTAGGTTCCAATAATCCCTCCCCAGATCCCACCTTGTGTGGGAGCTTCTATGCACTGGGTCCGTCCTTTTTTTTATGTGTACTCCCTCCGTCCCAAAATAATTGAAGTTCTAGTTTTTTCCCAAGTCAAACTTGCTTAAGTTTGACCACCTCTATAGAAAAATGTGCCGAGATCTGCAACAGCAAATACACATAATACGAAAATATGTCTTAAAGAATCTTAAGAGACTAATTTAGCGTTCTAAGTGTTAATATATTTTTGTATAGACTGGGTCAAAAAATTAAACAATTTTGACTTTGGGTAAATCCAGAACTTCAATTATTTTGGAACGGAGGTAGTAGTATCTTTGTGTCATTCACCCATTGATGTGCCATCTGATCTAAATCTGTTGTGCTGCCTTGAGTATGCTTTTAGGATATTTAGTCATGGTGCCGCCTTCAATATCCCTATTTGCTTTCTTTGTCCTTATTATATCTTCGCCAGGTTTAAAATTTTAAACATGCCTCTGACGTTATATTATTTATGTTTCAGTCGCCTGAAGACACTGGACACGCAGTCGCTAACATCATTCGGCATCACGAGTCTGAGTATTTTTCATCTCTCGAGGTTGGAACCTTTCTGTTCTCTACTTAATCTCCCAAGATGCTAACACAGTGAATAATGCTATCTACACATTTCTGCACACAGGAATCATACTTGAATTTCTCCGATGCAACGTTTAAGGTACGCCGAGGCATCAGTAAACAATCTGGCATTAAACAGGATAGTGGCAACGCTCGGATTGCTGCAGTTATCTTTTCATGTCCCCTGTTTCACTCCTTGTTTTGTCTCGTGCACAGGATCTCCGGAGGAAACTTCCAGTTACCCGCACCCTTTTCCCATGGCATAACACGCATGCCATCACCCTCACGCGGGACCTCGCCAAAGAGCTAGGGATAGGGAAAGGAAGCCATGTCACTAGGTAGCTTCGTGTGGATTTTTTTATCTCCATGCAATTTGCTGTTCTGTAGGCTGTACAATTCTTATCCTGTATAATCAGCAGTTTTCTTCTTTCGGTTACTGTGGTTTCACATAGCGGTGTAAATCAAGAGCTTGACCTTTCTTTTGTGGAGAAATCGCATTGCCAGAATATATGTTCATTCAGATTCCGACTTGCCTCACTTGATGTGAGATGTCTGTTTTGGCCTCCAAATCAAACGCATGTGCCCCTTGTGCCTTTTGAGATACCTGAAACAGATTTTGTCATGTACCATGTACAAAATGTACAACTGACAAGAGATGATGCAGAACTCTTGAAACATTCTTTGAAATTCTAGGTTTATCATGTATACCCTCATGGTATGTTTGGTGGTGCTCAAGTTTGCCCTACCAAAATTCTGTCTAGCCTAAATTTCAGTCAAGGTTTTATTTGCATATGAGTTGTCCAATATTTTTTTTGCAAAACATAAGAGAGAACTGGAGTGAACACAATTACATTAACATGCCAAAGGGCATGCATCAAAACGAAGTACATATTCTCTTAGAAATACCAAGTACAGCGTAGACACACCGACAACACAAACGTTCTCATTGGAGTTACGAAGAAGATTGATCAACCATTGTTTGTCGATGGAAACATTGCCTTCCACTGAAAGAATAATCCATCTTATCATAGATGATGTCCAACCTAGTATTTGGTTCCTGATGGGCTATGGCTACAACAACCCTGCTAACATGTTAATTCTCAAAATCCAGATTAAAAAAGAGTTAATTATCGAAGTCCATATTTTGGTCAATGATCTGAAACTTTGAACTTTTTTTGAGGCAGTCTGAACTTTCAACTAAGTGAAGAACGGTGTTAAAAAAAAACTAAGCGAAGAGCGTGATCAATTAATTACCAAAGCAGGCCTTTCTGGCCCATATCCTGCGCGAGCCTCCTAACGGTCAAAATTGCCCAGGCACAGATCGTGCAGCCCAAGGCCCATAAATACCTATAAACCCCCAAAACGACGCCTCTTCTCCTTCCTTTCCGCCGCCTCCCCACCGCAAACCCCGACCAGCCCTAGGGTTCGCCGCCATGGTAAGTCCCCTCCGCCCCCCTCCCACCGCCGTCCGCCGTCCGCCCCGCTCCCGATTCGGCCCGTCCCGAGCTCGCTTTCTGACTGCTCTACGATGTTTTCCCCCTGAATTTTGCGCTGATTTCCACCGCGCTCGATTCCCCTGCAGCCTCAGGGAGATTACATAGAGCTTCACCAGAAGCGCCATGGCCGGCGCATGGACTACGAGGAGCGCAAGCGCAAGAAGGAGGCGCGCGCCGTCAAGAAGAACTCCAAGGATGCCCGCAAGGTGCTGCCCTGATGCTGATGCGACCCCTCTTTCTTATCCCATGTATGTTTCTGTGCGTTTCTGTTGCTGATGCGTGTGTGGTTTTGCCTGTCGCAGCTGCTCGGTGCCAAGGGCAAGCGGTTCGCCAAGAAGCGGTACGCCGAGAAGGCGCAGATGAAGAAGACGTAAGTGCTTTGTGTAATGTTTCATTCAGAATGACTGCTTGCTGTTGCTCCAGTTGGTGCTTGCCTAGAACTAGGACTCTAGGAGAGATGATGATTGTTCGCTGCCGCAGTTGTATAACTTTTTAGAGATGAAGGGGCCAGGCAATAACCCGCTGTCCCATTTAGGTAGAAGATCAGTAATACGAATAGGAGACGCTCCAGCATCAAAGATGTTCTCCTCGTGATGTAGAATCAGCGCATCTGACTGCGGTTGCATGGGCCTTACTCACAAGTGTTGTTCTTGCAGCCTGAAAATGCATGATGAGTCTTCTTCCCGGCAGAAGGTTGATGATGATGTTGAGGAGGGTGCCATTCCTTCGTATCTGCTGGATCGTGATCCGACACAGCGCGCCAAGGTACATGCTCTGTTCCGACTGCCTGCCGTGGCACAAACCTTTCTTATTGCACCGCTTGCTGATTTATCGTCAATTGCAGGTTCTCAGCAACACAATTAAGCAAAAGAGGAAGGAAAAGGCTGGCAAATGGGATGTTCCTTTGCCTAAGGTATTTTTCAGTTCAAACTGCTGTTGTTTGCTTGCTTCAAAATCAGTGGGTTCCCGCTCGGCTAAATATTGACGCGCTTCATCTTCTTGCAGGTCAGACCTGTTGCTGAAGAAGAGATGTTCAAAGTTCTACGCACTGGCAAGCGGAAAAGTAAGTCATGATGAGATCTATCAGGCAACCTAGGTTACAGTTTGTAATTTGCATATGTCGTGCATTTCATATACATGAATTGCATAAGTTTGTAATTCCTTGGCGGTTGCTAGTCCATTTTTTTGCTTCGGAATGCTTTCCTAAAAGTGAATGTGCTGCAACTGCAAGGCAACTGAGTTCTGCTAACTTATGTTTTTGGTCTGAAGTTGCTTTTACCAGCATTCGGTGAACAATAGCACTGACTACATATACTATTTCTTCTCCACTGAGCTGGATAATTTAGCTGGTAAAATTTTCCTTGTGCAGCCAAGCAGTGGAAGAGAATGGTAACTAAAGCCACCTTTGTTGGCCCTGGATTTACAAGGAAGCCACCAAAGTATGAGAGGTTCATCCGGCCTACTGGTCTCCGTTTCACCAAGGCTCATGTGACTCACCCTGAACTGAAATGTACGTTCAACCTCGACATAATTTCGGTGAAGAAAAACCCAAACGGTCCAATGTACACTTCTCTCGGTGTTATGACGAGGGGAACAATTATTGAGGTATGCCAAGCAAACCTTATCTCCACTGCAATAGTATTTGTAGCTAATATACTTTTCCCCCAATCAATGCTTACAGTAATGATGCTTGTCATTGTTCTTTGATTTATTTTCCTGTTGGTGCTCACAATAATAAATCTTGATCCAGGTGAATGTTAGTGAACTCGGTCTCGTAACCCCTGCTGGAAAAGTTGTTTGGGGTAAGTCATCCGTGGAAAAGCTCAGCTCCTTCTGCCCTTCCCTGTGCCTTAAGCCATGTTCCATAAACCAATGTTTCTTGTCTGTGCAGGCAAATACGCGCAGGTTACGAATAACCCGGAGAATGATGGCTGCATCAATGCTGTCTTGCTCGTGTGAAGCTTTGATACAATTCTGGTTAAGGCGCTGAGTGCGCTGTTTGTATCCGGCCTAACAAGGGCAATTTTGTCGGTGTTGCAGTTCGTGCTTGTCTTTGGAATAGACCCACTTTCTAGTGTAATGTCAAGGTGGAACAGTCTTCTTCCCTCACTGTAACCTGCTGTAAGATCTGAGCTATAGAGCTGGCAAATCCTTGAATGGAAGTACCACATGTCTTTCTCCCATGTTCATATCACGTTTCGGGTTTGCCTTATTCTGACGGTTCACCCCCCAGTAACGCAAAAATATCATGCTGTAGGTATTTGTTGTGTGCTGCGATCCATGCTTATCTCTGGATCACCCACATGTGCAACAGTATTTTGTTTTACAATTTGGGCTATAAAAGCAACCAAATACTTAAATAAAAATAACCCTTCTTTTGGACCATCTTGTTTTTATTGTTTTTGACTATCCTTCAATAATGCAAAGTATCTTCAAAGAACCTTCTTCACTCAAGATATATCCATTTTACAAGCTAAATCTTTGCCATAAGATGTAGGCCAAATTACTTCTTGATATATAGGCACATACTTCACCGCAAAAAATTTGCACTTGGTACTTTTCGTTCACAATGTAAAGTTGCCACAAACATTGCTCTATAGACATGGCCTAATGGGCAGGGTTTTGTACACCGTGTATGCCCTAGGACAACAAAAGGTAAAACTGGTTCCACTGAATGCTATAACCAAAATATTTTCTGTCGTTCTTTATCAAAGATGACATGCGTGCGAGAGGTAAACTGCTTCCTCGAGTACATCTGTACATTCAATCAAATAAATATCTGAAATCATCTCGTAAATAAACACCTGAACTATATAGGACTACTTGCTAGCAAACCACTGCTGCTTTCTTGGATCTTGAACACATCAATCACGTAAAAAATCGGTATGTTTGGTGTTTGCTTCCCAGAGAGGAGATCACACGGTGGAGAAATTTAATAGTCCTATTGATAGATGTCAGCAAATGAAAATTCTATCCGCTGGAGCCGCTGCGTTGGCAACATTGAGATAGTTGACATCAACAGCATGCTTTCCAAAATCATCTGCAGGATAATTCAGAGAACAGTTAGGTTTTCAATTTTTTAGTAAGTGTTCGCGTCACAGCGACAGGTACATTGACATATCAAACCTTCATATATTGTCCGTACAATCTGAACATAGTCGCGTATCATGTCTTGATAAATAATTCCATCTGGATGTGCATCCAAGACGACTAACACTCCTGTATGATTGCAAATTTGACAACAAAATGTCCAGTCAGTATGTGCAAAACAAGAAACAGTTCTTCAATCTCTTAAACATGAACAAGGATTCTTAGTAATCTGTATCAGCATACCTGGTGCCAACCAAGCTTTCGTCTCACTGGATGGCAATGGAGCTAACCAAAGGATATTACGTAGATTCATAGAGTCGTCATACGGTACATCAGATTCTGTTAAAGATGGTGAATTTTTCAATCAAATGCAAGCACACAGTGCAAGGAAAATTAGATTAAGATTTCATATGCATCTGACTGAATCATACCAGTCTGGCAATATCCCAAATTGTAAGGGAACGATTCTTTATCAAATGCTGGATATTCTTTGGCATGAAACCTGGTTCAGAAAATAATCAACATGGTTAGACCTAACAACTAACACACTGTTTCAGGGAGACATAATATTTCTAGTGGCATAGTAAAGATCATCTCTCGTCTGAAACAATCCTATGACCAAAATGCTTAGTCCTACCTATCTAACTCGACTAACAAGACCCTGCCAAAAAAACTCGACCAAAGAGAGCTTAGAAAGTCCTATCTCCATTTTACTTTCTCCAAGAGGCAGCTAATTTCCAGTTATGCTGTAAATACAGATTGGCATGCTAAAGTCAACAAATTGTGATGCTACCAAACCTGCGCAGATCATAAAAACTGTTCTGCTATAGTTATCGAAAAGAAGTTCGAATCTTAACAATAAGAAATTTGATTAGAACTTACAGAATCCCAAGCCTTCCTGTCCCAGATGCCAGGAAAAGATGCCCATGGAATAAATCATACCGATTCAGTGATACATTTAATCCAACCAATGGTCCTCGCGCAGCAATCAATTCAAACAGAAACGCAAAGTATGAATTGATTTCCTGGTCATACCACAAACATGTAAACAGTGCCGAACATACAAGTAAAAGGAATGTCGGCTAGAACTTGAGCCAAACATGGACCTCATCAGCAAAGTGTCTTCCATACGGTGTTCTTGTGAGGTGGCATTTACTCTTCTTCGTCCCCTCAATATCAGGCACCTAACGAGGATACCATGGTAGATTTTTGTTAGGAAAAGAAAGAGCATACTGCGGGCATTGGTAGATAAACTTGTGACTCTCCATTAGTGTACCAGTTTACTCCACACAAGCTAGTTTTTCCCACAATCAATTACCACTAACCTTACAAAATAAAGCAAAAAAACATCTTGAAATCCAATATGCAATATGTAGTGCCTATCCGAAGTACGTACATGACATAAAACAACATCCTTATCCAGATCATCTAAACCAAACTGATTTCTCCACTAGAAACTCACTTCATAACAGTATCCCACATTTTGACCAATGATCATGCAAAACCAAACTGAATTATCACCAGAAGAATGAATCATTTCCCTTCTAACTAATGCCTGCTCTCTGCCCCTAAGGATCTCAAATCCCATCCTCCCCCAAACCTTCCGAGACCCTAACCTGTGCAAAATTCCACGACTCCCGGGAGCAATCGAGAAAAACGAGCACTCACCGGCAGCATGGTGGGGTCGAGCAAGCGGTGGATGGCCCCGGGGTCGCCTCCGGAGTCGACGGCGAGGCGCGCCAGCTCCAAGACCGGCGCCGGCGGCCACATCACCATCGCATCCGCCTCGGCCGCATCGCAGCCTTCCAGCAGAACCTTCCGGGAGCCCCTCCAGGGATACGCGCTAGGCACGGAGGCGGGGTTGGCCGGGGAGAGGAACCGGAGGCAGGAGCTCAGGCGCGAGGCCTCCCGAGCCGGCACCCGCGCCGCGGCGCGCGGGCCGGCGAGGACGGCGAGGAGGTCGGCGGCTACGGTCCGGGGAGACGGCCGCGGAGAGGAGGAGGCGGCCGAGGAGGGGAGGGGAGAGGAGGAGGAGGAGCAGGAGACGGCGGCGAAGGAGACGCCGAGGGAGAGGGAGACGGCGGCGAAGGCCAGCTTGAGCGAGAGGGGAGGTGCCCTGAACCGGAAGCGTTCCATCCCCACCAAGGCTCCAACTGCCGCTTTCTTCTCGAGGAGGACTGCCACTGCCACTTTGTCAAGCTATACATTCTCGAGCTATATACTCCCTCCATTTTTATTTAATCCGCATATTAGCTTTGGCCAAAGTCAAGCTTTATAAATTTTGACCAAGTTTATAAATAAAAATATTAACATATACAATAACAAATCAACACTATTAAATTTATTATTAAATGTACTTTCACATCGTCTAGATTTGTTACAGTAAATGTTTTTATTTTTTTCTATAAACTTGGTCAAACTTTACGAAGTTTGACTGCAGTTAATTTTAATATGCAGAGTAAATAAAAACAAAGAAAGTACATCCACTTTGTTGTAGGCCGTCCGGTATGTTTGATCTGCATCCAACGGGTGGTGTTTAACTTGGGTGATGAATCGGACTCGAGTGTGAAAAATAAACGATCTTGATCATCAACACAATGCGTGCCAGGAATTCGATTTGGATGGACCCAAGTGATAGATTGAGTAAATTGCAAAAAATCATCATAATTGGGAACCCTAATTCAAAAACCCGCCACCATTCATTTTTTTTCAAAAAGCCATCAACATTGTGATGTTAGTTTTCAGAAAACGCTGATTTGACGATTAGAGCCGTTTAATTCGGAATCTGATGGGTGGGTCCCATTGTCAGGTGCAAAAAATGGACGGTAGAGACAGCCGTTACGCGACCGGTCAACCTCTGCTTTGCCTCCTTGGCATTTTGCCGTACCAGATTGGCAGCCTGGTGCATCCTCCCGACGGCCCTGCTCCCCGTTAGCCACTGCCCCGGCTCGCCACAACCCTCTCGCCGCCCGAACGCTGCATACTGCTGCTGCTACTCGCTGCACGTCCAACCTCGACGGCTCACTCGCGAAGACCTCGGTTGTGCTCTCGGCGCCGTCGGGGAGCCCCGGCACGCGCTGGAGGCGCAACCGCCCTCAGCCGCGTCGCGTCGTCGACCTCCCAACGCGGCGCTCCTCCCCGCGGCGCAGCACAACCAATGGCAAGCGCCACCCGGCAGGAGCCACGACGCCCTCAGGCACTCGGGTGCCGCAACACGGCGAGGAAGACCCAGGCCGGCGACGGCCTCGGGCGTGGCGACGGCAGAGCATATATAGCCGCGGGGTGGCCTAGTCGGGAGCGGGTGGATCTCGCCGACTGGGATAGGGAAGACAGCCGTGGGTCGGGGACCGGTGGATCGCCGGCGGTCGCGAGTTAGGACTACGGCGGCGGGAGAGTTTGCTCACCGGGCAGCACATCAGTGTGGGTGGCCTTGCAGCGCCGCTGTCGGTGTCAAAACCGGCGGATCTCGGGTAGGGGGTCCCGAACTGTGCGTCTAGGCGGATGGTAACAGGAGACAAGGGACACGATGTTTTACCCAGGTTTGGGCCCTCTCGATGGAGGTAAAACCCTACTCCTGCTTGATTAATATTGATGACATGGGTAATACAAGAGTTGATCTACCACGAGATCAGAGAGGCTAAACCCTAGAAGCTAGCCTATAGTATGATTGTTTGTTGTATATGTCTATCGACTAGCATGACCCCGGTTTATATAATGCACCAGAGGCCTAGGATAACAAGAGTCCTAGCCGAATACGCCGGTGGGGGAGGAGTCCTTGTCTTGATCGCCAAGTCTTGTGGATTCTTCCTTGTATGCGGCGAATGCATTTCGGCGATCCTCAAGATAGAAGATGAGAAGATTTGTTGAACCAGTTTTCAAGACCGGCAACCGAAGATGAAGAACAGTTCGGAAGAATCGAGGAGCGTCCCTAACTTGAAGACCGGTTCAGGGGGCTACTGACGGTGTCCTGGACTAGGGGGTACTCAACGCGTCGTCTCCCGATCAGTTGGATTGGGCCGAGGACCCCCATGGCCGTATACTCATGGGCCAGTCCGGACAGCTGCCGCATACAAGGAAGAATCCACAAGACTTGGCGATCAAGACAAGGACTCCTCCCCCACCGGCGTATTCGGCTAGGACTCTTGTTATCCTAGGCCTCTGGTGCATTATATAAACCGGGGCCAGGCTAGTCGATAGACATATACAACAACAATCATACCATAGGCTAGCTTCTAGGGTTTAGCCTCTCTGATCTCGTGGTAGATCAACTCTTGTATTACCCATGTCATCAATATTAATCAAGCAGGAGTAGGGTTTTACCTCCATCGAGAGGGCCCAAACCTGGGTAAAACATCGTGTCCCTTGTCTCCTGTTACCATCCGCCTAGACGCACAGTTTGGGACCCCCTACCCGAGATCCGCCGGCTTTGTACAATGAGCTGATCGGGACCCCCTAGTCCTCTCTTCCAACCACAATGGTAACAGGAGGCCAGGGACACAATGTTTACCCAGGTTCGGGCCCTCTCGATGGAGGTAAAACCCTACTCCTGCTTGATTAATATTGATGACATGGGTAAACATTGTGTCCCTTGCCTCCTGTTACCATTGATCCTAAGACGCACAGTTCGGGACCCCCTACCCTAGACGCTGTTGGAAATATGCCCTAGAGGCAATAATAAAAGTATTATTATATTTCAATGTTCATGATAAATGTCTTTTATTCATGCTATAACTGTATTATCCGGAAATCGTAATACACGTGTGAATACTTAGACCACAATATGTCCCTGGCGAGCCTCTAGTTGACTAGCTCGTTGTGATCAACAGATAGTCATGGTTTCCTGACTATGGACATTGGATGTCGTTGATAACGGGATCACATCATTAGGAGAATGATGTGATGGACAAGACCCAATCCTAAGCATAGCATAAAAGATCGTGTAGTTCGTTTTGCTAGAGCTTTGCCAGTGTCAAGTATCTCTTCCTTCGACCATGAGATCGTGTAACTCCCGGATACCGTAAGAGTGCCTTGGGTGTATCAAACATCACAACGTAACTGGGTGACTATAAAGGTGCATTACAGGTATCTCCGAAAGTATCTGTTGGGTTGACACGGATCGAGACTGGGATTTGTCACTCCGTATGACGGAGAGGTATCTCTGGGCCCACTCGGTAATGCATCATCATAATGAGCTCAATGTGACCAAGGTGTTGGACACGGGATCATGCATTACGGTACGAGTAAAGTGACTTGCCGGTAACGAGACTGAACAAGGTATTGGGATACCGACGATCGAGTCTCGGGCAAGTAACGTACCGATTGACAAAGGGAGTTGCATACAGGGTTTGATCGAATCCTCGACATCGTGGTTCATCCGATGACAACATCGAGGAGCATGTGGGAGTCATCATGGGTATCCAGATCCCGCTGTTGGTTATTGACTGAGAGCGTCTCGGTCATGTCTGCATGTCTCCCGAACCCGTAGGGTCTACACACTTAAGGTTCGGTGACGCTAGGGTTATTAGGAAGACTAGTATGTGACTACCGAATGTTGTTCGGAGTCCCGGATGGGATCCTGGACGTCACGAGGAGATCCGGAAGGGTCCGGAGGTAAAGATTTATATATGGGAAGTTGTCAAACAGACACCGGGAAGTTTCGGGGTCATACCGGTATTGTACCGGGGCCACCGGAAGGGTTCCGGGGGTCCACCGGGAGGGGCCACCCCTCCCGGGGGGCCACATGGGCTGCGTGGGGCAGGGAGCCAGCCCCTGGTGGGCTGGCCGCACCCCCTCCCTTGGGCCCATGCGCCTAGGGTTGAAGGGGGAACCCTAGAGGGGGCGCCCCCTTGGCTTGGGGGGCAAGCCACCCTCTCCCCTCTCCCCTAGGCCGCCGCACCCCCCCTAGATGGGTTCTAGGGGGCCGGCCCCCTTCTCCCTTCCCCCTATAAATAGAGGGGTGAGGTGAGGGCAGCCGCACCACCCTCCAAGGCGCAGACCTCCCCTCCCCAACACCTCTCCTCCTCCGTTGTGTGCTTGGCGAAGCCCTGTCGGAGTACTGCCTCTCCACCATCATCACGCTGTCGTGCTGCCGGTGGAGCTGTCTTCCTCAACCTCTCCTTCCCATTGCTGGATCAAGAAGGAGGAGACGTCTCCCGTCCCGTACGTGTGTTGAACGCGGAGGTGCTGTCCGTTCAGCACTTGGTCATCGGTGATTCGAATCACGTCGAGTACGACTACATCATCACCTTGCAAGCTTCCGCACGCGATCTATAAGTGGTATGTAGATGCAAACTCTCTCCCTTGACTCGTTTCTTAGATGAACTCATAGATGGATCTTGGTGAAGCCGTAGGAAAATTTTTAATTTTCTGCAACGTTCCCCAACAGTGGCATCATGAGCTAGGTCTATGCGTAGTTCTCTTTGCACGAGTAGAACACAATTTTGTTGTGGGCGTGGATTTTGTCATCTTACTTGCCTCTACTAGTCTTTTCTTGCTCAACGGTATTGTGGGATGAAGCGGCCCGGACCAACCTTACACGTACGCTTACGTGAGACCGGTTCCACCGACTGACATGCACTAGTTGCATAAGGTGGCTGGCGGGTGTCTGTCTCTCCCACTTTAGTTGGAGCGGAATCGATGAACAGGGCCCTTATGAAGGGTAAATAGAAGTTGACAAAATCACGTTGTGGTGATTCGTAGGTAAGAAAACGTTCTTGCTAGAACCCAATTGCAGCCACGTAAAAGATGCAACAACAATTAGAGGACGTCTAACTTGTTTTTGCAGTGATTGATCATGTGATGTGATATGGCCAGAAGTTGTGATGAATGATGAATTGTGATGTATGAGATCATGTTCTTTGTAATAGGATTCACGACTTGCATGTCGATGAGTATGACAACCGGCAGGAGCCATAGGAGTTGTCTTTATTTTTTGTATGACCTGCGTGTCATTGAATAACGTCATGTAAACTACTTTACTTTATTGCTAAACGTTAGTCATAGAAGTAGAAGTAGTCGTTGGCGTGACAACTTCATGAAGACACGATGATGGAGATCATGGTGTCAAGCCGGTGACAAGATGATCATGGAGCCCCGAAGATGAAGATCAATGGAGCTATATGATATTGGCCATATCATGTCACAACTATATAATTGCATGTGATGTTTATTATGTTTATGCATCTTGTTTACTTAGGACGACGGTAGTAAATAAGATGATCCCTTACAAAAATTTCAAGAAGTGTTCTCCCCTAACTGTGCATCGTTGCTACAGTTCGTCGCTTCTAAGCACCACGTGATGATCGGGTGTGATGGATTCTTACGTTCACATACAACGGGTGTAAGACAGTTTTACACAGCGAAAACACTTAGGGTTAACTTGACGAGCCTAGCATGTGCAGACATGGCCTCGGAACACGGAGACCGAAAGGTCGAACACGAGTCGTATGGAAGATACGATCAACATGAGAATGTTCATCGACGATGACTAGTCCGTCTCACGTGATGATCGGACACGGGCTAGTCGACTCGGATCGTGTAACACTTAGATGACTAGAGGGATGTCTAATCTAAGTGGGAGTTCATAATTTGATTAGAACTTTATTATCATGAACTTAGTCTAAAACCTTTGCAAATATGTCTTGTAGATCAATGGCCAACGCTAATGTCAACATGAACTTCAACGCGTTCCTAGAGAAAACCAAGCTGAAAGATGATGGCAGCAACTATACGGACTGGGTCCGGAACCTGAGGATCATCCTCATAGCTGCCAGGAAACAATATGTCCTAGAAGGACCGCTAGGTGACGCTCCCGTCCCAGAGAACCAAGACATTATGAATGCTTGGCAGTCTCGTGCTGATGATTACTCCCTCGTTCAGTGCGGCATGCTTTACAGCTTAGAACCGGGGCTCCAAAATCATTTTGAGCACCACAGAGCATATGAGATGTTCGAAGAGCTGAAACTAGTTTTTCAAGCTCATGCCCGGGTCGAGAGATATGATGTCTCCGACAAGTTCTACAGTTGTAAGATGGAGGAAAACAGTTCTGTCAGTGAGCACATCCTGAAGATGTCTGGGTTGCACAACCGTATGACCCAGCTGAACATTAACCTCCCAGATGAGGCGGTCATTGACAGAATCCTCCAGTCGCTCCCACCAAGCTACAAGAGCTTTGTGATGAACTACAACATGCAGGGGATGGAAAAGACCATTCCTGAAGTGTTCTCGATGCTGAAGTCAGCAGAGGCTGAAATCAAGAAAGAACATCAAGTGTTGATGGTCAATAAGACCACTAAGTTCAAGAAGGGCAAGGGTAAGAAGAACTTCAAGAAGGACGACAAAGATGTTGCCGCGCCTGGTAAGCCAGTTACCGAGAAGAAGTCAAAGAATGGACCCAAGCCTGAGACTGAGTGCTTTTATTGCAAGGGGAAGGGTCACTGGAAGCGGAACTGCCCCAAATACTTAGCGGATAAGAAGGCCGGCAACACCAAAGGTATATTTGATATACATGTGATTGATGTGTACCTTACCAGTACTCGTAGTAACTCCTGGGTATTTGATACCGGTGCCGTTGCTCATATTTGTAACTCACAGCAGGAGCTGCGGAATAAACGGAGACTGGCGAAGGACGAGGTGACGATGCGCGTCGGGAATGGTTCCAGAGTCGATGTGATCGCCGTCGGCACGCTGCCTCTACATTTACCTACGGGATTAGTTTTGAACCTTAATAATTGTTATTTAGTGCCAAGTTTGAGCATGAATATTGTATCTGGATCTCGTTTAATACGAGATGGCTACTCATTTAAGTCTGAGAATAATGGTTGTTCGATTTATATGAGAGATATGTTTTATGGTCATGCTCCGATGGTCAATGGTTTATTCTTAATGAATCTCGAGCGTAATATTACACATGTTCATAGTGTAGATGCCAAAAGATTTAAAGTTGATAACGATAGTCCCACATACTTGTGGCACTGCCGCCTTGGTCACATTGGTGTCAAGCGCATGAAGAAGCTCCATGCCGATGGACTTTTAGAGTCTCTTGATTATGAATCGTTTGACACGTGCGAACCATGCCTTTTGGGCAAAATGACCAAGACTCCGTTCTCCGGAACAATGGAGCGAGCAACCAACTTGTTGGAAATCATACATACCGATGTGTGCGGTCCAATGAGCGTTGAGGCTCGCGGAGGATATCGTTATGTTCTCACTCTCACAGATGACTTGAGTAGATATGGGTATGTCTACTTAATGAAACACAAGTCTGAGACCTTTGAAAAGTTCAAGGAATTACAGAATGAGGTAGAGAATCAACGTGACCGAAAGATAAAATTCTTACGATCAGATCGTGGAGGAGAATACTTAAGCCACGAATTTGGTACACACTTAAGGAAATGTGGAATCGTTTCACAGCTCACGCCGCCTGGAACACCTCAGCGAAACGGTGTGTCCGAACGTCGTAATCGCACCCTATTGGATATGGTGCGGTCTATGATGTCTCTTACCGATTTACCGCTATCATTTTGGGGATATGCTCTAGAGACAGCTACATTCACTTTAAATAGGGCACCGTCTAAATCCGTTGAGACGACACCTTATGAATTATGGTTTGGAAAGAAACCTAAGCTGTCATTTCTAAAAGTTTGGGGATGCGATGCTTATGTGAAGAAACTTCAACCTGAAAAGCTCGAACCCAAGTCGGAAAAATGCGTATTCATAGGATACCCTAAGGAAACTGTCGGGTATACCTTCTACTTAAGATCCGAAGGCAAGATCTTTGTTGCCAAGAACGGATGCTTTCTGGAAAAAGAGTTTCTCTCGAAAGAAGTAAGTGGGAGGAAAGTAGAACTCGATGAAGTACTACCTCTTGAGCGGGAAAGTGGCGCAGCGCAGGAAACCGTTCCTGTGATGCCCACACCAACTGAAGAGGAAAACAATGATGATGATCAAGGTACTTCGGATCAAGTTACTGCTGAACTTCGTAGGTCCACAAGGACACGTTCCGCACCAGAGTGGTACGGCAACCCTGTCCTGGAAATCATGTTGTTAGACAACAATGAACCTTCGAACTATGAAGAAGCGATGGCGGGCCCGGATTCCAACAAATGGCTTGAAGCCATGAAATCCGAGATAGAATCCATGTATGAAAACAAAGTATGGACTTTGACAGACTTGCCCGATGATCGGCGAGCGATAGAAAACAAATGGATCTTTAAGAAGAAGACGGACGCGGATGGTAATGTTACGATCTATAAGGCTCGACTTGTCGCTAAGGGTTATCGACAAGTTCAAGGGATTGACTACGACGAGACTTTCTCTCCCGTAGCGAAGCTGAAGTCCGTCCGAGTCATGTTAGCAATTGCCGCATACTATGATTATGAGATATGGCAAATGGACGTCAAAACGGCATTCCTTAACGGGCATCTTAAGGAAGAACTGTATATGATGCAGCCGGAAGGTTTTGTCGATCCTAAGAACGCTAACAAAGTATGCAAGCTCCAGTGATCCATTTATGGGCTGGTGCAAGCATCTCGGAGTTGGAATATTCGCTTTGATGAGATGATCAAAGCGTTTGGGTTTATGCAGACTTATGGAGAAGCCTGCGTTTACAAGAAAGTGAGTGGGAGCTCTGTAGCATTTCTCATATTATATGTAGATGACATACTCTTGATGGGAAATAATATAGAATTTCTGGACAGCATTAAGGCCTACTTGAATAAGTGTTTTTCAATGAAGGACCTTGGAGAAGCTGCTTATATATTAGGCATCAAGATCTATAGAGATAGATCGAGACGCCTCATAGGTCTTTCACAAAGCACATACCTTGATAAGATTTTGAAGAGGTTCAAAATGGATCAGTCCAAGAAGGGGTTCTTGCCTGTGTTACAAGGTGTGAGATTGAGCTCGGCTCAGTCACCGACCACGGCAAAAGATAAAGAAGAGATGAGTGTCATCCCCTATGCTTCAGCCATAGGATCTATTATGTATGCCATGCTGTGTACAGACCCGATGTAAACCTTGCCGTAAGTTTGGTAGCAAGATACCAAAGTAATCCCAGCAAGGAACACTGGACAGCGGCCAAGAATATCCTGAAGTACCTGAAAAGGACGAAGGACATGTTTCTCGTTTATGGAAGAGACGAAGAGCTCGTCGTAAAGGGTTACGTCGACGCTAGCTTCGACTCAGATCTGGATGACTCTAAGTCACAAACCGGATACGTGTATATGTTGAATGGTGGAGCAGTAAGCTGGTGCAGCTGCAAGCAGAGCGTCGTGGCGGGATCTACGTGTGAAGCGGAGTACATGGCAGCCTCGGAGGCAGTGCATGAAGCGATTTGGGTGAAGGAGTTCATCACCGACCTAGGAGTCATACCCAATGCGCCGGGGCCGATCAAACTCTTCTGTGACAACACTGGAGCTATTGCCCTCGCCAAGGAGCCCAGGTTTCACAAGAAGACCAGGCACATCAAGCGTCGTTTCAACTCCATCCGTGAAAATGTTCAAGATGGAGACATAGAGATTTGCAAAGTGCACACGGATCTGAATGTCGCAGATCCGCTGACTAAACCTCTCTCACGTGCAAAACATGATCAACACCAGAACTCTATGGGTGTTCGATTCATCACAATGTAACTAGATTGGTGACTCTAGTGCAAGTGGGAGACTGTTGGAAATATGCCCTAGAGGCAATAATAAAAGTATTATTATATTTCAATGTTCATGATAAATGTCTTTTATTCATGCTATAACTGTATTATCCGGAAATCGTAATACACGTGTGAATACTTAGACCACAATATGTCCCTGGCGAGCCTCTAGTTGACTAGCTCGTTGTGATCAACAGATAGTCATGGTTTCCTGACTATGGACATTGGATGTCGTTGATAACGGGATCACATCATTAGGAGAATGATGTGATGGACAAGACCCAATCCTAAGCATAGCATAAAAGATCGTGTAGTTCGTTTTGCTAGAGCTTTGCCAGTGTCAAGTATCTCTTCCTTCGACCATGAGATCGTGTAACTCCCGGATACCGTAAGAGTGCCTTGGGTGTATCAAACATCACAACGTAACTGGGTGACTATAAAGGTGCATTACAGGTATCTCCGAAAGTATCTGTTGGGTTGACACGGATCGAGACTGGGATTTGTCACTCCGTATGACGGAGAGGTATCTCTGGGCCCACTCGGTAATGCATCATCATAATGAGCTCAATGTGACCAAGGTGTTGGACACGGGATCATGCATTACGGTACGAGTAAAGTGACTTGCCGGTAACGAGACTGAACAAGGTATTGGGATACCGACGATCGAGTCTCGGGCAAGTAACGTACCGATTGACAAAGGGAGTTGCATACAGGGTTTGATCGAATCCTCGACATCGTGGTTCATCCGATGACAACATCGAGGAGCATGTGGGAGCCATCATGGGTATCCAGATCCCGCTGTTGGTTATTGACTGAGAGCGTCTCGGTCATGTCTGCATGTCTCCCGAACCCGTAGGGTCTACACACTTAAGGTTCGGTGACGCTAGGGTTATTAGGAAGACTAGTATGTGACTACCGAATGTTGTTCGGAGTCCCGGATGGGATCCTGGACGTCACGAGGAGATCCGGAAGGGTCCGGAGGTAAAGATTTATATATGGGAAGTTGTCAAACAGACACCGGGAAGTTTCGGGGTCATACCGGTATTGTACCGGGGCCACCGGAAGGGTTCCGGGGGTCCACCGGGAGGGGCCACCCCTCCCGGGGGGCCACATGGGCTGCGTGGGGCAGGGAGCCAGCCCCTGGTGGGCTGGCCGCACCCCCTCCCTTGGGCCCATGCGCCTAGGGTTGAAGGGGGAACCCTAGAGGGGGCGCCCCCTTGGCTTGGGGGGCAAGCCACCCTCTCCCCTCTCCCCTAGGCCGCCGCACCCCCCCTAGATGGGTTCTAGGGGGGCGGCCCCCTTCTCCCTTCCCCCTATAAATAGAGGGGTGAGGGGAGGGCAGCCACACCACCCTCCAAGGCGCAGCCCTCCCCTCCCCAACACCTCTCCTCCTCCGTTGTGTGCTTGGCGAAGCCCTGTCGGAGTACTGCCTCTCCACCATCACCACGCCGTCGTGCTGCCGGTGGAGCTGTCTTCCTCAACCTCTCCTTCCCATTGCTGGATCAAGAAGGAGGAGACGTCTCCCGTCCCGTACGTGTGTTGAACGCGGAGGTGCTGTCCGTTCAGCACTTGGTCATCGGTGATTCGAATCACGTCGAGTACGACTACATCATCACCTTGCAAGCTTCCGCACGCGATCTACAAGTGGTATGTAGATGCAAACTCTCTCCCTTGACTCGTTGCTTAGATGAACTCATAGATGGATCTTGGTGAAACCGTAGGAAAATTTTTAATTTTCTGCAACGTTCCCCAACAGACGCACAGTTCGGGACCCCCTACCCCGTCTCTGCACACCGACAGCCGCCGACACACAGGGCCCGCAGGTCGCGTCTAGCGGTTGTCTGGCCGAGCCGGAGCTCCATGGCGCCGGGTGGCTCGGCCTGGAGTAGGTGGCGACAACGCACCTCGGGGAAGGGAGGCGGCGGTGATGGAGCGGCCCAGCAGGGCGGGCCGGCGGCGTTGCAAGGCAGGCCCATCGGCGGTGCTGCAAGGCATGGTCGCCGGCGGCTGCTGCGGCGCCGCGGTTGTGATTTAGATAGGTGAAAACATTTTTTTAAACGTGAACTGGTCAAACGTTTGCGCCATGAGACGTGAGTACGTGCGGACGGGCACCCAAGCCACATGGCACCTGATAGTGGGGGTCCATCCATCATATTCTGCACTAAACAGCTCTAATCGTCATAATCAGCGTTTTCTGAAAACTGTCACCATATTGTTGGTGTTTTTTTTAAAAAAATTGAATGGTGGCGGTTTTTTGAATTAGGGCCCCAATTGTGATGGTTTTTTGCAATTTACTCTGATAGATTGGATCATACTAGAAGCAGATCGCGCGCTTTGCTGCGCCATCATTATAGAAAACGTTACTGATGAGCCAACTAAAACTGCTCGCAAAAATCTTCACCAGGCACTAAAAAACAATACTACCCCAAGCAGATAATTCAACTTACGTTGGCTGTTCCTTTGATGGGCTATGCAAGCGTAGAAACATGTCTAATTTTGATGAGAGAAACATAGCCTAAATATTGATACCGAGCATGATTGGATTGCTGTAAAAATTTGTCTTGCAAACATGTTGTCATGCCAAATAATTGGCTAGCAATTGGTTGGCAGCTAACATGCCTTGCCAACATCTAGAAACTTAGCCTAAATATTGATTATATAGCCTCCTTGTCTTCCTCTAAATCAAAACCAAAGTTTCAACTCAACGTCTACCAGTTGGCCATGCCCTGGCTAACAACATATCTATAACTCCACATTCAGCATTTCTTTCAGATATAGTATTTCTATGTCGTTCCAGTGTGCAAAATTGCACTGATATTTCACCTCTAGTTGCCTAACTTTCGATGTACATGGTTGCGAAAGAGTCTGCACTTAACTGTGGGAAAGATAACATTCTTCATCAATCACCCCGCAAAAAAGAAAAATCACAAGCATTTACCGTAAAAAAAGCATTTCTCATAAATTAGCATGTGACGACCATGGTCAGCACAGTATATTACACTGATATATGGTATCTTTAGTATGCCTTATTAATTTTGTCCCCTATGCTCAATTTTGGGATATATAATTAACCAGTTTACATGGGTTTATATTTTTCTAACCAGACAAATATACTGCCTTTTTTGTTTCAACTCTTAGCAATGTAGTTTAGAGTAGTGTCTCTATTTTCTATATCATTGATTTTTTTTTCAAAAAGAGGGTTAAATGCCCCGTCTCTGCATCGATCGATGGACACAACCCTCAATTATCATTGTAAAGTTTACTACCATCCAACACGTATCAATAGCGAAACCAGAAAACCCAAGGATAGAAGTATTGATTAAAAAAAGCAACAACACAATTTGTGTGAATTGAGAATAGAAGCATAACTCGCATTCATCTCACAAACCAAAGGAAAAATCATTGCATGCTATGCATCAGCCTAGCATTTAAAATAAGCTTGTCCAACATACTTTAGCTGTAACTTCTTTCTAATTGGCACAACTATGGTATTATCTATAGAGGGATATAATAATATGCGACATTAAAAACCAAGTGGATGTGATAGATAGCTCCACTCTCATATAAAATCACATGTTTACAGAGTAGATACAACCTCACAGTGCTCAAACAAAACAGTCAAACTAAAAAAACACTAATGATCCTATGAAGGTCTGCAACTCTTGTACTTATGGGCGCTTGGTCTAGAATACGTTAAATAATTGCCTCATCTGAAGGTCTTCTTTGGCGATGATTAGAAACAGAGAACCATGCATGCATGTACAGAGTGAGAATATCCCTTTGTCTCACCTGCAAAAAATGTTCAAAGCAACCTTAGTGCGTGCAAACCTCCCTAGAAACAAGCTTAGCGCATTTGAATTTTAAGCTCTGAACTGAAGAAATTTGTACATGCAAGCAACTGAAACCTGAAGGATGAACTATCTGTTTGTCCATTATCATGAGTCCTTTCCATGCTTATGCTTCTTTTCACGCTGAATAAAGCAATATACAATGACTTTGTAAAACTTGGTCCATTGTAATGCTCAAGCAAGTCTAAGGGGTACAATAGGATTAGATGTCTGAAATATGTAGCCTAGTGTGGCATATAAAGTTTGTTCAATGTGAACAATTCACGTTTACATACAGCGGAAAATTTAGTCATAACAATTACGGAGATTGATTCTTCTATACATGGTCCGGAGAAAATCCCATCAGATGGAGTTGCATGACCCGTTGTGCACAAAAAGGAATCGTAAACCAATCTTGAAGATGGAAACACACAGTTCATCCACAAACGCAAAACAAAAGAGTTGCAGGGATTCAATCAGAGGGACAGAGGGGTTGCAGCTTTGGAGGGGACCATGGGAACCAGACTATGGTTGCACCCAGGCAACGGTGCCGAATGAACACAACCAACCCGCCCGATAATTCGTGTACGCACGAACGCACAACACAACAAGCATTGTCCACAGCACAAAACAAATCAGACCAGCGGCAAGACACAAACCCCAGCCGCCGGAGCAGTGGCGGAGCTTGCCAAAAAAAGCTGGGCGGGCTGAATGGACCAGGCTGCAAGGAATTACTACTAGCTGGCATTTTACAACCCATGGGCTAGCTATATTGTGAGAAAAAGCTGCAGAGCTGGACGGGCATGGCCCATTTGGCCTTGCCTAAGCTCCGCCAGTGCGCCGGAGTCCATCAGCCAACGCATGGGAAGCAAGAGAGCAACTGCCCCCTACCACCAATCAAGCATACTCAGAACAGTAACCAGAGCAGCAAAATTAAAGAAGAGAAGAAGAGCAAGCCGTGGAATTTGTTGGAATTTGCTAGTAGGCCTTTGGCCCAGAGCCCAACTAAAATTCTAAAATTCTCTTGGCACATTCATGCACACATGTGAGTGGAGTGAGTGAGGCTAAAGCTTAGTCCTTAGTCCCACCTCATAAGTTGAGAGAGAGTTGCACCTCTTTATAAGGTGAACTCTTCTACCACTTGTATGAGCATGAGAAGAGGAGACCTACACGCGCGCTCCTCCTCCTCGCCACGCCACGCCACGCCACGCCGCGGAATTGAGCCGAGCCGAGGATAGAGCTATGCACGTTGTCTATATTTTTGCTGTTCGGGAAAAAATTAATGAGTCATTAATTAATAATTAACGGATGCGTTAATTACTGAACCGTTTTCGATTCTTTTGGATCGTGATGACTCGGACGTGGGGTTTACTCTCACGACCTACCCGGCCCGCACTATATAGTCAAGCAGACGTCTACCCTAGCCGCCGCCGCTTCGTATGGTTTCTCACCACCGTACCAGATCATTGTGCCGCCAAGCAAGTCTTCTCCATCCCTCCTTTCGGCGTGCACCGGGAGAGGGACAGCAGGCCTCCGGAACCCCGCCTCTCGTGATCCTGTACGGGAGAGGGGCGATCAGGTTTTTGGGGAGCGCACCCGCGCGACTGCTGCCAGCGACGACTTCGCGAACGACGACTTCTTCCCCGACCTCGGCAACCTCATCCTCGACGACATGGGCGACAACGTCAACGCCGGCGATGCTGCTCCCGCTGCATCGTATGTGATTCTATCTTTCCTGTTCGAGATCGTGGTAGAATTCATGTTTCTAGTATGTGCCCTAGATGTGATCTGTTCATCTGCTATGCTAGTTCACATGATTAGTTTAATCTCTGCTAGTGCTGTCATGATTTATCTTCTGTTTATTCGGTTTAAAACTCGTAGTAATTTGCTCATATTTCCAACAATCCAAAAACCCGATTATAGGCAATTTACTCCGAGTATTTTTGCTGTGCATCTGAAGCCGCCTGCCTTTAAGGGGGCGCAATATAAGAGGTGATGCACGAGAGCAGTCTACTGGTTTCAGACCATGGGCTGCTATGACGCCACTAAGGGCAAGCCTGAGGGCGATCTTAATCCAACACACCTGGAAGCTTTTGAGAAGATCGATACTCTCTTTAAAGGCGCTCTTCTGGGTGTTCTTGATGATTCCATTGTGGATTCATGTCGTTTGACAATGGCAAGGACATGTGGGCTGCGCTCGAGGTCAAATTTGGTGCCTCGGACGCCGGTAGCGAGTTGTATGTCATGGAGCAATTCTATGACTACAAGATGACTGATGAGCGCTCTGTTGTACAGCATGCTCATGAGATACAGTCACTCGCAAAAGAACTTGAGCTCTTCAAGTGTGTGTTGCCGGACAAATTTGTTGCCGGAGGCATTATTGCCAAGCTCCCACCTTCGTGGAACAATTTTGCTACTTCCCTGAAACACAAGAGATAGGAGTTTTCCGTTGTGAATCTCATTGGTACTCTTGATGTTGAAGAGAAGGCGAGAGCAAAGGACACACGTGCTCGAGTTGCCGAGGGAGCTTCTAGTGCCCACATGGTACAGAAGAAGAACTTCCAGCCCAATAAGTTTAAAAACAATAAGAACAAAACTCAGGGGAAAGGCAAGTTTGATACAAAGAACAAGCCATCACATTCCACCAACTTCAAGAAGAATTCTCATAAGAAGGGAAAGGGACTTTGCCATGTCTGCGGTGATCCTAATCACTGGGCTCCGAAGTGTCCTAACCGCTTTGAGGAGCGCGAACATGAGAAGGGCGCCAAGTCCGCTAATGTTGTCATCGGTGATATCGATATGAAGGAATCAGGGTACGTTATTTTTCCTACCATCCTTTCAGTATTTCAATCCCCTGATTGGTTAATTGACACCGGTGCCAATGTGCATGTTTGTGCTGACGCCTCCATGTTTTCTTCTTACTAGGCCACATGGACTTCTCCCGTGTTGATGGGGAATGGGTCACATGCCATCGTTCGAGGTGTTGGTACGGTCGATCTGAAGTTTACTTCGGGGAAGACCGTGCGTCTGAAGAACGTTCATCATGTGTCGGCCATCGATAAAAATCTCGTTAGCGGTTCCCGTTTATGTCGAGATGGTTTTAAGTTGGTATTTGAGTCCAATAAAGTTGTAATTTCCAAGTGTGGATAATTTGTTGGAAAAGGCTATGAGTGCGGAGGCTTGTTCCGCCTATCTTTGTCAGATATTTGCACTAAAGTTATTAATAATGTTTGCCACAATAATGAGTCGGATATTTGGCATTCACGACTTTGTCATATTAACTTTGGTTGCATGACGCGGCTAGCCAATATGAATTTAATTCCGAAAATCTCTACTGTCAAAGGCTCTAAGTGCCAAGTATGTGTGCAAGCTAAACAATCTCGCAAGTCCCATAAGACTGCAGAGGCAAGAGACTTGGCGCCACTAGAGCTTATACATTCTGATCTTTGTGAGATGAATGGCGTGTTGACAAAAGGTGGAAAGAGATATTTCATGACGTTGATTGATGACTCCACTAGATATTGTTATGTGTATCTTCTGAAATCAAAAGATGAGGCTTTAACTTTCTTCTAAAACTATAAAGCCGAGGCAGAGAACCAACTTGATCGAAAAATTAAACGGCTTAGGTCCAATCGTGGTGGAGAGTATTTTCCAATGAATTTGATCTGTTTTGTGCGGAACATGGCATAATCCATGAGAGGACGCCTCCCTACTCACCTCGGTCTAATGGGGTAGCCGAAAGAAAGAACCGAACTCTAACTGATTTGGTTAACGCCATGTTAGACACATCGGGTCTTTCCAAGGAATGGTGGTGGGGGGGGTGCTAATGACCGTGTGTCATGTCCTAAACCGAGTTCCCACAAAGCATAAGACCATGACTCCATTTGAGGAATGGGAAAGGAAAATGTTGAAACTCTCTTACCTACGCTCTTGGGGTTGTTTGGCGAAAGTCAATATACCAATTCCCAAGAAGCGCAAGCTTGGACCAAAAACCGTAGATTGTGTTCTTTTGGGCTATGCTTTTCATAGCATTGGCTATAGATTTTTGATAATAAAATCTGAGGTATCCGGCATGCATGTTGGTGCGATTATGGAGTCTAATGATGCAACTTTCTTTGAGGACATATTTCCTATGAAGGATATGTCAAGTTCATCAAATTAGGAGATACCTACTCCATCTAGTGAGGAACTCACTATAATTCCTGAACCCACCATTGTGAAGGAACACGTTGAGAATCCTGTTGAGGGTGACAATGAAACTCCTGTAAGGAGTAAGAGACAGAGGACTGCAAAGTCCTTTGGTGATGATTTCATTGTGTACCTTATGGATGACACACCCAGGACTATTTCAGAAGCCTATGCATCTCCTGATGCTGGCTACTGAAAGGAAGCTGTTCGTAGCGAGATGGATTACATCTTAGCTAACAGAACCTGGGAGATCACTGTTGGAGATATGCCCTAGAGGCAATCATGTATGATGATATTTCCTATGTGTTTATGAATAAAGATAGTCCTTGGACATTATCAATGATGTGTATCAGCAAGTACGTGACTTGTTTGTGGGACTATGCATTGTATGATTACTGTCCTAAAAGGTCCCTAGCCGAAAGGGCTGTGTGGACGCGCAGCCGATTAGACTAGCATATGACACGATCGATGGCTTGGTCTCACTAGCCATGGAGCATTGGATGCTAACCGGATAGTATGGACTTGGAAAGGTCTGGTCGGATTCGACGTAGTCGGATCCGAGTCGGGATAAGGTCCGAGTCGGACAGACCCAACTATGAGACGCAGCGATATGTCATATGTGAGTCTCTAGTACAACATGCGTTCTATGTACTAAGACCTGAGCTGACGCATGTACTCGGGATGGTGACAGACTTGCTTTGGGCCGACCAAACGCTACTCCGTGACTGGGTAGTTACAAAGGTAGGTTTCGGGTATGTCCAGTCCCATGCTGCGAGACGTGGTCGAGCAAGATGAGATTTGCCCCTCCGATCAGGAGAGATATACTATGGGCCCCTCGTGTGATCCGACCAGGATAAGCATGGCCATGCGGCTAGGATTATGAGATAATCCGAATAGTGGTCGGTATCACTGGAACGAGAAAGAGGTCGGGCTAGCACAAGGATGACAGTCTCGCCTTGAGCCCGACAACATATATCGTGAGGCAAAGGGAACAGAAGTGTGACACGTTGTACAGGTTCGCCTAACCAGCTTCATAGTCTGCTTGGTGGTTGGCACGCCTTGCTAGAGGCCGCTACCAACCGTGCAGGTCAGAGGTGATCCGAACTGTGACCAAGCTGACTTGAACCTAAGGGGTCGCACGCTTAAGGGAAGGAACCTACGAGGTCGGATCTGAAGACACTGGTCGGATGTGATCCGAGCTGTATCCGGATTGTGGCCGAGTAGACTTGTGGGCTTTAGGGTCCGTGCGAGGCCCAAGTGTTGAGCCAGCGACGGACGCCTATATAAGGTGGAGGTGCGGCGCACTTATTTGGTTGATCGCTTCGGCGCCGTCGTTAGGGCTTTGCATGTGTTGCAACTAGCCACCTCCACGTGCCACCGGTTGTGTGATCGGGCCTAGCAGTGCGCCGCACAACGTTCCTCCTGCACGCGCGGATACCGTTAGAGGCGGTGCACTTGCGCCGCTCCGACGAACCTGTTCGCGTGATCTGATCGACTGCGTGGGAGACCGGCAAGGAGGAGACGACTCCGGGAACGTGAGTTGACTCCGGGAACGCGCTGCCTCAACTCTACTTCCGCTGCACGGCACTGCGCGTCTAGTGGTAACGAACTGTGATCCATCTCACGTAGCATGTTCTTGGTTGTTCTGCGCGTAGGAAATTTTAATTTGCAGTCGACGCACCCTACCGTAGATCCCAACAATCACTGACCGTCCTTATGGGTGCAAACCTATATGATGTAAGTGGGTGTTCAAGAAGAAGCTTAGACCTGATGGTACGATTGAAAAGTACAAGGCACGGCTTGTGGCTAAGGGTTATACCCAGAAAGAAGGTGAAGACTTCTTTGATACTTACTCACCCGTGGCTAGACTGACCACAATTCGGGTGCTACTATCACTGGCTGCCTCACATGGTCTTCTCGTTCATCAAATGAACGTTAAGACGACTTTCCTCAATGGAGAGTTGAAGGAGGAAATTTACATGGATCAGCCAGATGGTTTTGTAGTACCTGGTCAGGAAGGAAAGGTGTGCAAGTTATTAAAGTCTTTATATGGCCTTAAACAAGCTCCTAAGGAGTGGCATGAGAAGTTCGAAAGAACATTAACTGCTGCCGGCTTTGTAGTAAATGATGGTGACAAGTGTGTGTACTATCGCCATGGTGGGGGCGAAGGAGTTATTCTTTGTCTGTATGTCGACGACATATTGATCTTTGGACCAAACTTGATTTAATCAAGGAGGTTAAGGATTTCTTATCTTGCTGTTTTGAGATGAAGGATCTAGGAGTAGCTGATGTTATCTTGAACATCAAGCTGTTGAGAGATGAGAATGATGGGATCACACTGCTTCAGTCTCACTATGTGGAAAAGGTCTTGAGTCGTTTTGGGCATAGCGACTGCACGCCTTCTCCAACTCCATATGATGCTAGTGTGTTGCTTCGAAAGAATCGACGGATTGCTAGAGATCAACTGAGGTATTCTCAGATTATTGGCTCGCTTATGTATTTGGCGAGTGCCACGAGGCCTGACATATCTTTTGCTATGAGCAAGCTGAGTCGGTTTGTGTCTAAACCGGGAGATGATCATTGGCGTGCGCTTGAGAGAGTTATGCGCTACTTGAAGGGCACTGCGAGCTATGGGATTCACTACACCGGGTATCCAAGGGTACTGGAGGGTTATAGTGACTCGAACTAGATATCTGATGCTGATGAGATTAAGGCCACAAGTGGTTATGTTTTTACACTTGGTGATGGCGCTGTTTCCTGGAAGTCTTGCAAGCAGACCATCTTAACGAGGTCACTATGGAAGCAGAACTCACAGCATTAGACACTGCCACTGTTGAAGCAGAGTGGCTTCGTGAGCTATTGATGGACTTACCTATGGTTGAAAAACCAATACCCCCTATCCTAATGAACGGTGATAATCAAACTGTGTTTGTCAAGATAAACAGTTCTAAGGACAATATTTAGTCCTCAAGGCATGTGAAGAGGAGATTAAAATCTGTCAGAAAACTGAGGAACTCTAGAGTTATTACGTTGGATTATATCAAAACATCGAAAAACTTGGCAGATCCCTTCACAAAGGGTCTATCACGTAATGTCATAGATAATGCATCGATGGAGATGGGTTTGAGACCCACCGCATGAGTTGTCCATAGTGCTAACCCATTCTATGTGATCGGAGATCCCGTGAAGTAAAAGTGGGACACAAGGTGTTGGTCAGCTGAGAGGAGAGTATCCTTATTTTAATTATCCCACTCCATGAAGATGCAATACTCTCCTGATCTGCATGGCAGGTTGATATCTATCTTAATGTTGTCCTCTAGAACCCCGCCTCTCGTGATCCTGTACGGGAGAGGGGTGATCATCTTTTTGGGGAGCGCACCCACGCGACTGCTGGCAGCGACGACTTCGCGAACGACGACTTCTTCCCCGACCTCGGCAACCTCATCCTCGACGACATGGGAGACAACGTCAACGCCGGCGGTGCTGCTCCCGCTGCACCGTATGTGATTCTATCTTTCCTATTCGAGACCGTGGTAGAATTCATGTTTCTAGTATGTGCCTAGATGTGATCTTTTCATCTGCTATGCTAGTTCACATGATTAGTTTAATCTCTACTAGTGCTGTCATGATTTATCTTCTGTTTATTCAGTTTAAAACTCGTAGTAATTTGCTCATATTTTCAACCGAATTAACAGAAAGGAGAAAGACCATATGAAGCAGCAGAGCCCACCGGCGGAAAGGACATATGCGGACCGCCAAAGACATCAACGATGCGAAGCAGTGATGACCCATTGGCATAAAGGACGGCTCGTCGGCGACCACCCGTCGCAAACGCCCTTAACCCGCTCCCGCAGTGTGGCAACAGACACCGACCACTCCTTCAACGTAACACAAGCCGTGAGACCCGACGAACCCCTCTAGTGGTAGCAACAAAGCGCTGCGTACCCAGCACACCACCAAAATCGCAGTTAGCGACCACTCCAACCTTTTGGAGAGTACGCAAATTGCGTACCATAGCTTTATAGAAGAAGAGAAAATAGTACATGACATCTACCACTCGCTGCGAACAACGAGCGTAGCACAATACCACATCCGGCTATCCTCAGGACAGCCACACACGACAACACAATTACAACACGGAAAAACCTGCCCAAAACCAGAAAACCTCGCCGCGTCTTGATCGACTCCGAACACCTCCGAAGAACAGCAACTCCAACTTCCTTTGGATTTATCCGCGACGACCATACATAGCGCCGGAGGAGAGCGGTTAGGGCCACGACGAACACCGGAGGAATGCCAACAGGAAACTCAGTCTCCTCGCACGATGCTCCCAACAGAGAAATGACGTCGCAGGCGCCGCCATCATGCCGCTCTAGAGGACCAAGGCTTTCGCCCGGAGACAACTACCAACACCAAGCACAAGGGAGATGGCGACACACTTGACGTCGCCTCCAGAGAGGGGAACGACACCCGCGGGTGCCATCGACGCCGGCCGGCCAAAACCGGACAGGATTTTCATCCGGAATGTTGCGCATCTCCACTCCGACGAGGTACCGGGCAGCACGGTTCCTGAAGCCTCGCACCGCCGTCACCGCAGCAAATCCGCCGAAGCCGCATAGCTGTGGTCCAACACCACCCGCATCGCTGAGAGAGCCCGAACTAGACCTCCACCAACATCACCGTCGAGAAGCAACCACATCCTCCAAGCGGAGCAAAAGCCAGATCCGCTCCATCGGCCTTCATCGACATCGAGAGACTGCCGCCAGATTGGATATGGCCCGCCCCTCCAACCTTAGTCTGGCGCCATCTCCACCGGGGCATCGCCGCGATCCCCTCACACGGAGGCGGCCGGAAGCCCGCTGCACGCTAGGACACCTTCTTGACAGGGCCATCTCAGCGTCGCCGCCCCCATGGCTGATCCAACGCCGCCGCCACCGCCGTTGCTGGCGCTCCACCTGCAGCCACCTACCAGTAGCGCTCCTCGCCAGGATCTGGCGAACGCCCTCGCCGTGCCCCGCTGCGTCTCCAAACCTCCACCAAACAGCCGGCACCACCCCGCCAAGCACACCACAACCACCAACACCACCGCGGTGCCCAGCAGCAGTCAGCCTTGGCGACACCACGAGGCGAGGAGCCAAAGGCGAGAGCTTCCCTACTGCCATCACCTGCACCATGCAGAGATGACCGGCCAAGCAGCCCAAACATCACCACCGGAGCCAGATCCGGCAACACCAAGCTAGATCTGACGTCCCAATGCACTACGGCTGTTGCCGCTCTTCTAGCCGCACCTGGACGAGAGCACGAGCAACATGTTGTAACACCCCGGTGTAATGATGCTACAGTAACCCCTGGGGTTAAGTTAATCTTTTTGCTAAACATGTGCCTGATCATTATTGTCTCATGTTCTTTCACATTCCAGTTGAATTCAAATTCAAATTTTGTCTGAAATTCAAAATGCTCAGACATGAAAACAAAAATGTTCATCATGTGCAGAATAATCCACAACTAATATTGGTGGTGAACCAACATTTTTGCAAAAAGGTTTGAGTGGCCTAAGCTACTTCAAACAGTGGCCTAAGAAATAAATTAAATGCCTTTTTAATTTATGAAAATGGCAAACTATTTCTAAAGCCTCACAATTTTTTTTGGCAGTGCCTAATAATTCTTTGAGGTTGTTTTGGCCAGTGGCATAATTTTGCAAAGTCAATTGAGGCAAAAAGAAAATACAAAAGCTGCTGAAAAAAAAACAAACAAAAAAAAACAAAGAAAAGGGAAAAGCCCCCCCCCTCAACTGGGCCGACTAGCCCAGCTGGCCACCGTGCCCCCCATGGGCCTCGGCCCACCTCAACCAGCCGGCCCAGCTCCCCGCATCGCTCTCCCCTCCCTCCTGTTCCCCCGGTGCGCACCGCTACAGTGGCGCGTCGCCGCCCGACCACCTCGCCGGCAACGCCGCGGGTGGATAAGGGCCCCTCCCCTCGATGCCTCGACCTCCTCCTCACCTACCTCCACCCACGCCTCGAACCCCCCTCGCCCTCTCCGCCTCTCCCTATCCCACTCCTTCGTTCTGGAGAGGAGTCCGACGCGGTCGCCGCCGTGCCTTGCCCGTCCTCGCGGCCATCGAGCGCCGTTCGCCTCGCCATCGTGCCCATCGTCTCTGCCGTCGTCGTCTACCCCGTCCCCGTCTGTGAGCGCGAGCCGGGAGCCACTGCGGGGTGCGGATCGAGCCGCCCCCTTTCGCCTCTGTCACCGGCGAACTCCGTCGTCTCCGGCAACTGCTGCTGCTACTAATCTTACACCGGGCCACCTTGTGCCTCCCCGGTGAGCTCTCCTACCTTCTCCCTCTCCTTGCCTACTTGGCGCGCCCCCTAGCTGCTTCCCCAGGTGCGCCCGAACGCAGCGCCGCGGAGCTCGTCGCCGGCGAGACTCCGGTGACCTTTTGGTCACGGGCTCAAGCCCGTTGGACTCGCCGCACCACGGGGATCCTCCCCAGCCCTTCCTTTCGTTCCGTAGCACGCTGCTTCGCCTTCGCCATCACACGCCCGAAGGTCGTCGCCGCCTTTTCCGTCGCCGGCGATGCTCCGGTCGTCCCCGACGCCAGTCATCGTCACCATCGTGTGCGCGGTGCCGGGCCGCTCCCTTAGGTCCAAGCCGTAGGTCCGGAGGCCCCCTGTAGCGCGGCTCCGGCCAACTCCGGCGAGGCGCCGCCGTCGCCTTGGTCGCCGGAGCCCTCCCCGGCGCAGCCACCAACATGGATGCGTGGGCCCCATCACCTGAGTCACTGACGCTGGGCCCCACGGGACCCTGTTGACTGGTTTGACCAGTCAACATGCTGACTGGGCTTCTCTGTGACACTGACGTGCGGGCCCCACCACGTAATTAGATTAACTAAACCGGTTTTATAAATAAAACTAATTAGTTAACCTAACCAGTCACTGCCAGTGGGTCCCCCCTGGGCCCTGTTGACTAGTCAACTAGTCTGTTGACCGCTGATGCAACAATGACGCGATGATGACGTCATTTTTCCTTTTCTGTTTTTTCTTAAATAATTCCAGAAAATTATTTAAACTTTAAAAATTCATAGAAAATAAACCGTAACTCCGATGAAAATGTTTTCTATATGAAAGTTGCTCAGAAAAATCCAACGAATCCGAATACGCGGTCCGTTCATCTGTCACATGCCCCTAGCATGCTGAACATGGAACTTTTCCCCTCCGGTCATCTGTCTGACACAGGTCCGGAACCGGGAACACCTTCCCGGTTGTTTTCCCCCTTCACCTATAACGTCTAGGACCGCGTCAGAGCACGCTTAGCGCTACGTATCGTCATGTCATGCTTAGTGTTACCTCTGTTTGCTATGTATTTACTGTTTCTTCCCCCTCTTCTCTCCGGTAGACCCCGAGGCCGCTGATGCCCCGGTGACCGACTACGTCGTCGACAACGACCCCTTCTTGCCAGATCAACCAGGCAAGCCCCCCCTTTGATCATCCCGATATCGCCCATTCCATTCTCTCATGCTTGCATTAGTTTTTGCTATTGTTATTGTTTGCTCCTATTCTGATGCATAGCCTCCTTTTGTAACCTGCTTATTGTTACCTTACCGGCTTATCCTAAACTGCTTAGTATAGGTTGGTTAGTGATCCATCAGTGACCCCCGCCTTGTCCCGACTGCCCCGCTGGATAATCAGAAGACCCGATCAACGGGATCGAAGACCAGGCCCCGACACCGCACATCACTTTCCCCTTAGTTGCTCGACACTACTGGGTTACTATCGAGTGCCGAGGGTGAGACCTCTACAACACTTCTGATGTTAACCCTGTAGTGTAGCTATTCGGTCGTGGTCATCGAGGGTGATTTCCTCTTTAACCACTTCCGATACGACTCTGTCGTGCAACCCCTCAAGTGTGAACCGAGGGTGATTCCTCTACGTTCACCTTGATGATTACATTGAGTGGAACCCACCGAGGGTGATTCCTTGGGTTTTCCTCTTGATGTTTGGACACACGGATACTTGGACTTTACAACTGTTACTTGGAAAGTGATGTGGAGACGGGTTGACCTGGGAGGTGCCCGTGAGATAATTACAAGGCGTGGCCGGGCATTCTTAGCCCTTGCCGCAAGTCCTTGAGACGGGGCAACGGGGTCACATCTTTCGTGAGTCTCTGCTTGTTACCGCGCGTTCCTAATCCACTACGATTTGGATATTTGATCCGAGGGGCCTCTGGCCTGATAGCACTAACCATCACGTGGGCATAGTATGGGCATTCTGCGTCGTGTACATCAGCCAAAGCTTAATAGACGTCAGCGACGGAGCGGCGCGCGCCGGGTTGGACTGGTAAGCTCCTGCCTTTTTAGGGAGGTAGCTAGGTCTGCTCACCGGCCGCCCACGCAACGTGCATGAGTTCCCGGGGAGATGGCCCATGACCCCTGGGGGCATAGGTTTAGTCCGGCGTGCTGGCCTCTCTATTAAGCCTAGGTCGGGTTGCGGCGTATTGTTTGGCCGAGGCCGGGCATGACCCTGGAAAGTGTGTCCGGCCGGAGTCAATCGAGCGTGGTGGGTAAGTTGGTGCACCCCTGCAGGGAAGAAAACATCTATCGATAGCCTGTCCTACGGTAACGGACACTTGGAGTTGTATCCCGATCGATACAACTAGAACTGGATACTTGTGATGAGAACTGGTTGGTGATGAGGATTTGATTGTGATGATAACTGGATAGTATGGCTCTGGGATTGCTTTCTCGCAGGGAGTCGAGAAAGGATCTCTGGCCGAGGTTGATAACACTACTACCACTTTACTTTATGCTACTCTACTCCCTCTTGTTTGCTGCAAGATGGTGGTTCGAGAAGATGCTAGTCTTCGATAGGACTAGGCCTTCTCCCTATTCTGGCATTTCTACAGCCCAGTCCACATATACAGCCTTCCTTTGATAATGTTGCATATGTAGTTTAGATCCTTGCTTGCGAGTACTTTGGATGAGTACTCACGGTTGCTTTGCTCCCCCTTTTCCCCCTTCTTTCTTCTTTCTGGTTGTTGCAACCAGATGGTGGAGTCCAGGAGCCAGATGCCACCTTTGACGACTGCTGCTACCCCGAGGGTGCCTCCTACCACGTGACGGACGCCGACGACCAGGAGTAGTTAGGAGGCTCCCAGGCAGGAGGCCTTGCCTTTTCGACCGTAGATGCTTTTGTGCTAGCCTTCTTAAGGCAAACTTGTTTAACTCATGTCTGTACTCAGATATTGTTGCTTCCGCTGACTCGTTTGTATTCAAGGTTTTGTATTCGAGCCCTCGAGGCCCCTGGCTTGTAATATAAAGCTTGTATTATTTTAATTTGTGTCTAGAGTTGTGTGGTGATATCTTCCCGTGAGTCCTTGATCTTGATCGTACACATTTGCGTGTATGATTAGTGTACGATTGAATCGAGGGCGTAACAAGTTGGTATCAGAGCCGACTGCCTGTAGGTAGCCCCCTTTCCAACTCCTTGGCCGAAGTTGAGTCTAGTCACTGAAAACTTTTACTAACATTGGCTGTGTGGCTTACGGGCCCACGTCGCTATTGGGTGGTATTAGCATCTTTTACTCCTCGTCTATACTCTGGGACTCTGAACTCTTTTCTACTCGGGTTAAATGAATTTACTAACATTAGGATCCCGTGACCACATTCACCCCGAAGTTGGATGAAGCCATAGTTATTCCTTAGAATAGCTTTTTGAGTAGTGCACACCCTGTCGTGTTGACTACGGAGTGGAATCCATCGTACCTCCTTCATTATGCATGTTTTCATCATGACTGATCCTTATCTTTGCAAATGCTCAATGCTGAACTACCCCTGTTACATGTTAGCAGGATGGTTAGACCCGCTGGTCGTGGCTGTGGTGCCAACGACCCACCACCGCCTGAATTCTTTACTGGAATGAGGCAACAGTTTGAGTTAACTCGCCAGTTCATGGAAGGAATGATGGCTCAGTTTCCTCGTCCGAACATGAATCAACATCCAACCCGAGTAACTCTGCAGGACTTCATGCGCCTCAAGCCATCTATCTACCGCAGCTCAACTCAACCCCTTGATGCTGATGACTGGCTCCGCGACATCACATATGAAATGGAGTCTGCTAGTGTTGCCCCTGCCAGCTATGTCACCTTCGCATCTTTCTTTCTGAAGGGTCCTGCTGCTCAATGGTGGGACAGCCACAGGCGTACCCTACCTGCTGGAACGGTCATTACTTGGCCGGATTTCCAAGCTGCCTTCCGTGCCCGTTTCATTCCTCAGGGAACCATGGACAGGAAGAAGCGAGAGTTCCGCAACCTCACCCAAGGCAACAAGACTGTAGATGCTTATCAACGGGAATTTCTGGACTTGTCACGTTATGCTGAAGAAGACATTGCAACTGATGCTCGTAAGCAAGAAAAGTTTCGTGATGGACTTCACCCAGATATCAAGCTAGCACTGCTCATTCATGACTTTGCCGACTTCGCCACCTTGGTGAACAAGGCTATTCAGGTTGAGACTGGTCTTCAGGAACACCAGGGATCCCTCAGGCGTAGCCATGACGCTGGCCCATCTTCGGGCCCGTCAGCGCAGAAGCGTCGGATATGGATTCCCCACAGCATGTATCGTCCAACCGCACCTACACCAAGACAGTCCTATGCTGCACCTCGTCTGCCTCCTCCACCAGAGAGGCAGCCTCTTCGAGATGTACCATCCCAAGATCCTGCTCCCGATCCCAATGATGGTCTGTGCTTCAGATGTGGCCGCCCCGGCCACCTTGCTAAAGAGTGCACTCAGAAAAAGAGCCAGCTGGCTCTACCTTCAACTGGCCGTAACAATCAGCCCCATAACAATAATGCCAGACCTTATGGTCATGGTCAGGCTAATCATGTTGATCTGAATGAAGCTCAAGACCAGCCTGCCACTGTGATGGGTACTCTTCTTGTTAATTCAGTACCGGCTTCTGTTTTATTCGATTCAGGAGCATCACATTCATTCATGTCAGAAAATTTTGCTTACGCACATGACATTCGTTGCGAGCCCATGAACACTCCGATAGTGGTACGCACCCCTGCGGGTCAGTGTCGAACTACCATGATTGGTCGCGACGTCCCCGTTGAAATTGAAGGGTTGGAATTTCGTGTTTCTCCCATTATTCTTGATTCTTCCAATATTGACCTCATTCTGGGAATGGAATGGTTGAAAGCGCATACTGCATCTATCGTTTGCGCCACCAAGGTCGTTCACCTCCTACATCCTTCCGATGAGATAGTAAGCTACCATGCTCAGCTTGTTCAAAACGCTGAAGCACGACTTTATGCTTTGAATGCGTTGAACGCGGCACCTCTTGAGGGAATTGAAAAGATTCCAGTCGTTCGCAACTTCCAAGACGTATTTCCAGAAGAACTTCCAGGAATACCCCCTGCCCGGGCTGTCGAGTTCGTCATCGACTTGAAACCAGGCACCGTTCCTATTGCAAAACGACCCTACAAGATGCCACCTCATGAACTCCTTGAGCTTAAGGAGGAAATCGACAAATCTCTTCACAAGGGTTTCATTCGTCCAAGTTCCTCTGCTTGGGGAGCACCTTCTCTCTTCGTCAAGAAGAAGGACGGTACGAACCGTTTGGTCCAAGACTATCGTCCTATCAACCAAGCTACAATTCAAAACAAATATCCCCTTCCTCGGATCAATGATCTGTATGATCAACTGGCTGGTTCATCGATATTCTCTAAACTCGACTTGAGGTTGGGTTACCACCAGATCCGTGTTCGTGAAGAGGATATTCCAAAGACCGCATTTGTGACTCGTTATGGTTCTTACGAGTACACCGTCATGTCATTCGGTTTAACCAATGCTCCAGCTACATTCTCTCGTCTGATGAACTATATATTCATGGATTACCTCGACAAGTTTGTCGTAGTCTATCTGGATGATATACTGGTATATTCGAAGAATAAAGAACAACATGCTGAACATCTTCGTCTTGTTCTGGAGAAGCTTCGAGAGCATCAACTTTATGCCAAGTATTCCAAGTGTGAATTCTGGTTACCCGAAGTCACCTACCTTGGTCATGTTATCTCCAAGGATGGTATTGCCGTCAACCCAGAGCGCGTTCAGGCTATTCTTGACTGGACCCCTCCGGAGACTGTCAAGCAAGTCAGAAGCTTTCTCGGACTGGCCAGCTATTGTCGCCGCTTTGTCGAGAACTTCTCCAAGATCGCCAAGCCACTGACTAATCTGCTTCACAAAGGCGTTAAGTTTGATTGGACAGACAAATGTCAGGAAAGTTTCCAGGCACTCAAGGATAAACTGACTTCTGCCCCAGTGCTTGCTCCCCCTGATTCTCGCAAGGACTTTGTCATCTATTGTGACGCTTCACGTCAAGGATTAGGCTGTGTTCTAATGCAAGAGCGCAGGGTGATTGCCTATGCCTCCCGTCAAGTGCGTCCTCACGAAGAAAACTACCCGGTTCATGACCTTGAGCTTGCAGCGGTTATCTTTGCATTGAAGCTATGGCGATAATACCTTCTCGGTAATCGTTGTGAGATCTTCACTGATCATCAGAGTCTGAAGTACCTGTTTACTCAGCCAGATCTGAACCTCCGTCAGCAGCGATGGATGGAAGCTATTGCTGACTACAACTGCGGTATATCTTATACACCTGGCAAGGCTAATGTAATGGCCGATGCCCTAAGCCGAAAGTCTTATTGCAATAATCACCAGGTCTACAAAGCTCAACCCCGCCTTTTTGAAGAGCTATGCAAGCTGAACCTTCAACTAGTTCCACAGGGTTCTCTGAATAACCTTGTTTTGGAACCAACTCTTCTGAAAGCAATCAAGTCTGCTCAAGCCAAAGATGCTCATGTTGATCTGATGAAAAAGGATCTTGCCTTAGAGAAATCCAGAGATTTCTCACTTGGTGAAGATGGAACCTTATACTTCAGAGATCGCATTGTCGTACCCCGGTTCGAGCTTATGACAGAGAAGGTGATGAAAGAAGCGCATGACACCCCTCTCTCTATTCATCCGGGAAGTACCAAGATGTATCTTGACATCCGTCAGAAGTACTGGTGGTCTAAGATGAAGCAAGACGTTGCTCGATATATTGAAGAATGTGACGTTTGTCGTCGCGTCAAAGCAGAACATCAGAAACCGGCTGGACTTCTACAACCGCTTCCGATTCCTGAATGGAAGTGGGATAAGATCCAAATGGACTTCGTCACTGGCCTTCCCAAGTCTCAGAAAGGTAACGATGCTATCTTTGTCGTCATCGACCAATTCTCGAAGGTTGCTCACTTTCTGCTAGTCAAGGAGACTATCACTGCTAGTCAATTGGCAACCTTGTATATCTCCCGAATTGTGTCACTCCACGGCATTCCGAAGGAGATCAGTTCAGACCGCGGCAGTATTTTCACTTCTAAGTTCTGGGATAGTTTCCAAGAGGCAATGGGAACTCATATTACCTGGAGCACTGCTTATCATCCCCAATCCCAAGGCCAAGTCGAGCGAGTCAATCAAATTCTTGAAGACATGCTTCGAGCTTGTGTTATTTCTTTCGGCAAGAAGTGGGAAGAATCTCTCCCTTATGCGGAGTTCTCTTATAACAACAGCTATCAAGCCAGCTTGAAGATGGCACCCTTTGAAGTGCTTTATGGACATAAGTGCCGAACCCCTCTGAATTGGTCAGAAACTGGGGAACGAGCACTCATTGGTCCGGACATTATTCAACAAGCTGAAGAGCAGGTTCGCATTGTCCGGGATAATCTCAAGGCGGCCCAATCCCGCCAGAAGAGCAACTATGACCGAAAACACTGGGGTTCAACTTATCAACCTGGTGAACAAGCTTATCTGCGTGTCACTCCTTTGAGAGGCACTCATCGGTTCGGAGTCAAGGGAAAGTTAGCTCCTCGCTACATTGGTCCCTTCCGTATTCTCGCCCGTCGTGGACTGGTGGCTTATCAACTGGAGTTGCCACCTCAGTTCTCTCACGTTCATGACGTCTTCCATGTGTCGCAACTTCGTCGATGCTTCAAGGATCCGGAACGTGAAGTGGATCCGGAATTGATTGAAATTCAAGATGATCTCACATACAAGGAGCATCCGATCTGCATTCTTGAAGAAGCTGAACGTCGAACCCGCCAGAAGGTTACTAAGTTCCTCAAGGTGCAATGGTCGAATCATACTAAAGAGGAAGCCAATTGGGAACGCGAAGATAACCTCCGGGCTGAATACCCCGATCTTTTCCCTTCTACCTCTTAATTCTCGGGACGAGAATTTCTTTTAGAGGAGGAGAGTTGTAACACCCCGGTGTAATGATGCTACAGTAACCCCTGGGGTTAAGTTAATCTTTTTGCTAAACATGTGCCTGATCATTATTGTCTCATGTTCTTTCACATTCCAGTTGAATTCAAATTCAAATTTTGTCTGAAATTCAAAATGCTCAGACATGAAAACAAAAATGTTCATCATGTGCAGAATAATCCACAACTAATATTGGTGGTGAACCAACATTTTTGCAAAAAGGTTTGAGTGGCCTAAGCTACTTCAAACAGTGGCCTAAGAAATAAATTAAATCCTTTTTAATTTATGAAAATGGCAAACTATTTCTAAAGCCTCACAATTTTTTTGGCAGTGCCTAATAATTCTTTGAGGTTGTTTTGGCCAGTGGCATAATTTTGCAAAGTCAATTGAGGCAAAAAGAAAATACAAAAGCTGCTGGAAAAAAAACAAACAAAAAAAACAAAGAAAAGGGAAAGCCCCCCCCCTCAACTGGGCCGACTAGCCCAGCTGGCCACCGTGCCCCCCATGGGCCTCGGCCCACCTCAACCAGCCGGCCCAGCTCCCCGCATCGCTCTCCCCTCCCTCCTGTTCCCCCGGTGCGCACCGCTACAGTGGCGCGTCGCCGCCCGACCACCTCGCCGGCAACGCCGCGGGTGGATAAGGGCCCCTCCCCTT
>NC_041383.1:116389662-116407731 GCF_002162155.2 Triticum dicoccoides
CCCTCCTGTTCCCCCGGTGCGCACCGCTACAGTGGCGCGTCGCCGCCCGACCACCTCGCCGGCAACGCCGCGGGTGGATAAGGGCCCCTCCCCTCGACGCCTCGACCTCCTCCTCACCTACCTCCACCCACGCCTCGAACCCCCCTCGCCCTCTCCGCCTCTCCCTCTTCCACTCCTTCGTTCTGGAGAGGAGTCCGACGCGGTCGCCGCCGTGCCTCGCCCGTCCTCGCGGCCATCGAGCGCCGTTCGCCTCGCCATCGTGCCCATCGTCTCTGCCGTCGTCGTCTACCCCGTCCTCGTCTGTGAGCGCGAGCCGGGAGCCACTGCGGGGTGCGGATCGAGCCGCCCCCTTTCGCCTCTGTCGCCGGCGAACTCCGTCGTCTCCGGCAACTGCTGCTGCTACTAATCTTACACCGGGCCACCTTGTGCCTCCCCGGTGAGCTCTCCTACCTTCTCCCTCTCCTTGCCTACTTGGCGCGCCCCCTAGCTGCTTCCCCAGGTGCGCCCGAACGCAGCGCCGCGGAGCTCGTCGCCGGCGAGACTCCGGTGACCTTTTGGTCACGGGCTCAAGCCCGTTGGACTTGCCGCACCACGGGGATCCTCCCCAGCCCTTCCTTTCGTTCCGTAGCACGCTGCTTCGCCTTCGCCATCACACGCCCGAAGGTCGTCGCCGCCTTTTTCGTCGCCGGCGATGCTCCGGTCGTCCCCGACGCCAGTCATCGTCACCATCGTGTGCGCGGTGCCGGGCCGCTCCCTTAGGTCCAAGCCGTAGGTCCGGAGGCCCCCTGTAGCGCGGCTCCGGCCAACTCCGGCGAGGCGCCGCCGTCGCCTTGGTCGCCGGAGCCCTCCCAGGCGCAGCCACCAACATGGATGCGTGGGCCTCATCACCTGAGTCACTGACGCTGGGCCCCACGGGACCCTGTTGACTGGTTTGACCAATCAACATGCTGACTGGGCTTCTCTGTGACACTGACGTGCGGGCCCCACCACGTAATTAGATTAACTAAACCGATTTTATAAATAAAACTAATTAGTTAACCTAACCAGTCACTGCCAGTGGGTCCCCCCTGGGCCCTGTTGACTAGTCAACTAGTCTGTTGACCGCTGATGCAACAATGACGCCATGATGACGTCATTTTTCCTTTTCTGTTTTTTCTTAAATAATTCCAGAAAATTATTTAAACTTTAAAAATTCATAGAAAATAAACCGTAACTCCGATGAAAATGTTTTCTATATGAAAGTTGCTCAGAAAAATCCAACGAATCCGAATACGCGGTCCGTTCATCTGTCACATGCCCCTAGCATGCTGAACATGGAACTTTTCCCCTCCGGTCATCTGTCTGACACAGGTCCGGAACCGGGAACACCTTCCTGGTTGTTTTCCCCCTTCACCTATAACGTCTAGGACCGCGTTAGAGCACGCTTAGCGCTACGTATCGTCATGTCATGCTTAGTGTTACCTCTGTTTGCTATGTATTTACTGTTTCTTCCCCCTCTTCTCTCCGGTAGACCCCGAGGCCGCTGATGCCCCGGTGACCGACTACGTCATCGACAACGACCCCTTCTTGCCAGATCAACCAGGCAAGCCCCCCCTTTGATCATCCCGATATCGCCCATTCCATTCTCTCATGCTTGCATTAGTTTTTGCTATTGTTATTGTTTGCTCCTATTCTGATGCATAGCCTCCTTTTGTAACCTGCTTATTGTTACCTTACCGGCTTATCCTAAACTGCTTAGTATAGGTTGGTTAGTGATCCATCAGTGACCCCCGCCTTGTCCCGACTGCCCCGCTGGATAATCAGAAGACCCGATCAACGGGATCGAAGACCAGGCCCCGACACCGCACATCACTTTCCCCTTAGTTGCTCGACACTACTGGGTTACTATCGAGTGCCGAGGGTGAGACCTCTACAACACTTCTGATGTTAACCCTGTAGTGTAGCTATTCGGTCGTGGTCATCGAGGGTGATTTCCTCTTTAACCACTTCCGATACGACTCTGTCGTGCAACCCCTCAAGTGTGAACCGAGGGTGATTCCTCTACGTTCACCTTGATGATTACATTGAGTGGAACCCACCGAGGGTGATTCCTTGGGTTTTCCTCTTGATGTTTGGACACACGGATACTTGGACTTTACAACTGTTACTTGGAAAGTGATGTGGAGACGGGTTGACCTGGGAGGTGCCCGTGAGATAATTACGAGGCGTGGCCGGGCATTCTTAGCCCTTGCCGCAAGTCCTTGAGACGGGGCAACGGGGTCACATCTTTCGTGAGTCTCTGCTTGTTACCGCGCGTTCCTAATCCACTACGATTTGGATATTTGATCCGAGGGGCCTCTGGCCTGATAGCACTAACCATCACGTGGGCATAGTATGGGCGTTCTGCGTCGTGTACATCAGCCGAAGCTTAATAGACGTCAACGACGGAGCGGCGCGCGCCGGGTTGGACTGGTAAGCTCCTGCCTTTTTAGGGAGGTAGCTAGGTCTGCTCACCGGCCGCCCACGCAACGTGCAGGAGTTCCGGGGAGATGGCCCATGACCCCTGGGGGCATAGGTTTAGTCCGGCGTGCTGGCCTCTCTATTAAGCCTAGGTCGGGTTGCGGCGTATTGTTTGGCCGAGGCCGGGCATGACCCTGGAAAGTGTGTCCGGCCGGAGTCAATCGAGCGTGGTGGGTAAGTTGGTGCACCCCTGCAGGGAAGAAAACATCTATCGATAGCCTGTCCTACGGTAACGGACACTTGGAGTTGTATCCCGATCGATACAACTAGAACTGGATACTTGTGATGAGAACTGGTTGGTGATGAGGATTTGATTGTGATGATAACTGGATAGTATGGCTCTGGGATTGCTTTCTCGCAGGGAGTCGAGAAAGGATCTCTGGCCGAGGTTGATAACACTACTACCACTTTACTTTATGCTACTCTACTCCCTCTTGTTTGCTGCAAGATGGTGGTTCGAGAAGATGCTAGTCTTCGATAGGACTAGGCCTTCTCCCTATTCTGGCATTTCTGCAGCCCAGTCCACATATACAGCCTTCCTTTGATAATGTTGCATATGTAGTGTAGATCCTTGCTTGCGAGTACTTTGGATGAGTACTCACGGTTGCTTTGCTCCCCCTTTTCCCCCTTCTTTCTTCTTTCTGGTTGTTGCAACCAGATGGTGGAGTCCAGGAGCCAGATGCCACCTTTGACGACTGCTGCTACCCCGAGGGTGCCTCCTACCACGTGACGGACGCCGACGACCAGGAGTAGTTAGGAGGCTCCCAGGCAGGAGGCCTTGCCTTTTCGATCGTAGATGCTTTTGTGCTAGCCTTCTTAAGGCAAACTTGTTTAACTCATGTCTGTACTCAGATATTGTTGCTTCCGCTGACTCGTTTGTATTCAAGCTGATGTATTCGAGCCCTCGAGGCCCCTGGCTTGTAATATAAAGCTTGTATTATTTTAATTTGTGTCTAGAGTTGTGTGGTGATATCTTCCCGTGAGTCCTTGATCTTGATCGTACACATTTGCGTGTATGATTAGTGTACGATTGAATCGAGGGCGTCACACATGTCCCCCTTCTAGCCGCGCCAGAACCCTTCTAGCGCGCCAGATCGAGAGCATGAGCACACCGCCGCCCTTCAAGCCGCGCCAGATCGGCAGCTCGCAACCGCCGCCTTGAAGCTCCTTTCCCCGAGTCGCTCCCCATCCAAGCCGACCACCACGCCGTTGAAGGAGCCCGAGGCCAACTCCCCGGCGCACACGAACCGCCTGAGCAACGCGCCATCCAGAGCCGCGCGCCGCACCGGCTGGATCCCTACCAACCAGGCCGGGCGGGGGAGGAATCCGCCACCGCAGACAAGGCCGCGCGAGGGAGAAGACCCCGCCGCCGCCGACCACCACCGGGGCTTTGCCCGGCGGCGTCACCTGACGGCGGCGAGGAGGCGGGGAGAGGAGGTGTGGTGGGCGGCGGCGGGCTATGGTTCGTCCGTGTCGCCCCCCTGGGAGCGACGCGGACGCTTCTTCTCTTTTGGTGGTAATTCGACCACTCCAACCGCCCCCCAAAGCGGCACTCCAGCCGTGCAGGCGACACACGCGCATCAAAATCCCACGCACCCAACATGCGGCCTAGCAGGTTGGACCAGTGGGAGACCGCCCCGGACTACTCTCCCCTCCAGCGAACCAAACGACACGTACCCACCCAATAAGTTGATTCCCTCCGAGGACCCTGACAACAACCCAGTAAAAATTGGAACACAAATCAGAAATTGAAGACCTCAATGGACTGTAAGAGCTTTAAAATTAGGGACATAGTGTATTTACAGACTTAAAGATACATTAAGCTTTATACCAACACAGAAACATCCCCAAATGAGCATTTTAATGAACTATATTTATCCCCATTCGCACAAATATGAATTCTACAATATGAGGTGATCAAGATAGTAGGTATGTACTTTATACTCCTTAGTAAGGGTCAGGAGTACTAATTAAATCTAACCTTTGATACTTCCATACGCCTTCATGAAAAAGAAGTATCTATCTATACAAAAAGTTCATCTAAAAAATATCTATGCTGATAAGGAAAATTGGATCTTTTGCCCCACTTTACTTCCCACTTAGATAATTTGCCCCTCCTGAGAGGCTGCCGGGTGGGGCCGGGGCCACTGGTCGTTGAGACAACCCTGGGGCAAATCATCTAACCCCTTGTAAAGTGGGGCAAATCATCTAATCTCCCGTGCTGATAATTAGTAAGGTGAAAATTGTCAAAAAAAGCACATCCTTTTCGGGCTTGATATGACGAACAATTGTGCTACATACGTAGGACCTTGACAATTGATTCACTTCATGTGGTCTTCACAAGAAGAAACAACTGCAAGTTACCCTACTGGCATCATAAACCTTTTGCAACTTTGGCAAATTGATTACCGGTCTATGCTAAAGCCCTTCTGTTCGCACTTGGGCTGGCCAGGAGGTTGGAGAACATCTGATGTTAACTTTTTTTTTCCCGAAACGGCGATGTTAACTTTGACTTGGCAAGTGTCTAGAGTCTAAGTGTTGGCTGGATAGATGAAGAAGATAACAAAGCAAACATGTGCTGAACGCTCAGGTAACGGAAGTACAAAACGAAGGGGCTGTGTCCGAACCATCAAAACCATAGACTCATGTAATGTAAGGCCAAGATCACCACTACATATAAGTACAGCATGAAGTTATCAACCAGACGACCATCAACATTGAGCCGGGTGGAGCTTAATTAATACCTGGAACTCTCAAATTACACTTAGTAAGTTATTTGTGAGGTTACCCTGGCTTGATAATATTTCTTTCACACCAAACGCACAGATCTTCATGCGCTAACTCGAAAAATATTGGCTACATGCTTGCAACCAATTTGTAACCAGGTCGATATATATGCCTCTCTTACCTCAACCAATTGATCTACATGGAGACGAGTGAAGCCAACTGTTGTTGGCAACCTCCCAATAAATTTTGTTGTTAGGCGGGTAATCAGATCTAAGTAGAAAGTTATCGAAAGTTACCATTAGTATATTGTGGGCATAGTAAAAAAAAACTAATAAGTGTCACAAAACCAGCAACTAAACAACATAGTCTGAGGTAGAATGTGGTTGGCCAATAGCACAAGAAGGATTTCATCCAGGACAGTTTGTTAGTTCGCTTGTTTATTCATGATCATGTACTCCTTCTCTGCATAATTTTCTTTTCTCTGTACTTTCTATTTGGTTATACAGAAAAGAGATTTCCAAATAAAGGACCATATGGTGGTTATACTTGAGCTATTGGCTCTCGACAAGTTTACATGGTATTCAATGGGGCCTATGCTAGCCTAAAAGTTCAGTAATATTATCCGAGGAGGGGAAACATTCAATATATATGCCATGAATCCGAGTATCGGCTCAATGTTCAGACGGACGCGAAGGAATGCAGCAAAGATAATGAGAATGGCTGGATGATCTTACCACATATTCAGCGGTCATCTTGACAGAAAAACTCACCTTTCTCAAGCATCTGCAGGTACAGTACAACAAGCGGAAGTGCGATTACCTTCAGCAGTAGGGAGAGGACACCTGAGATGGAGCACGTCGTCTAGAGATGGAGATGGACGACGAAGGCTGGAGGATCTACTGGTTGATGCAAATCAGCACCTCGAGGCTCCGGTGATGGTGAAGAGGAGGGAAGGGGACGAAGGGGGTGGAGTAGGGGGCGAGATAGCAAAGCTTGGGTCGGATGCTCGAGCTGCTGACGGGTGGATACCGAGTCAGGTATGGCGGAGCTCGGGACCCAGCGGTGCGGTTCGAACGCGGTCTGGCAGGCGCGGTGGCGACCGAGGAAGGAACCATGGGGTGCGAGGAGCAGCCGTGGCTTAGGAGCTCGGGGTCTGGCAGGCGCGGCGTGGGCCGAGGAACCGTGGGGTGCGAGGAGCAGCGGTGGCTTAGGAGCTCGGGCATGGCGGCGGCAGAAAATCGCGGTGGGGTGGCGTGGCGGCGGAACGCGGCGGGGTGGCGGCGGCTGAGAGGTGCGTGCGTGTCACCAGCGGGAGACCACCGCTTCCTCTTTACATGACCAGCGGGCCCCAATAAATCAGTTGGCCGCAATCGATTTCCAGCGTAACCGCACGACCCAGATGCGACCTGGTGAAAATCGGCAGACCAGAATCGAAAGGCCGCTACTCTGCGTCCAATTTAAACCTTGAACTTGTATTGGTCAGGCGGAATGAACCCCCAGATCAAAATCCCGATCCATTGTATCCTAAATTATATAACCCCGATCTAATTTAAACCCTGGCGTCATGTCAACTCGGATTCATTTGGCGGGCTGGTCCATTTTAATTTTTTCGTTAAAAAAAATTCTAAAGGGCGCACACCCCACTCCTTGTTGGACCGGCCCACTTAAATTTTATTTTGTTAAAGAAAAATAGTACAGGGGGGTGGCTCCCTTTTTCTTCATTTTCTTCTTTCTTTTCTTTCCTTTTTTTTTATTTTTCATTTTCTGTTTTTTCTTGAATTCGTTAATCTTTTTTGAAAACGACGGACTTTTTCATTTAGACGCACGGGGGGCCAGGCACACACCTAGATGGAGCGAGCCGGAGCGACGACGCGCGTGCAGCCATCCGGGGAGCTAGCTCACGCATGCAGCCAGCCAGTGCTAGCTCCGCTAGATCACACACATCACAACCAGTAGTACATGGAATAACGCACGCACGCACTAGTACACATCACACGGACGCTAGTGCGTCAACGGCATGAGCTACGGCGGGGACGTCGTCCAAGCACTGAAGTACAGCTCCACATCAACGAACGCCGGCGTGTGTGACTGTGTGTGTGTGTAATTTTAAAATGGACGTTGCATTTGGAAAATGTTTACACATTTCAAAAAAATGTTTGGGACATTTAAAAAATGTATACAAAGTATTCCAAAAAAAATAAATAGATGTATTCTAAAAAAGAATGTTAATCATATGTTAAAAACCAAAACCAGTGGATTTGTATGAGAAAATAGACATACAAATATATTAAGGGAACGTTATTTTCTGGTCATGTAATTTCATCCCTATTTTTTCGGTCAGTACTGTATAAAGATTTTTTTTCTTTTCATTTGAGGTGCTTCCTACGTATAAAATAACCTGCGGACTTCACAATGTTTTCGAAAATCCGTGAGATTTAATTTTAAAAATCCATTTACTTGTTTTCAAAATCGTTGAACATTTTCTAAATCCGTGATTATTTTTTCAAAATTCATAAACTTTTTTCTTACTTTTTTTATTTTCGCAAACTTTTCCGTGCGTGGAGAGTGAGATGGGCATGGGCTGGCCAAGTCTTTTCCGCGCGTGCACTTCGCAGCGCAGCCCAATCCCGGTCACATCAACAATCCCGGTTTGGCAAACGAACTCAGGGTTCTTTTTAGACCGGGATTGCATAGTTCAGGGTGCAATCGACAAGGATTTTGATGTCAGGGTTAGTTTTGCCGAACCTCTACAAATTCAGGGTTTAAAATGAACTTTTTCCCTGCGCTGGTGTCCACCCGTGTTCGCGTCTATCCGTAAAGATTGTATCTGGTCCACGGAGTCATGCAAAACTAAACCCGCATCTTTCGTCCGCATGGAACGAGTTGTCATTGCCATGCGTCATAGCTTTGCTCGTTGACTCGTGACGCCCAGCTTCCACTGTCGCAGTTCGTCGCGGCTGCCATGCATCGCCGTGGAAACTTGTCGTCGTCGCCTCGCGCGCGAGCACTCTGTCATCCGGCAAATGCTCTGCCGGCACCATGCGCCAATGCTTTGCTCGTCGACTCGCGATGCCCCAGCTCTCGTGAATGCCCCGTCCACCGTCGCAGCTCGCCCTCACCGCCATGCATCACTGTCGCAACTCGCTGTCGTTGCCTCACACAAAAAAGCTCGTTGTAACATGGCCTGTGCTGGTCCCAGCAAATCTTCATGCCGTCTCGCCGGTCCCAACAAATAATCACCACAAATTCTCAGCGACAAAAAATCACGCCGGTCGCAATAAAAATATAGCAAAATAAATGTCTTACCATCATCGGGACGCAACAAAAAATCTCACCAGTTGCTGGTCACAATAAAAATTCTCGACGGTTCCGGCAAAAATGATCGGCCGTTCCAGCGACGTAGCAAAAATTCTCGCCGGTCCAAGCAAAACAACCCGTCATTTGTAGCAAAATAAATTCACCAACGTCAGTCGTGGCAAAAAATCATGTTGTCCCAGCAAACGATTTGCAAGTTGTAGAAAAAAAAAGTTTGTTGTTGCCAGGAGCATAAAAAATATACACGGGTCCCAGCAAAAACAACTCGCTGGTTGTAGCAAAAATGCACCGCACTCACAGGTCGCAACAAAAATTCACGCCAACCCCAGTAAAATGGCTCGTCGGTTGTAGCTCGATGTCGTGCCGGATGCAACACGTCAACATCGGGAGTACCAAAAAACGACAATGGTAGTAGCAAAAAAGGACGTCGTTGCCACCGCCGCCGTTGGTGTCCTTGTGAACGGTTGTAGCAAATGTCAACACCGGTAGCAGCAAAACACGAGACCTCTTGGAGCAAAAATGGCCGTCACCGTAGTTGGTGCCCTCGTGAATAGTTATAGCAAGCATCAACATGATAGTAGCAAAAAACGACACCGTTTGCAGCAAAAGGCGTTCGCCGCCGTTGGTGTCCTTGTGAACGGTTGTAGCAAATGTCAACACCAATAGTAGCAAAACACGAGACCTCTTGGAGCAAAAATGGCCGTCGCCGCAGTTGGTGCCCTCGTGAACAGTTGTAGCAAGCATCAACATGGTAGTAGCAAAAAACGACACCGTTTGCAGCAAAAGGTGGCCGCCGCTGTTGGTGTCCTTGTGAACGATTGTAGCAAATGTCAACACCAATCTAACATATAAAGCCTCCTAGAGTACCCGCCGATCTAGCGCCATCGCGGTTTCAAACCGATCCTGCTCGCACGATATACATCGCTGTCCACTGTCGGTGTACCTTCCATCGCTCTGGTGAAAATCTGGACGTTCGTTTTTGCGTACGCTGCGTAATAAGGCCAGAGTTGATGACGGATGGGCCAGCCTTGCCCGCGGGCCAGCCTCGCAGCCACACGATGTGTGTGCCTGTTCCGGTGGAAAAAAGCAGCAACGATGGAACATGGGTTGGCAGGAGCGATCGTGGGTTGGCAGGGCGTTTTTTTACCATTCTTCTAGCACCCAGCAGCAACCCTTGCGCTTCAGCCACGCCGGCCCCATGTGTCGGTCTCGTGGGTGGGCGTTGCTTTTTGTCCTGCTTGCTCCACTTTGCCCCCAATCCGCTGCCTCCTCTTTCCCCGGCCTCCCCCAATCTCCGCCATAGCTGGCCAAACAGGCCGGGCTAAACAGGCCAGCCCGCGAGCACGCCGGCACGGCCCGCCATGGGCCAGGCACGGCACGGGCTAAACGGGCCGTGCCCGGCATGCGGCACACCTTGGGCCGTGCCTGGGCCTGGAGCCTGGGCACGCGGGCCGGCACGGCACGGCCCATTTATTTTTTTTATATATTTTTCAGAATTTTTATATATATACCTAAAATATAGCCCAATAGGCCTAAAAACCAGCCCAGCAGGCTGAAAATGTGCAGCCCAGCGTGCTAAATGGGCTATCGGGCCGGCCCGTTTACTAATCGGGCCGTGCCTGGGCCAAGGAGCAGCGCCCGTGGGCCGGCACGGCACGACCCGGCTATTAAACGTGCCATGGCGGGCCGTGCCGGGCCAGGCACGATTAGCACAGGCCGGGCCGTGCCGTGCCGGGCCGGCCCGTTTGGCCAGGTCTGATCCCCGCCTCCTCTCCTCCTCCTCAATCCGTCGCCTCTCCCGCAAGCCGCCGCCCTCTCTCCTTCTCCCCGTCTTTGGCCCCGCCCTCGCCAACTCCCGACGCTCCGCCGAGTGGAGAACCAGGAAGGAGGAGGGACGTGAAGTGGAGAAGAGGGGGTGCGCTGGAGAAGGAGCCAAGCCTGCAGGAGAGCACGGAGTGCCGGCGCGCCGTGCCCGCCGCAGCTGCTCGTGGAGATCCGGCATGTGCTGCACCATGGAGGCGCTCGTGGAGGTACTCTCGCCTTCGGAACCACCTCGATCCGCGTCTGGAACCATCCTGCTCGTCTCCAACTTTTCCAGCTCACTGATGAGGACCTCGTCTCGGCCTCCCTACCAGCCCCATCCGTTAGAGCACAACGCCGCCTTTTGCCTCCCCATGCGAGGTCCTTGTTCTGATTCCTTCCTCTCTTGATTAATTTCATTCTATTTCATTTCTAGGGTTTGATGTCGAGGAGGTTCGGTTCCTACACCAATGGTTACAGCGGGCTCTGCTGCAGGTATGCTTATCCTCTCCACCACTCTTTTCCATCTCTCTCCTAATGATTCATTTTTTTGTGCTCATGGAGTGCTTGATGAATTGCTTGCAAGAAGCAGGGTCTAATGATGTACAATTTTGCAGCTGCTGGTTTAGTTGTTCAAATGGGAGCTTCGTAGGGGCATGCTCTCAATTCCATTACCTTTCTAGATTGTTGTTTCGTTGTTGATGCAATACTCAGTTTGGTGGTTTCCTTTTGTTTTTGCTGCAGGGAGTGGAAGTTTTAGAATGCTGCGGACAGGTTGAGAGCAATAGATGTTTTTTAAGTCCTAGGTGAGCACTCCAGGTCCTGTGAATTTTTCCTTCACATTACTGCAGTATTTTCATACTTCAAGGAAATATAAATGAGATGGTTTCTCTCTCCCAGATTGTTACTACTAAGAATGGAATTCCAGAAGAGATACTTTTGGTGTTGTATTATTACCTCTCGTATCTGATAGATAACACAAAGTTATCAGTTTAGTTGGAAAAAGAGAAAGTCCAGATCAATTGTGACTTTGTGAGGATATGATCATTGGCATACTTACCCCCCGACCTGATGATGCCTCATTTCTTCAGAATTTGAGGCTATTCTTGATATGCCGAGTAGGTCCGGCTATCGAGTCAATAATTATATTTTGTAGTGTGTGATGATACATTAATAATCACACTTGAATGTGTTACCTAAACCTGTCTTGCTTTTGTATTTCATCCTCCTTTGAACCATCCAATGACCTGTGCACTACAAATCATAAGTGTGAGGTGTACAGAAACCTGCACCTTATATTTCTGTCTTGCTTTTGTATTATATCCCCCTTTGAACCATCTGACGACTTGTGCACTACAAATGAGATGTGTGAGATGTACAGAAACCTGCACTTCATATTTCTTACATTCCTGTTTTATTTAATGTCTGAGCCTCTTTATATTGCTTACACCTGTGATTTATCTAATCTCTGAGCAAGTGTGGCTGTGTATAATTGAGTTAGTAAGCCCAGTTGTTTGAAGAAGCAATTTGCGTTCCAGATTTTAGGATTGTCCTAATTCTTCTATCCATTTTTGATTTGCCCCTGCCATTGTAGAAGTATGAGTGGGTTGACTTTTCTTGATGTGTATTTTATACAACGAGCAACTACCTTGCGCCGTCTTTCAACCGCCAACAATCCCATGACCCTGCATCAGGTCAGAAAAATATTCAATAATTATTTCTTATGCAGGGTCATTGGATTGTTGGCTTCAGACATACTATACTGTTGGGCTTCAAGCATACTTCAGTTCTAAACTTATCTCTTTTCCCTTCATTTTTCTAAGACTGTACTGTTGGGCATTAAGTAGGAGTAGTTACTTATACTAAGGAGCAGATATGTATGACATGTTAATTTCACTTATTTTTGGAACGAAGATCTCAAGTCCTTGACGTCTGTGTTCTTTATTGTGCAAAATTGTTCCTTTCTGGGTAGATGAAAGTGTAGTTTCCACCAAAGGAAGATTTAGTAGGCTTTCTGTTACATGTTGCTAAAAGTAAATGAATCGAATTCTTTCTGTTTTGGTTCAGGACAATTTGATTTTGGGAGGACAAAGGTCAGGCAAGGATGAGAATGGGATACCAGATTACAACGATGGAGGCTCGGACATGGATCTGCTCATGCTCTCAGCGGGAATACTGGATGTTCTTGAAGCTTTGCCATACACACGTGCTACTTTTGGCACTTGTGTGGGCTCCAGTTTGTGTCAATGCAATTTGCATCTATCAGCGGATTATGTCGATCAGGTTTGGTTATTGGCATACATGTATGTTTGTGTATGGATGTCACAAAATTGTTATGCAGAAAATAAGAGTGTAGTACATTTCAGAGATACAAGTGATCTTGTTCAGTTTAGTCAGAGCACATGCAAACAAGTAGTTCCCTAGGGTGGAGGCCTTCCACTTGCTTTTGCTAGCTATATGAAATAGACTGAACCTGAACCTAACTACGATTGGATGTCTAAGCTGAATTGTTGCATCCGTAGACATGGAATTATGGATCAATTTTAGCTCTCAAGAACTGCATACTTATGGTCCTATGTAATCCCAATTTATTCAGGCCAGCATCCCAAAAGTTCACTAATGAACAAAGCAACATCACACAGAATCTAAGTTTTAGGCCAGGTTACTAATCAATCTTTTCCCTTCTCTCTATTTAATTTTAACATTGCACAATTATTTATTCCCTGTTTGTAGCTTACACTGAAATCTAAGCTCGTGTGCATGTATGTATTATGAACCAGCCCTGTCCATTGCCTTACTGGATACATAAGTCTCTCCATTGCTGTTGTCGGATGGGTTTACGTTTGCTGTTACTTTCTGTCTTGGTTAGGAACCAGGTTGTATAATGCACCAATGCTGCTTTCTGATGACGACGGCAATGCCAAACGCACCATCACCTGAGGTAGTTCTGTCTATATCTCATTTACTTATCATGATATGTACCTAGAAGTTATTCATATTGGTTTCTTAGGACCGCCTTCAAGAGCATGCTGAAGAATCACAACAAAAACTCCCCAGTGATAGTGCCACTCCATGAGACATCCATATCAAACTGAAACTCAATTTCCTCGCATTAGCCAAAGCATGCCATCACAAATTTTTTGCTGTTGTTTTGGAACTATTTCAGTATGGGTGAGTTCTTTTTTTTTAAGTGTACTCTATATGTTGGTGACTTATTTTTTTAGTTGATTGTTCTTTTACAAAATTGAGCAAAAAGAAAAGAACAAAGAAAAAATTGTTTAGCTAGATAGGCAAAGCCGCTGATGTTTACTTGTTGTTTGCTGTAGACCCTTGATGGGCCATGCTTTTCTCTGCTTTTTGCGTTCCTGGACTGTAAGAAATCTTGTGGATGTGCTCTCTATTTTCCTGTTACTTTCTCCGCCACTCACATTTAAATTTGCTAATATATTAGTTTTCCAACATGACTTATAGATATCCAAGGATGAAGTGAAGAAGAAGAATTGGGATTGTCAATTGTGTATTTGCAATTGTACAGATCCGAGGTGCTATACTTATCTGCATTTAAATTTGCTTTTTCTTGGAACTATTGGCATGTAGAGGAGGCTGTGTTTTATTTGGTGGTCCGTTAGGCATATAAGTAACTGGTTTTGCCTTTTTCACAAAACAAGCTGAGCTTCTGGTGTATATGGGCCCAGCTCCATGTTTTTATTGCCAAAAAAATAATTAAGTACCATGTTAAATGTGCTGGTTCACATGCCAATTGGTCCTGTTCTTGAGGCCTTAATCTTAATATCCTATCTGAATATTCCTTTTATGACAACTCATAGGTCTATGCGATTGGCGGGGAAGGAACCATGAGAGGAGCAGTGGCGATATTCAAAGAGATTAAACGGCATGGTTTGAGGATACCCATTACATGGATCCCCAAAACTGTGGACATCGGCATCATAGACAGGTCGTTTGTGTTCCAAACTGCAGTGGAGATTACTCAGCATGCGATCAACCGGCACATGTGGAGGCTGTGAGCGCTGTGAATGGTATTGGTCTTGTCAAACTTACGGAAGGAGCACATGACACGTTACTCTTCATGCCACCCTGAGCAGCCGAGATGTTGACTGCTGTGAATCTTGAGATTGATTTCCACGTTGAAGGGAAGGGAAGCCTGTTTGAGTTCCTGTATGAACGGATAAAGAAGAAGGGGCATGTTGTGGTCGTTGTTGCTGAAGGTGCTGATCAGGAGTTAATACCCCGGACTGATGACCCAACAGAGTTAACTTAATCTGAACCTCCTCTGTTTCCGCTATATATCCCTAATTTTCTGAACTTAACAACTGAACACCATTATATATTAGATTAGCACACAAGTGAACTGGAAATCATTTTATTCAGATTGTTTGTACCCTCAGTGTAAAATTATTCCTTATTGGTTGGGGATTTGGAGACGTAGTATCTGGTTGATGAAGGATTTTTATCTCCTAAGCTTCACACATTCTCTTCCATCCAACACAACCGGCACGGTCAAGTGGTGTAGTAGTTGATGGTCGACAGCTAACATCAAGGCACCGCCTTAATTTAGGCGGAAAGACCACAGCTCTTCCATCTACACCAGGTTTGTTGGTTTCAGCCCTGGTATATTTAGTTACAACCAAGAAATTATTTATTAAGGAGCTTTGGTTGTAACTGAAATTCACTGCAAAACTGCATATGGAAACATACAATATTTTTCTCTCTTAACTCACCTCAAAGTAAAGGACTTCTGGAGATAAAATTATTGATTGGTAGGGCCTCGGTTTATTAACTATTATATATTTTTAGAAGCTGAATGCCAAATCATATGTTGTTTCTTCTTTGGGATGAAACAAATCATACGTGTGGCATCGACTAAGACCGTAGTCTGATCATACAAGGCCTTATTGATTGCTGATTCTACTTCCATAGTCTGATATATTCAAGGTGCAGCCAAGATCAGGCAAGAGGACGATGTTTTGGTTGTTTCGACAGAAAATCCTACTGGCTGAAGCTCAAAGACTGAAGCCCCTATCCCAGTGTTAAAAACATCAATCAACCCGTAGTTAAAGCTGGAATCAAGTAGAGCAGTGGCTACTCCGAAAACTCTTGTTCTGATCAGATTGGCTAGGATTCGTATCGTCCCTTTCCAGCTATGACAGATGGTATACTGCATACTACTAATGAGGATAGATGATTTATGTTGATGAAATATTTTAGATAGTGACACCGAAGTGTTATTCTATGGATAGTCTTCAGATTTCTTTTGCATTTTTTCTGTGCAAAGATATATATTAACGGACAAACAGTGCATACATGTTACCCTTTTGTCCGTGAAGGCGTATTAGCATGCCTAGCTGCCAAGTATAAATAGTATGTGCATCACTCAGTAATAGAGCATCCTGGTGAAATAGAGTATCTCAGAAAAATAAATGCTGATGTGTGCTGATACGTTGCTAAACCTACATGATATGAACTCACTTCTCTTTATTAATTGTTGGTTTACTTCGGTGCCCTGCAATGTCACTCCTAGGAATGTTAGAGCAACTCCAACACGCCGACCCAAACTGTCCACCCGTGTTCGTTTGGATCGAAACTGGCACAATTCGCGGCTCAACGCGCCGACGCAAACGGACGAGCGTCCGCTCTTTGTAATGTCCGTGCGCGGCCCATTTCAGACCCAAATTCGGGCCGGATTTGCGTCGGCGCGGACCTTGCCAACCCCTTGGACCACCAGTCTATGGTACATCCACCCCCATTTCCCTTCCTTCCCCAGAAAACCTCCCGCCCGCTTGCTCTCCCGGCCACTTGCCATGGGCGACGCGTCAAACCCCGACGACATCGTCGACCTCGCCTCCACCATCAACATGCCCCGCGTCGTCCGCAAAAAGGGGGTGCCGCCCAAGAAGGTGCTAATGGACGTGCGACGGGTCGTTCCACCAAGAGGGCTGGCCGGAGGCAGGTGCATGCCGACAAGCTAGAAGCTGCGGCGGGCGTCGCTGCCCGACAGAAGGCTGCCAAAAGAAGAGTAAATGAAGGCCTACATGGAGATGCGAGCGAAGAAGCTCGAGATAGTGGCGGAGATGCGAGCGAAGAAGATCGAGATCGAGGCGGAGATGCACGCGACGAAGCTAGAGATGGAGACAGACATGCAAGCGAAGAAGCTAGAGATCGGGGCTGCCAAAGCCAAGACCAAAACAAAAGAAGTGGCGCTCGCTTGCATGATGGAGGTGAAGATCATTACTGTGCACTTGAGCACGGTGTCCCCGAGAAAGAGGCCTTGGTTCGAGAAGATGCAGAGGGAGATGCTCAAGCTTGATGATTGATCTATGACGAAGAGCATCATCTTTTTTATATGCCGACAAGTGTGTCAGGCATGCCCACAACCAAGATGTATGGCGTGCTTGAACCACCTTTTTTTTGTGTTGGCAAGTGTGATAGCATGAGCCACATTTTGTTTTTTAGGCTTGCATGTATGTTGGCCGCAGGCATGGCCGCCGGCATGAACTATGGGCGCTGGCATGGCCGTTGGTATGATTTCAATGAAAAATAAGTATTTATTAAGTTGGTTCTTAATCAATATCATATGCATGGTTTAAATACTTGCTCGCTCTCGCCTTTTGCGCCATGGGCGCAGCAAGTCACCTAGCATGAACAAAGGGCAAGCATATGCTTTCGCCTTTAAATGCATTTCCAAGAGACTGCACCTCATCATGTACTCAATATAAGCAAGTTGCAAGATCTCCTTGTTATATAACTTAATATTAGTATAAATGCCTACCAAGACTTCTGTGTTTATCATCCTTTTGGATCTTATGTAATCCCTTAAGATCATCCTGTGCATTTAACTATCGGTTATTTATTGCTTAGACTATTGTGTGATATGCTTTTGAAACAGCCATAATAAAAGAAATATATGCTCATTCTTACAATACTTGGCTTGCATTCCGCCTTTGCGCCATTGGCGCAAAGGGTCATCTAGTAGTAGCAAAACATGAAACCTCTTGGAGCAAAAATGGCCGTCGCCGCAGTTGGTGCCCTTGTGAACAGTTGTAGCAAGCATCAACATGGTAGTAGCAAAAAATGACACCGTTTCAGCAAAAGGCGGCCGCCGCCGTCATGGGTCTTGGTTCATCATCAATGGTTGTTGCAATCATCGATGTCGGTCGTAGCAAAAACACCGACGGTCGCAGCAAAAAACTCAGACGGTTCCAACAAAATTTTTTGTTGGTCGGTTGCATCATTTATTTTGCCTGCGTGGTTCATCTATGCAAGAACGCGGCCATGGTTCTTCTAGCAAAAATCAATCAGCTGGTTCCAGCAAATTCTCGTTGTCGGTCAGGGAGGTGGTCAGACGGTCACTGCTAGAGATGCGGTGCAAGGTAGCAGATGAAGAGGAGAGAGAGAGAGGAGATGGAGGAGGAAGGAAAATCTACAATGAATCGGTGGTTATCAAGGAAAGAAAGTGAGCAATGCGGTGCATGGGTGGGTCCTAGATGTGGCTTGATTGATTCTCAGAAAAAAAAGATGGCCTGATTGATTCTCAGGAAAAAAAGACGTGGGCTGACAAGCGCGTGCATAGCGAGGGGTTAGTGGGCACCGCAGGATTTGGATCGATCCCCGGCTTGCGCGAGTCCGGCGCAGCGTTCAGCTGGCGCACCGGCTGCAAACACTTTCCAAATCGAAATCGACAGCCTCAATCGATTCTCAACACTTCAACCC
>NC_041383.1:116407900-116411194 GCF_002162155.2 Triticum dicoccoides
AGTGATATACAGTGTTAGAAGGGAGAGAGGGATTGGTGGAATAATTCATTGTATTGCTTAAGCCTCGTGGGCATATATATAACAGTACATGATTTACTTGGAGTACAAGGCAAGCCAGAATATTTCCTAGTCTAACCTATGTTTCCTAATACAATCATGTTACTCAACATCCCCCCGCAGTCACAACGGTAGCGACACAGGCGGTGAGACTGAAGAAGAATTCGAAGGCAAGCCGACGGACACCCCCCCAGTCATAACGGTCGACGCATCGCGGGGTCGTGGCTGGAGTGGAAACCAACGAGGTTGCTCAAGCAGGCGATAGCCCTTTGTGCCGTGTGTCGATGTAGCCGAGGGCGTGGGTGGTGGAGCCGTGGTCGAGGTAGCCGTGCGAAGATTTCCATGGTCGATGTCGAGTCGGGGTGGCCGGTGTCGAGGAAGTCGCCGTGGAGCCGCAGGCGCAAGAGGGCGCCGAGTTAGCATGGTCACAGTGGTGTCGAAGTAGGGGTGCGCCGGGAAGAAAATGTTGTTGACAATGCGTCGCGGCGGGTTTGCCAAGCCCGGGGACACATCATGGACGAAGGCACGCACCGGTGTTGCCATCACCGGGCAGGCATAGACGGACGAAGACGAGGTTGACGAAGCGCCGACCAGGCTTGCCAGGCCCGGGGACACGCCGTGGATGAAGGCACGCATCGGTGTTGCCAACATCGGGCTTGCGTAGACGAGGGACCAGTACGAGCTGTACGCCATGCCGAAGAAGTCGGAGGGGCCAGCAGAGAAGAACTCGACGATGATTGCGGCGGCCATCGGCGCGGGGCCAATGTCACCAACGGTGGTCGGAGTAGACGAAGTGGTTGGGGTAGATGACGACGACGCTGACGACGGGCTGGTGCTGGACGAAGACGAAGGGGTTGGACGGGCGGCTGCGGCTGCTACGGAGGTAGCTGCGGCGGCGGCCAAAGAAGAGCGGCCGCGGCGGCCTGACGGCGGTTAGGTTAGGAGTGCGGCAGCGGTGCTCGAAGTAGGTGAAGAACCCTGATAGCGTGACGAAGACCGGCGCGGACGGTGACGTTCCCGTGCTAAGGAAGACGGTGCGGCGCATACCACGGGAGGTCGACGCGCGGTGACGACGGAGCGGACCGCGGGCCGCGGCGCTACGGCCCGAAGGGGCGACGCAGCGGCGGCAGGCGGTTCGGGGCGACGGCGGGAAGACCTCGGGGCGGCGGCGGGGACCGCGGGCCGCGATGCTGCGGCCCAAAGGGGCGACGCAACGGCGGTTCGCGAGTCGGTGCAGCCGCGGGGACGGCCTTGGGGCGGCAGCGGGGACCGCGTATCGCGACACTACGGCCCAAAGGGGCGACGCAGCGACGACACACAAGTCGATGCAGCCGCTAGGAGAACCACGGGGCGTCGGCGCTGCGGTCCGAGGGGCGACGCAGCGGCAGCCCGATGCTCGATCAGTGGAGAGGCGCGCTGAACTCGGGGATGATCTTCATGGGACCCGCGGAGGCGCGTGTAACCGATGGGTCAGGTCGGTCGTGCGGCGTAGATGAGGCGGATCGCGGCGGCGAGCGGGTGATCAAGCCGATCGCGCGTGAGGTCGCGGACGCCGCTCGGTGGAGGCGTGGTGGCGGCGGAGTCCGAGATAAAGCCGGCGACGACGGACGGCGTGAGACGTTGTGCGGACGAGCTTGTCAGCACCGGCACCCGGGCTGCCAAAGCAACGCCGGCGCCCGGGCAGCGAGGCCCGAGCGACCAACGGAGCAACGACGCCCAAGTTGAGGCAGCCGACGAGCCTGACGCAGTCGTCCCGACGGAGCCGAGGACGAGGTCGGCGAGGTAGACCATCGGGCCTCTGTGCAGACGCGGTGGAGGCGGGTGATGTGGATCGATGGGCGGGCCGGCGCGCGAGCGACGACTATGATTGGCCGTCGCATGGCGCGAGGCCGTCGGGTTGTGGCGATGCAGGTGTCCCGGTCGGAGCAGGGCGGTGACGGCCGACGTAGGACGACGAGCGGACCGACGCGCGGACGGCAGCTGGCCCTGACGGGCCGCCTCGACGCGCGTGGCCGCCAGGTCGGAGGAGAGGCCGGCTGGTCGCGCCGGGATCAGAGTAGAGGTGCTCGGGGTAGACGGCGGCGGTGGGCGACGCAAACCGATCAAGAATAGATCGAAAACCAAAAACAAACCGCACGATCAAGATGACCGACGGGAGAGAAAACCCCGGAACAAGTCTCGGGGAAAAGACTCTCTAGGGCAGCCGGTCAACACGACCGGCGGACGAACCCCAGGTACGTGCGGCGCGGCCCCCGACGGCGGTCATGAAGGCCGACTGCCCTAGAGAGTCTGCCTGCTGCGGCTGCACCTGCACGTGACGCGTCCTCGGCTGTGCGGCATAGGAGCTTAGAGGCAGCCATTGGTGTCTGTAGAACGACGGGTTCGGAGCAGAGAAGAAGAAGAACCGGCGATGCAGTGCTGCTTCGCGAAGGGCGACGCCGCATAGCCGTCGCCGGGGTGCTTCAGGGCGGTGAGCACTCTGGCGACGACCACGTGCTCCTGCTCCTCGCCGATGCAGCCGTTGCCGCTGCTGGGCTCCTTGCGCGCCTCCGGCACTGCAGCAGGAACCGTGACTTCATTGGTTAGCTGTGACCTATAAGATCCGGTGCTATTGCGATTTGAGAGGGCAGTGGTAATAAGTTGCTTACTCTGCTTTGGAGGCGAACACCGGCGAGTGGCCTGGGCCAGAGGAAGCCACTGGTGTTCGCTGACAGCTGTGTTATTATAAATATTTTAGGATTAACATCACTTGATATTAATCTCGTGATTAGAACACCTACATGAGCGGAAGCCTGAGAACTTACAGGAACTGGGCGAAGTCCCGTGCCTGCTCGATGGCGTGTAGCCCATGCGTGCACCTTCACTACTAGAAAAAGGGCTATAGATGATATGACCACTAATGGCGCACCAGACATGTGGTGCGTCATTACTATATACTAATGGCGCACCATGCGTCGGTGCGCCATTAGTAATATATTACTAATGGCGCACCTGGTGTGTGGTGCGTCATTAGTAGTTTTGAAAAAAAAATGTTACTAATGGCGCACCGTGGTATAGTGCCCCATTAATAGTTGACATAGTAATGGCGCACCACATCCACCGTGCGCTATTAGTAGTTTTGAAAAAAAAATTGTTAGTAATGCCGAGCCGCACCTCCCCTCGCCCCGTCGCCCCCCTCCCCTCGCCGCCCCTTGCCCCACCTCCCCTCGCCCCGTTGCCCCACCGTCCCAACCACCC
>NC_041383.1:116411787-116430914 GCF_002162155.2 Triticum dicoccoides
GTCCACCACCACCCCCTGCCCCCGGAGCCAAGGTGAGCACTTTTTTGTTTTTTCTACTATTTTTCTTTGCTGTTTAGGTTTAATTAGGTTATTGATAAGTTTAGGTTAGTGGTTGGTTTAGGTTAGTGCTAGATTTAGGTTTAGATAATTAGAAGACGAAGAAAGTTGAAAAAAAGAAGAAGAAGTAGAAGAAGAGGAAAAAGGAAAAAAAAGGAAGAAGAATAAGAAGAAAGTTGAAAAATAGAACAAGAAAGGAAGAAGGAGAAGAGGAGGAGGAGGAAGGAGAATAAAGAAAAAGGAGAACAAGAAAAGAAGAGAGGTGGAGAAGAAGAAGATGGAAAGGAAAATGAAGAATGCATAATTGTTTAATTGTAGAGGCTGATGATCGAAAAGTTGAGCTTTCTTAGAAGTAGTATCTTCAAATAAGTAACCCTTCATGTCTTCAAATAAAATAACAGAACAACATAACTCAGAACGGTAATATAACCAAGAAATCATACAAAACATTAAAACAGTGCAAACTACGGCAAGGTTTTGACATCATTAAACCCACCCACATGATTGAAATAAAAAAAACATAACTCTGCATATGCAAAGACAGAAGGCATAACAGAGAAAAAAAATCATTATAAAGAAACTAGTTGCTGACATTAAGCTTGCACATTCAATAGGTCACACCTTTACTGCTGAGCCGGATATAGCGTTGGAACTCTGTTTTGGGGTCACTGCCATACTCCATGGCATCATTAGGCTGATGGTTCTGAACCTGTAGAAAGCAATATAATTCATACAGACATAAAAAAAGGTTCACGCAGCACTCCAAAATTAATTGAACATGGGGAGGAAATTGTCAGGGCCAACCATGGGTAAATCAGATATTGCATCTTCGAGGACGAGAGCTTTTTTCAAGTGTTTATTTGTTGCTTCCTCATAAGCAACGAGACATCTCTGAGGACAAAACATCATTTTAGTAGGATGTAACAATCATTAGTCTTCGAGAAGAATGATATTAAATAACATAGTGGCCTGTGATGTATTTTCGTACCGAAAATGCATTTGGCACTAGTCCTCGCTTAACAACATCATGGGTGGGAAGCGGGAACTTTGGAAGTGCATTGGTGTAGTTGATTATCTTCTGCTCAAAATTTATGCTGCTATAATGTTGTATGATAATGTTGTAAGGGTACTAATTGGTCTCTTCTGCTGCTTATCAGAGATGGGGGGAAGCAGCCACCGTCGCTCTGCCTCACCAGAGTATGAGTTGGATGCTTTCTAGTTCTTTAGTATCATACTTGGAACTTTAGTATCAGCCACGAGGCAGGTATATAAAACGAGAGATCTCCCCTTCACCCATCTCATTATGATAACTCTGTTGTTTGCTACATCACTCCTTGACCCAAATTGCAGAGGCTGCCTGACACTTTATGAACATGCTGGGTGAAGATCAGCCAGATAATGTGAAGCTCCGACAGGCCGGCAGCGGGGTTCGCAGGCTGTGGGACGTGGAGTTGGTGATCGAGGAGGGCCACATGTACCTGTGCCGTGGCTGGGTGAAGTTCTACAGTGCCTACGACCTGTGAACCGGGTACTTTCTTCTCTTCAGGTACGACGATGACACCACAATGCTCATCGTGAAGGTTTTCAACACGACTATGTGTCGCATGCGCTACGCTGACGACGAAGATGCCAGTGCGTTCTGCCTCTTCTTATTCCTCTACATTTGGCTTTGTCTCACATTGATTGTTAACGGTCATTGTTGCATTTGGACAGGCAATGGGAGCAGCAACAGCGACACTGGCTACAGCCAAAGCAGCAGCGATTATGGCTGTAGCAAAAGCAACAACGATTCTGGCTTTAGCGAAAGCAGCAGCGAGTCTGGCAGCAACAAAGACAACAAGAAGGATGATCCGGACTGGAGTGGGGGAGAAGAGGAGCAGAGTGGGGATGAGGAGCTGCAGGATGACGATGGGCATCGGGCTGAGGATGACCTAGCGCTGGTGGAGAAGGAGAAGAACAATGAGAACTGAACTATGTCAGGTATGCCAGATCTCCAAAATGATATATATAATATATATATACTTAGTTACCTATGTTATCTCTAATATGCTTAGTTTCCTATAGGTTAGCTCCAAAATTACTTATGTTAGCACAAAATGATCAAGTTTACATAATAAGCTTATAGTCTTCTTCTTATTCTTCTTATTCTTCTTCTTTTCCAAAATGGACATAGGTTAGCTTCATTTTACCTAAGTTGGCTCTAATATGCTAACTTAGAGAGCTTATATGCTTAGTTTCCTATAGGTTAGCTCCAAAATAACTTATGTTATCACAAAATGATCAAGTTTACACAATAAGCTTATAGTCTTCTTCTTATTCTTCTTATTCTTCTTCTAGTATTCTTCTAGTGCTCTTCTTCTTCTAGTATTCTTCTAGTCTTCTTCTTCTTCTTCTCTTCTTCTTCTCTTCTTCTTCTTCTTCTTCTTCTTCTTCTAACTTCTTGTTTATCATTTTGCAGATTTGATTTAATTCACGGAAGCTTGCATGGATGGAGTGCTTCTTTTCCATTTGTGTTTTTATTTTGTATCAATGTGAAACTTTTGTGAATTGATGGATAACGGTGTTGGATGAACAATGTGAAACTTTTGTAATATGTAACGATGGAACTATGTGTTGGCTATGTATGTATATATGATGAAACTTGTGTGTTGGATATGATTGTTATATGGATGCTTGTTGTATATATATGTGTTGGATATCTCATATGTGAAAGAGTGACCTGAGATTAAGAAAAAACAAAAAAAAATAAAAAAATTGTTACTAATGGCGCACTTCTATGTGGTGCGCCATTAGTATACAAGATACTAATGGCGCACTTGTGGGATACTAACGGCACACCTGTGGTGCGCCATTTCTAAAATATACTAGTGGCATGGTACTAATGGCACACCTGTAGTGCGCCATTAGTAGCCAAAACAGGTGCACCATTAGTAGGCCTTTTCCTAGTAGTGCTTGGATCCCCCAGCACCGTTGAGATGGCCGGGGAAGAACAACAACAATCCAGTAGCGCCGCTGGCTTTACCATCGTGGCATCCGTTGGAGATGCAACAGCTAGTCAGAGTAGACGTGCTGCCGGCGCTGCCCTAATGGTGGCCGGTGGTGGTAGTCGGTCTTCGTCTCCTTTACTACCTCTTTAGGATCGGTTGTTTTAGAGAGGACATGGCCTACCCACGTGAGATCGTTAGTTTCACGGGAGGGGTCCTTTTTCCTTTTGTATTAGGTGCCAGGAGGCGGGACCGAGACCAAGTCGTTGGTTTGATGCCCCCGACCAGGGCATGTACATGGGAGATTTAGCAAACATCATATATTTGGTCCTGGATTCTATCTTTCACAACATGAAAACTTATTGTCAGTGGTTTTGGCAAAACCATTTAACTTGTTGTTACTCGCATAGAAAACTACGAGTTCATATTGCAGTAGGTGGCTACAAAATGTTGTCTACCATCATAATTTCGGGAATAAAACTTCTTGACATACAACCTGCCCAGTAGCCTCTTACCATGCCACATAAGTGCATTATTTCCAATGCCATCAGTGTCATTATAGAGCCTTTCCACGATATAGCTCCATGTGCGAGAGTGAGGATGTAACTTATCGTGGAAACTTTAAGATCCACACATCTCGCAGAAACAATGTCTGAATATCCCAGGATATCGAAGTTATTAGACTTCTTATTAGTGAGCATGTAAACTTTATTGTCTTGCATATCTGCAGGACATTTGGTGGCTTTTCTAGTGGTCCATTTCTGGACTTACTTGTATATTTGCCAATTATCCCGATCACAAACAAGGGCATATTCATACTTGAATACACATATTGCTTCTGACAGCTGAAGCATAAGGAACCAACATTATCTTATCAGTTCTTAATGGTTCCTTGGACACTAAAATGTCCATCTTTATTGCCCTTGACTTTAGTAGCAGATGCGATAAGAGTACTACCACATAATATTTTCTTTCGTGCTCTATTGATGTATGTCGTCATAATAAAATGTATATCCCTTTTGGACCTACATCTTGGTGAAACTCGATACAAACAAAGTATAGGGCATGACCAAGATTCTTTATGTCATAATAGAAGATAGAAAATTCTTGGCCCGCCAAAAATATTCCATCTTCTCAAGGTAGTATACTTACTCCCCCTGGTTTTATGGTATGAGTGTCCCGACGCCCTTCTTATTTCATAATCGAATTTCTTTGGGCAACATACCTTGTGTTAACGTCACCTATTTGATGAAAAAGTCATACATACATTCTTAACTTAGTCAACACAAGAGTTTTTTATAATAATAACACAAACATCAAAACAACTCACTGAGGAAACTCTGTTGAGTTCCATACATCATTAGAGCTCATTATCACACAAGCCTCTAAGATCACACACATTACAAATCACACGGAAATTGTTAAGTCTCAACATTGAGTATTGCAATATGCATTTCTTCTCAACTTACTTGATGCGTATGAACAAAGATCTACTGGAGTTATCCTTAAGATTCATGTTCATACGCTTCAGTTCCCTGATGATCACTTTATTTGAAAAATGGAAAACGTATCCAATATCTTGATAATAATCTTTTAAGTTCTAAACCACAACATCGTTGGGCTGAAGATGGAAAGGAACCTAATGAATTGTGACAAATGATTATAAATGACGATAGTAAAAAATATAACCACGAGCCACGTGATACTTATAAACTTGCCATTTGAGTGAAGTGCGACATATGATTATAAATGATGTTGGTCATATATATAATCAACACGTTACGTCATGATGGTCATTAGACTAGCAAGCTTCACTTTAGCATTCATGTGTGCTTCATAATGTTCATAAGGGATTAAGTACACATTAACGTAATAAAAGGAGTAATTTTTTATCCATTCTTCTAAATAAGACTTGTTGCATCTTAATTAGATAATTGACATTAGTATTATGATTTTCATACATTCTCCAACCAAGACTTCTTGTTGGTTCTATCTTTAATAGGAGAATTAACATACATATTTTGATCTAAATAGGAGAAGTGAAAGTGATATCTCATATTAAATGAGACTTCCATTCCCCCCCTCGAAATGTGGTCTAAAACCACAATTTTGATGAGGTCTCATTATTTACACTTCTCTTACATCTTAAATTGTAACATAACACATAATCTTTACAAATGATCCATTTAGACGAAAAACATAACTTGCCTCACCCTAGGGCGAAACTAACGTTACATAATTGGAGTTGACTTAATAACACGCAAAATCATGTCATCTGTTCGAGAAATTAGAAATAAGTTTCTCCAGTAACTGGAGCAAGAACAAACATCATCAATTAGATGAAGAATTAAGTATCTCCAAATCCTAGTGGAATAAATCCAATAGTTTTCACTTTAAACTCCACTGCATTAGTAATGTGCATGATAGCACATGCATTTTGAGACCTCTCCCAATGTCTGCCTTAACATCATGATTAAATATGTAAACCTTAGTGGCAAAGAAACATTGCGAGATTCCTTACATGAGAAAATGATCTCCACTCTCCACACGGAAAAGTTCTTTACATAAGGTTTGTCTATGCCAAAATGGAAGTTGGCATCATTATTAATGTTCATTGCTATGAAAACAGAAGACATCGTTATGAACATCACAACAAAACATCAAGCGCAATGAGATGAACAAAAAATTATTAATTTATTCTAATCTGTATTATCATTGGGCAGATAACGGAAAAAAAATTATGCATTGATAAATGACACATGAAAATATCAACGTTGGTCAGAATATCATGAATCGCCAGTATGAATTTGGCTCACTAAATCTCTAATCAAAACTTCTCGTTGGTTCCATTTTGATTAGAGAAACATAAAAACACATAAAGACCAACAAGAATATTAGTTAAACTAATAACCATCATTAACATAAAGCGACATTAAACTGTAATCCATTGTGTCATAGGACACAAGGGTTCATAACGTGTTGTAGTCATCTTGAACTTAAATGTTGACACTTAATGAACATTGAAAATAGGGACAATTGCATTTTTACCCCTAGTTGGTTCCTACCCACGGGTTTTGCCCTTAATTTTCGAGCTTGCTCAGTTTTGCCCTTACTTTTTCCATCGAGGTCCCCCGAATGCCCTTTGACCGTTTGACCAAAACTTTGAAAATTCATAACTAATTCATGTGAACTCAGAAAAATGCAAATAAGATATCAAAATGTTCAGATAAACATTACCTTTATGAGCATATCATTTGCATTCAGGACAAAAACATCGTTTAAACTACCTGAGGTAATTAATGTTATTAACATTATTAAAAATAAATAGGTATAAACAATATTATTTTCGTGAATAAAAATTATATGCAAATGTAGGTGATGTTTTCTGAACATCCTGATACCTTATTTGCATTTTCCTGAGTTCGTATCAACATGTTATGAAGTATCCAAATAATGGTCAAAGTCGTTAGAACATTCATAACAAGTTGATACAAACTCAGAAAAATGCAAATAAGTTATCAGAATGTTCAAAAAATATCACCTACATTTGCATGTAATTTTTTATTCATGAAAAAAATATTGTTTATACCTATTTATTTTTAATAATGTTAATAACATTAATTACCTCGGGTAGTTTAAACGATGCTTTTGTCCTAAATGCAAATGATATGCCCATAAAGGTAATGTTTATCTAAACATTTTGATATCGTATTTGCATTTTTCTGAGTTCGTATGAATTAGTTATGAATTTTCAAAGTTTTGGTCAAACGATCAAAGGGCATTCGAGGGACCTCGATGGAAAAAGTAAGGGAAAAACTGAGCAAGCTCGAAAAGTAAGGGCAAAACCCGTGGGTAGGAACCAACTAGGGGTAAAAATGCAATTGTCCCTTGAAAATAACATCAAACATAAGTGTCAAAATTATCATTAAAATTCTGAACGACATACAAGGAAAGTGACATTGGAATTAACATATAAATGTAAATGTCATTGCGAGAGAGTAGACTTCAAAGTTACAGTCAATCCAAAAAATGACATTAATATTATCATCAGGATATCATAACATTTTCCAGGTAATAAATTTGGACACAAATTTTCATAAGGATTCACAAAATAACAATGTTTGGCAGCAACATGTACTTTAGAAAACAAATCCCCTAAACAAAATTCCTTTCTTTAGGGGATTGATCATAACCCCATGAACATTAGTTTTGAGTCTTTATGCATATTTCAATAATCCATATCATAATAATGGCATGAAATGCACCAAATAAAAAACTCCAGTTTTGCTCAATAGGCGTATCGCCACAATATTGTTAAGATGCATAGTGCAATGTGGAAAACTGAACCATGTGGCCATCACATTCTCCTTGAGGTGGCCTCAGCCCATTCAAAATGATCACATCATTAATAAATTCCATTAGGATGGCATCACCACAAACTTCACACTCAAATAAAGTTTCCAAATAAAATATTTATGTTTAGAAACTTAAATGAGTGACTGAAAAATGCTCAGTATTATAACATTAAGATTTCATCACTGAAACAATATTTGAAAAGTGATGATCATAAAAGATGCCTTTAAATGACATCAACATTCACCTCATATTAAATTTTCCAAAATAAAATTTCCCGTTGGTTCCATTTTATTCAGAAAATTTAAACATAATTATAGGCAGTTGAAAACTCATCAGTGCAAAAACAATATTTGAAACTTAATGAATGCACTAAAATTGCATAAAATGCCCAAAGAACATAATTTGACCAATAATCATCCATGGATTTTTATTAATAAATCTTCATCATCATTAAAAGATTGCCATGAAAATTACATAAACATTAATTTTGCATTGATTTTTCCAAGCAAAACTTCAGATTAGTTCCACACTCAAAAAACCAAAGCACATTTTTCAACATAGTTTCCTGGCTAGTCTCAATTTATAGCAGTGCTAAACATTGTTTTAAATATTTATAATACTAAAAAGTGCACTGAAGAAAAGAAAAACAGAACATGACCTTGGCCCAATAATACCCACGGCAGTCCGTTCATAAATGAACCCAGCAGAGAAAAATATAAAAGAAAACATTTTTTTGTTTCTTTTTGCGGGCTGAAATAACCTGGGCTGTAACCCACTGCCATATTTGGCCTGTTATGCCGGCCGAGGCCCGTCAGCTGCCCCGCCGATGTCAGCCGTCGATCTAATAGACGATCAGGATCGTCCGCAGCCGGAACAAAACTGCCGCTGGTCAAACCCTAGGGCCATTTGCCCCCTTTCCTCTCCCGAAATGGACGGAGCGGCGACCCCGGTGGCTGGCCAAGCTCGCTAGCCATGGCGGCGCGGTAGCTGCCCTCGCCAGAGCAACGTGCAATGGAAGGAGTCCTACGTGCCCCTCCGGCGAGCGTGGCTGCAGCGTCGCGCACATGGCGACCCGTGCGGTGGATGGGATGAACATTTCACCGGCAGCTACCGACGCAAAACCTTAAGGTGATGGCGACGGCGAGGTGCCAGGCGCGACCCTCGCAAGGCGCGCGTCCACTAGTATGTCGACAGCGGCTCCTTCCCGCGCATCGTCCCGAGGCATGGTGGTGTGGCATGCGTCAGGATCCCCAAGGAGAACACCGTCGCGGCCTTATTAGGTGAGCCCCGAGACATTTCTTCTTGGATTTCATCAGTTTTGGGCTTCAAAATTTGGGGATTTGGATTTGCAAATTGGGGAATTGCCATCTAGGATTATCCTTTCGGATTGGGGAAATATTTTTGGGATTTCCTTCAACTTTCAGTTCCCCTCCTTCTAATGGCTGAACGTGACTTGATTACCACTTGAGAAGAAATGACTTATCAGTTAATTACTAGATCATGACCATTATCACATAAGAACATAATCATTAGCACCTTAACGTAACCACTTCAGATCTTAAAGACGAATAATTAGGACCAGAACATGAGCAATTAGACCCTGGCATGAGTGATTAACAGTAAAACAGGGTCTAATTGGGGTTCCAGCCGAGATTAACCTTGCTCTAGATACCAATGTTATTATAAATCCTTTAGGATTAACATTACTTGGTATTAATCTCATGATTAGAACACCTACATGAGCGGAAGCGTGAGAACTTACAGGAACTGGGCGAAGTCCCGTGCCTGCACGATGGCGTGCAGGCCGTGGCTGCTCGATGGCGTGGAGCCCATGCCTGCACCTTGGATCCTCCAACACTGTTGAGATGGCCGGGGAAGAAGTACACCAACAATCCAGTAGCGCCGTTGGCTTGACCATTGTGGCATCCGTTGGAGATGTAACAGCTGGTCGGAGTAGACGTGCCGCCGGCACTGCCCTGGTGGTGGCCGGTGGTGGTAGTCGGTCTTCGTCTCCTTTAGCACCTCTTTAGGATCGGTTGTTTTAGAGAAGACGTGGCCTACCCACGTGAGATCGTTAGTTTCACGGGAGGGGTCCATTTTCCTTTTGTATTAGGTGCCAAGAGGCAGGACCGAGACCAAGTCGTTGGTTTGATGCCCCCGATCAGGGCATGTACATGGGAGATTTAGCTCCCCCTTATCTCTCAGTTTGTTACAACTGAAGATTAATTCCAACAAGCTGGTCTGCTACCCTTGCCCGACCAACGGTTTTGGCAAGGACTTGTAGATCGCTTAGATACGGAATCGATGAAAGAGCTGATCGAGCTGGGAGTTTGGAATATGGACTCGTGGACGGCCTATCAAAGACCACAAGGTGACAACTAATAATCTGGTAAACCTCCCATGGGACATAGTTTCATTCATATATCAAAGATCCAATTCCTTGCATTTGGTTCTCTGTTTTGAGTCATAATATGCCATCTGAGCTCTCCCAAACGCAAGGAGAGCGCCCGACCAGAAATCAGTCAGAGAGCGCCCGAACGCAGCATGCCATTATATATGCAACTAACTAGAGAGTGTCTCCACGAATCCCCCGCTTCGCACAAGGCACACGAACTCAAATGCGTCATCTTCGTGTGGTGCAAAACATCTGTGGTTGGCAGCGACTGTTTTGCAAGTTTTCAAAGGAGACCTTGAGCTTGGAGGAACATAGATTTTTCAAAGTGATGTCCAAGCCTTCTCCTCTTTGTCATTCCCCGAGGAACCACTTCCGCCCTCTAGCCAACTCTTGCGATTCATCTTAGTGGTGACGAGGAGCGGACCGAGAATTGGCCTTTACTTTCCGGGTTCCAAGCCAAAAAATCTTCAATATTCCTTGTACAGACAGGTATTCTCAAAATCTCATCAACATCCAGTGGTAAGAATATACTCCGAATCAGTGCGAAAATTCGTAGGAGCGCTCGTCCTCGCATGCTCACGATATCTTTACGCGCTCGTTCGCATCTGGATCACAACTGACGGCCGTATTAAGTGCGGTATCCAGCGCGTATGGGCCAGTATTAGGTGCGAGGAAAAATCGTGTTGGCCCCACAGCGGAGCGTCGTGCCGCCTGGACAGAACGGCGTGCGCTGTCAGCCCACATCCTGTACCGACCGCACAAGAAGGGCCCTCCGTCACGGGCCGTATTCAAATTCAAACAACCCATTTTTTGCGCTGCCCGTCACCATAGAAGGTGACCTCGATCGTATTGGAGAGCATGTATGCCCGCTGGCGCATGGGACCAGTCATTTCCATCAAGGAATAAATAGAATCATTAGACACAATGACAATTCGGAGAACAGAACATGCCTCGCTCGTTGACAGTCATCAATTTTCGCAATACTTGTACAATCACCACACCGACTAACAGGGTGACTTATTTTTCAAGTGACACAGCGTTACGTAAAATTACACAGCTTTAGGAAAATCATACTACGTAGCTCACAAAACAGCATCAAATTGTACAAACTGAAACCAAAACTAGCAACAAAGCGAACTACTACCTCCGTCTAGGTGAATAAGTCATTAGCATAGTTCTAGGTCATCGGTTTGAGGAATTAAATATGTGTTATATGTCATGAAAAATATATCACTAGATTTCTACACGGATGTAGTTTTTAAATATATACTTTTGTCACATATAATACATATTTAGATAGTTAAACCATCGACCTAAAACTATGCGAATGACTTATTCAGCAGGAGGCACTGCATGAAGCACGATACTACTTTGGTTCCCGCACGAGTTTCGCCAGTGACCACCTACGCCACAGTTGGTGCATTTTGGCTCGATCCCTCCCTGGTTTCTCCAGCATGTCACCTGTGTCTGGGGTGTCTCCCATAAAATCCATGACTTGCAGCCGAATAACATCATTAATTGAGATGCCGCATGTTGATCCATTAAACACCGTCGCCACAGGAATGAAGCAATTGAACAGATTTTATGTACCTTCAGGGAATGACAGCACAACATTCCCGTGTGCTCGAAGTTTCGACACTCGCATAGAAACTGATTACCCCCTCCGTCAACTGTGCCCTTATACACCACCTTGCACCATTTGCCATGCCTCTCTGGATGGTGCCGCCGCACTAGGTACTTAACGCCTTGCTCAACCAGTTCGACCTTGTACTTGTTGGGGAACGTAGTAATTTCAAAAAATTTCCTACGCATACGCAAGATCATGGTGATGGCATAGCAACGAGAGGGGAGAGTGTTGTCCACGTACCCTCGTAGACCGTAAGCGGAAGCGGAAGCACAACGCGGTTGATGTAGTCGTACGTCTTCACGATCCGACCGATCCAAGCACCGAACGTACGGCACCTCCGAGTTCAGCACACGTTCAGCTCGATGGCGATCCCCGGACTCCGATCCAGCAAAGCTTCGAGGATGAGTTCCGTCAGCACGACGGCGTGGTGACGATGATGATGTTCTACCGGCGCAGGGCTTCACCTAAACTCCGCGACGATATGACCGAGGTGGAATATGGTGGAGGGGGGCACCGCACACGGCTAAGGAACGATCCGTAGATCAACTTGTGTGTTATGGGGTGCCCCCCTGCCCCCGTATATAAAGGAGGGAGGGGGAGGTGCGGCCGGCCCCCTTGGGGTGCGCCTGGAGGAGTTCTACTCCCACCGGGAGTAGGACTCCCCCCTCTTGCCTTGGTGGAGAAGGAAAGGGGGGAGGAGAAAGAGGAAAGGGGGGCGCCCCCCCCTTCCTTGTCCTATTCGGACTAGGGGGGGAGGGGGCACGCGGCCTGCCCTAGCCGGCCCTCCTCTTCTCCCTCATGGCCCACTAAGGCCCATTAACCCCCGGGAGGGTTCCGGTAACCCCCCGGTGTTCCGGTAAAATCCTGATTTCACCCGGAACCTTTCCGGTGTCCAAACATAGGCTTCCAATATATCAATCTTTATGTCTCGACCACTTCGAGACTCCTTGTTACGTCCGTGATCACATCCGGGACTCCGAACAAACTTCGGTACATCAAAATTATAAACTCATAATAAAACTGTCATCATAACGTTAAGCGTGCGGACCCTACGGGTTCGAGAACTATGTAGACATGACCTAGAGCTATTCTCGGTCAATAACCAATAGCGGAACCTAGATGCCCATATTGGTTCCTACATATTCTACGAAGATCTTTATCGGTCAAACCGCATAACAACATACGTTGTTCCCTTTGTCATCGGTATGTTACTTGCCCGAGATTTGATCGTCGGTATCCAATACCTAGTTCAATCTCGTTACCGGCAAGTCTCTTTACTCGTTATGTAATGCATCATCCCGCAACTAACTCGTTAGTCACATTGCTTGCAAGGCTTATAGTGATGTGCATTACCGAGAGGGCCCAGAGATACCTCTCCGACAATCGGAGTGACAAAACCTAATCTCGAAATACGCCAACCCAACATGTACCTTTGGAGACACCTGTAGTACTCCTTTATAATCACCCAGTTACGTTGTGACGTTTGGTAGCACCCAAAGTGTTCCTCTGGTAAACGGGAGTTGCATAATCTCATAGTTACAGGAACATGTATAAGTCATGAAGAAAGCAATAGCAACATACTAAATGATCAAGTGCTAGGCTAACGGAATGGGTCATGTCAATCACATCATTCTCCTAATGATGTGATCCCGTTAATCAAATGACAACACATGTCTATGGTTAGGAAACATAACCATCTTTGATTAATGAGCTGGTCAAGTAGAGGCATACTAGTGACTATATGTTTGTCTATGTATTCACACATGTATCATGTTTCTGGTTAATACAATTCTAGCATGAATAATAAACATTTATCATGATATGAGGAAATAAATAATAACTTTATTATTGCCTCTAGGGCATATTTCCTTCAGTCTCCCACTTGCATTAGAGTCAATAATCTAGATTACATAGTAATGATTCTAACACCCATGGAGTCTTGGTGCTGATCATGTTTTGCTCGTGAGAGTGGCTTAGTCAACGGGTCTGCAACATCCAGATCCGTATGTATCTTGCAAATCTCTATGTCTCCCACTTGGACTTGGTCCCGAATGGAATTGAAGCGTCTCTTGATGTGCTTGGTCCTCTTGTGAAATCTGGATTCCTTTGCCAAGGCAATTGCACCAGTATTGTCACAGAAGATTTTCATTGGTCCCGATGCACTAGGTATGACACCTAGATCAGAAATGAACTCCTTCATCCAGACTCCTTCATTTGCTGCTTCCGAAGCAGCTATGTACTCCGCTTCACATGTAGATCCCGCCACGATGCTTTGTTTAGAACTGAACCAACTTACAGCTCCACCGTTTAATAAAAACATGTATCCGGTTTGCGGTTTAGAATCGTCTGGATCAGTGTCAAAGCTTGCATCGACATAACCATTTACGACTAGCTCTTTGTCACCTCCATATACGAGAAACATATCCTTAGTCCTTTTCAGGTATTTCAGGATGTTCTTGACCGCTGTCCAGTGATCCACTCCTGGATTACTTTGGTACCTTCCTGCCAAGCTTATTGCTAAGCATACGTCTGGTCTGGTACACAACATTGCATACATGATAGAGCCTATGGCTGAAGCATAGGGAACATCTTTCATTTTCTCTCTATCTTCTTCTGTGGTCGGGCATTGAGTTTGACTCAACTTCAGACCTTGTAGTACGGGCAAGAACCCTTTCTTTGCCTGATCCATTTTGAACTTTTTCAAAATTTTATCAAGCTATGTGCTTTGTGAAAGTCCTATTAAGCATCTTGATCTATCTCTATAGATCTTGATGCCCAATATGTAAGCAGCTTCACTGAGGTCTTTCATTGAAAAACTTTTATTCAAGTATCCCTTTATGCTATCCAGAAATTCTATATCATTTCCAATTAATAATATGTCATCTACATATAATATCAGAAATGCTACAGAGCTCCCACTCACTTTCTTGTAAATACAACCTTCTCCAAAAGTCTGTATAAAACCATATGCTTTGATCACACTATCAAAGCGTTTATTCCAACTCCGAGATGCTTGCACCAGTCCATAAATGGATCGCTGGAGTTTGCACACTTTGTTAGTACTTTTTGGATCAACAAAACCTTCTGGCTGCATCATATACAACTCTTCTTCCAGAAATCCATTCAAGAATGCAGTTTTGACATCCATGTGCCAAATTTCATAATTATGAAATGCAGCAATCGCTAACATGATTCGGGCAGACTTAAGCATCGCTACAGGTGAGAAAGTCTCATCGTAGTCAACCCCTTGAACTTGTCGAAAACCTTTTGCAACAAGTCGAGCTTTATAGACAGTTACATTACCATCAGCGTCAGTCTTCTTCTTAAAGATCCATTTATTCTCAATGGCTTGCCGATCATCGGGCAAGTCAACCAAAGTCCATACTTTGTTTTCATACATGGATCCCATCTCAGATTTCATGGCTTTTAGCCATTTGGCGGAATCTGGGCTCATCATCGCTTCCTCATAGTTCGTAGGTTCGTCATGGTCAAGTAACATGACTTCCAGAATAGGATTACCGTACCACTCTGGTGCGGATCTTACTCTGGTAGACCTTCGAAGTTCAGTAGAAACTTGATCTGTAGTTTCATGATCAATATCATTAGCTTCCTCACTAATTGGTGTAGGTGTCACAGGAACCGGTTTCTGTGATGAACTACTTTCCAATAAGGGAGCAGGTATAGTTACCTCATCAAGTTCTACTTTCCTCCCACTCACTTCTTTCGAGAGAAACTCCTTCTCTAGAAAGGATCCATTCTTAGCAACGAATGTCTTGCCTTCGGATCTGTGATAGAAGGTATACCCAACTGTCTCTTTCGGGTATCCTATGAAGACACATTTCTCCGATTTAGGTTCGAGCTTATCTGGTTGAAGTTTCTTCACATAAGCATCGCAGCCCCAAACTTTAAGAAACGACAACTTTGGTTTCTTGCCAAACCACAGTTCATAAGGCGTCGTCTCAACGGATTTTGATGGTGCCCTATTTAACGTGAAATGCGGCCGTCTCTAAAGCATAACCCCAGAACGATAGCGGTAAATCAGTAAGAGACATCATAGATCGCACCATATCTAGTAAAGTACGATTACGACGTTCGGACACACCATTTCGTTGTGGTGTTCCGGGTGGCGTGAGTTGCGAAACTATTCCGCATTGTTTCAAATGTAAATCAAACTCGTAACTCAAATATTCTCCTCCACGATTAGATCGTAGGAATTTTATTTTCTTGTTACGATGATTTTCTACTTCACTCTGAAATTCTTTGAACTTTTCAAATGTTTCAGACTTGCATTTCATTAAGTAGATATACCCATATCTGCTTAAATCATCTGTCAAGGTGAGAAAATAACGATATCCGCCACGAGCTTCAACATTCATCGGACCACATACATCTGTATGTATGATTTCCAATAAATCTGTTGTTCTCTCCATAGTACCGAAGAATGGTGTTTTAGTCATCTTGCCCATGAGGCACGGTTCGCAAGTACCAAGTGATTCATAATCAAGTGATTCCAAAAGTCCATCAGTATGGAGTTTCTTCATGCATTTTACACCGATATGACCTAAACGGCAGTGCCACAAATAAGTTGCACTATCATTATTAACTCTGCATCTTTTGGCTTCGACATTATGAATATGTGTATTACTACTATCGAGATTCAACAAAAATAGACCACTCTTCAAGGGTGCATGACCATAAAAGATATTACTCATATAAATAGAACAACCATTATTCTCTGATTTAAATGAATAACCGTCTCGCATCAAACAAGATCCAGATATAATGTTCATGCTCAGCGCTGGCACCAAATAACAATTATTCAGGTCTAAAACTAATCCCGAAGATAGATGTAGAAGTAGCGTGCCGACTGCGATCACATCGACTTTGGAACCATTTCCCACGCGCATCGTCACCTCATCCTTGGCCAGTGCTCGCTTATTTTGTAGTCCCTGTTTCGAGTTGCAAATGTTAGCAACAGAACCAGTATCAAATACCCAAGTGCTACTGCGAGCTCTAGTAAGGTACACATCAATAACATGTATATCACATATACCTTTGTTCACCTTGCCATCCTTCTTATCCGCCAAATACTTGGGGCAGTTCCGCTTCCAGTGTCCAGTCTGCTTGCAGTAGAAGCACTCAGTTTCAGGCTTAGGTCCAGACTTGGGTTTCTTCTCTTGAGCAGCAACTTGCTTGCTGTTCTTCTTGAAGTTCCCCTTCTTCTTCCCTTTGCGCTTTTTCTTGAAACTAGTGGTCTTGTTAACCATCAACACTTGATGCTCCTTCTTGATTTCTACTTCCGCGGCTTTTAGCATTGCGAAGAGCTCGGGAATTGTCTTGTTCATCCCTTGCATATTATAGTTCATCACGAAGCTCTTGTAGCTTGGTGGCAGTGATTGAAGAATTCTGTCAATGACACTATCATCAGGAAGATTAACTCCCAGTTGAATCAAGTGATTATTATACCCATACATTTTGAGTATGTGTTCACTGACAGAACTATTCTCCTCCATCTTGCAGCTATAGAATTTATTGGAGACTTCATATCTCTCAATCCGGGCATTTGCTTGAAATATTAACTTCAACTCCTGGAACATCTCATATGCTCCATGACGTTCAAAACGTCGTTGAAGACCCGGTTCTAAGCCGTAAAGCATGGCACACTGAACTATTGAGTAGTCATCAGCTTTGCTCTGCCAGACGTTCTTAACGTCGTCAGTTGCATCAGCAGCAGGCCTGGCACGCAGCGGTGCTTCCAGGACGTAATTCTTCTGTGCAGCAATGAGGATAATCCTTAAGTTACGGACCCAGTCCGTGTAATTGCTACCATCATCTTTCAAATTTCCTTTCTCAAGGAACGCATTAAAATTTAACGGAACAACAACACGAGCCATCTATCTACAATCAAACATAGAAAAGCAAAATACTACCAGGTACTAAGTTCATGATAAATTTAAGTTCAATTAATCATATTACTTAATAACTCCCACTTAGATAGACATCTCTCTAGTCATCTAAGTGATCACGTGATCCAAATCAACTAAACCATAACCGATCATCACGTGAGATGGAGTAGTTTTCAATGGTGAACATCATTATGTTGATCATATCTACTATATGATTCACGCTCGACCTTTCGGTCTCCGTGTTCCGAGGCCATATCTGCATATGCTAGGCTCGTCAAGTTTAACCTGAGTATTCTGCGTGTGCAAAAACTGGCTTGCACCCGTTGTAGATGTACGTAGAGCTTATCACACCCGATCATCACGTGGTGTCTGGGCACGACGAACTTTGGCAACGGTGCATACTTAGGGAGAACACTTCTTGATAATTTAAGTGAGAGATCATCTTAAAATGCTACCGTTAATCAAAGCAAGATAAGATGCATAAAGGATAAACATCACATGCAATCAATATAAGTGATATGATATGGCCATCATCATCTTGTGCTTGTGATCTCCATCTCCGAAGCACCGTCGTGATCACCATCGTCACCGGCGCGACACCTTGATCTTCATCGTAGCATCGTTGTCGTTTACGCCATCTATTGCTTCTACGACTATCGTTACCGCTTAGTGATAAAGTAAAGCAATTACAGGGCGTTTGCATTTCATACAATAAAGCGACAACCATATGGCTCCTGCCAGTTGCCGATAACTTCGGTTACAAAACATGATCATCTCATACAATAAAATATAGCATCACGTCTTGACCATATCACATCACAACATGCCCTGCAAAAACAAGTTAGACGTCCTCTACTTTGTTGTTGCAAATTTTACGTGGCTGCTACGGGCTGAGCAAGAACCGTTCTTACCTACGCATCAAAACCACAACGATAGTTCGTCAAGTTAGTGCTGTTTTAACCTTCGCAAGGACCGGGCGTAGCCACACTCGGTTCAACTAAAGTGAGAGAGACAGACACCCGCCAACCACCTTTAAACACCAGTGCTCGTAACGGTGAAACCAGTCTCGCGTAAGCGTACACGTAATGTCGGTCCGGGCCGCTTCATCTCACAATACCGCCGAACCAAAGTATGACATGCTGGTAAGCAGTATGACTTGTATCGCCCACAACTCACTTGTGTTCTACTCATGCATATGACATCTACGCATGAAACCTAGGCTCGGATGCCACTGTTGGGGAACGTAGTAATTTCAAAAAAATTCCTACGCATACGCAAGATCATGGTGATGGCATAGCAACGAGAGGGGAGAGTGTTGTCCACGTACCCTCGTAGACCTTAAGCGGAAGCGTTAGCACAACGCGGTTGATGTAGTCGTACGTCTTCACGATCCGACCGATCCAAGCACCGAACGTACGGCACCTCCGAGTTCAGCACACGTTCAGCTCGATGACGATCCTCGGGCTCCGATCCAGCAAAGCTTCGGGGATGAGTTCCGTCAGCACGACGGCGTGGTGACGATGATGATGTTCTACCGGCGCAGGGCTTCGCCTAAACTGCGCGACGATATGACCGAGATGGAATATGGTGGAGGGGGGCACCGCACACGGCTAAGGAACGATCCGTAGATCAACTTGTGTGTTATGGGGTGCCCCCTGCCCCCGTATATAAAGGAGGGAGGGGGAGGTGCAGCCGGCCCCCTTGGGGTGCGCCTGGAGGAGTCCTACTCCCGGGAGTAGGACTCCCCCCTCTTGCCTTGGTGGAGAAGGAAAGGGGGAGGGGAAAGAGGAAAGGGGGGCGCC
>NC_041383.1:116431203-116513616 GCF_002162155.2 Triticum dicoccoides
TTTCACCCGGAACCTTTCCGATGTCCAAACATAGGCTTCCAATATATCAATCTTTATGTCTCGACCATTTCGAGACTCCTCGTTACGTCCGTGATCACATCCGGGACTCCGAACAAACTTCGATACATCAAAACTTATAAACTCATAATAAAACTGTCATCGTAACGTTAAGCGTGCGGACCCTACGGGTTCGAGAACTATGTAGACATGACCTTGAACTATTCTCGGTCAATAACCAATAACGGAACCTGGATGCCCATATTGGTTCCTACATATTCTACTTTATCGGTCAAACCGCATAACAACATACGTTGTTCCCTTTGTCATCGGTATGTTACTTGCCCAAGATTTGATCGTCGGTATCCAATACCTAGTTCAATCTCGTTACCGGCAAGTCTCTTTACTCGTTACGTAATGCATCATCCCGCAACTAACTCATTAGTCACATTGCTTGCAAGGCTTATAGTGATGTGCATTACCGAAAGGGCCCAGAGATACCTCTCCGACAATCGGAGTGACAAAACCTAATCTCGAAATACGCCAACCCAACATGTACCTTTGGAGACACCTGTAGTACTCCTTTATAATCACCCAGTTACGTTGTGACGTTTGGTAGCACCCAAAGTGTTCCTCCGGTAAACAGGAGTTGCATAATCTCATAGTTACAGAAACATGTATAAGTCATGAAGAAAGCAATAGCAACATGCTAAACGATCAAGTGCTAGGCTAACGGAATGGGTCATGTCAATCACATCATTCTCCTAATGATGTGATCCCGTTAATCAAATGACAACACATGTCTATGGTTAGGAAACATAACCATCTTTGATTAATGAGCTAATCAAGTAGAGGCATACTAGTGACTATATGTTTGTCTATGTATTCACACATGTATCATGTTTCTGGTTAATACAATTCTAGCATGAATAATAAACATGTATCATGATATGAGTAAATAAATAATATCTTTATTATTGCCTCTAGGGCATATTTCCTTCAGTACTGCCCTGCTTCGCTCGCCAAACTTCTCGAATGTGGGCCCTAGTGTACACCGCACTCGCATGCTGCTCCAATGGTGTGTGAGCTTTTGATGCGTCCGTCGACAGAAAAAACGACGCCGCGAATAAATTTTACAATCCTTCACGGTACGGTGTCACCTGAAACGGCGTGGGACTCGCGATCTTGTAGATGCAATTACCACAAAAACAACACGCACACCCAAGAGCGGAAGTACGTGGACGATCTTCCAAAGATCAGCAGCAAATTAGACGATTAGCTGTCCAAACTACTAGCCAAGCACACAAACCCGATCTGGTTCTCAACAAAAGTCACGCAGAACTTGGCCGCCGAACATGGCGATTTTCTAATCTATTAACTGACGCAAAATAACTTCCTCCCCTAACACACGGCGCGAAGGCCCTATATATAGTGCTCGCAGGCACTTGATTCTGTTACAATTGTACGACTAGGACTCGTATCCTAATGGGACTCTAAAAGCTAATCTGACTATTATTAGTACTACTAATTCAGACTTTGACTTTTGTAACTAACAACACACGCACGTACTAGTACTAATTAAAAGACACTTGACATTAGATGATACGAACCTTTACTACTGCTGAACTGACAAATAAAAATGACACAGTGCTTGTATGTTGAAACTAAACTCAATTCAACTTTAGTTGAATTTTTCCCACTGTTAAAAACTGGCACGGAGTCCTGAACGTGGGTCTTACTTTCTTCGCTGGTACGATCTGAATTGTATCAACTGTGCTGGTGTCATTTTGAAAAGTTGCATGCAGATCTTTCCTCTGGCGTCTAGCCGGAACCACATACTTTGGAACAGCATCCACGACCATCATGACCACATCATCCTCCTTCCCTTGAAAGGAAGCCGTCCTCGGTTTCGATCTATGCCTTGCCGGTTTTTTCTTGAACACTTCAATGGTACACCTTATATCCTTTGCATCTTTGGGAAGAATAGCATGAAATACACCTTTGTGCATAAAAGTGTACCTATTTGTTCGCCCATGATGAAGAGCGTTAACATCGTGCTGCCACGGCCGCCCCAAAATAAAGTGACAACCATGTAGTGGCATAACATCACACTCCACTTTATCAGCATAGCCATCAACGGAAAAAGGCACCTTCACCCTATGTGTTACCTTCACTTTGCCCACATCATTTATCCACTTCATATAGTATGGTTTTGGGTGCTCCCATGTTGGTAACGAAAGAGACTCCACCACATCCTTGCTAATCATGTTGCTAGCACTACCACCATCAATTATCAGTTTGCACACCTCTCCCTTGATGGTACATGCTGTTTGAAAAATACTCCGCCGTTGTCCTTGTTCGACAATGGTCTTGTCATCTCGCTGGACCTTATGTGCTAGCAAACTCTCCATATCAGGATCATCTTGAGGATAACATAGTATGGTATCACCATGACCTCTTTCGATTCCATCCTCTAACTTAGGCGTCTCATCTTCAGATTCTGAAATATACTCCGCATCAACCAGTAGAACCCTTCGTTGATTGGAACATTCATGCTTCATGTGTCCACGTCCTCCACACTTGTGGCAAATAATATTACGGTGATGAGAAGACGTCGCACTAGATGAAACTTGAGAAACCTCCTTTGGCGCAGAAGCCACTTTCGTTTGTTCAATGCTTCCCGACTTATAAGAAGTAGCCGGCTTAGCACTAAACCCACCCTCAATAGAAGAAGAACCACGTCGCCCATTGTTGTAAGTTGGACGAGTCTCTGAAGCTTGCTTCTCCAATACCCAGTGTTCAACACGCTCCGCTTGATGAAGTAACTCATGAATATCATTATATTGCATTAAATCAACATGGTCACGAATCTTTTCCTCTAACCCCTCAAAGAAACGTACCATGGTCGCCTTCGCAGACTCACGCACAACTGTACGGATCATCAAAACTTGCATCTCTTTGTAGTACTCATCAACTGATTTTGTACCTTGCATTAGGCGACGCGGTCTACTATGAAGCTGGCGAGTGTAATAAGCAGGCACAAAACGTTCCCTCATGATTCGCTTCATCTCAGCCCATGTTGCTGGTCGCTCCTGAGTACGGTTCTTATTATCCCACCATACAAGAGCATACTCTGTAAATTCCATTGATGCAACACGAACCTTCTTCTCTTCAGAGTAGTTGTGACCATCAAAAATCTGATTTACACGCATCTCCCACTCCAAATACTTCTCCGGATCAGCACAACGTCCCGAGAATTCAGGTATGGTTATCTTGATTCGACCCAAACCATCATCCTCATGGGCACCATTGCCACCATAGTCACGGCGGCGCCCAGCATGGCGGTGAGCCCCAGCATCATGTTGTGGTCGGTGAGGTAAGCCTCCACGGGCATCGGAATCCTCAGAAAACTCACCATCATCGCCATTGTCGCGGTCACAACGTCGTCGTGGTGAGCGGGACTATCGGGGTGCCACATCTCTCGCCTGAAGGCGTTGAACTGCTGCGGTGAGCCGATTAAGACTTTCAGTCACCACCCGTAGACTATCAGTGCGCTGTCGGTCGCTGACAGTCAAACGCTCGTTCAACCTGTCCTCGACGCCTACAATATTTGCAGACAACTCCTCCACCCTTGTCCCAAGCTTCTTGTTGGCTCCCTTGATCGACATCAGATGGATACGCAAATCATCACTTATCTCCAGATCCTCCGGAAGTTCATCGCCCTCCTCATGATCAGATTTCTCATCTTGCGAGTTCACTATCTTTCAAACAATTGAATCAAATAGCAGGAAAAAAATTGTACCGTGATCAACCTTGCTCTGAATACCACTTGATGCGTCCGTCGACAGAAAAAACGACGCCGCGAATAAATTTCCCAATCCTTCACGGTACGGTGTCACCTGAAACGGCGTGGCACTCGCGATCTTGTAGATGCAATTACCACAAAAACAACACGCACACCCGAGAGCGGAAGTACGCGGACGATCTTCCAAAGATCAGCAGCAAATTAGACGATTAACTGTCCAAACTACTAGCCAAGCACACAAACCCGATCTGGTTCTCAACAAAAGTCACGCAGAACTTGGCCGCCGAACATGGCGATTTTCTGATCTATTAACTGACGCAAAATAACTTCCTCCCCTAACACCCTATATATAGTGCTCGCAGGCACTTGATTCTGTTACAATTGTACGACTAGGACTCGTATCCTAATGGGACTCTAAAAGCTAATCTGACTATTATTAGTACTACTAATTCAGACTTTGACTTTTGTAACTAACAACACACGCACGTACTAGTACTAATTAAAAGACACTTGACATTAGATGACACGAACCTTTACTACTGCTGAACTGACAAATAAAAATGACACGGTGCTTGTATGTTGAAACTGAACTCAATTCAACTTTAGTTGAATTTTTCCCACTGTTAAAAACTGGCACGGAGTCCTGAACGTGGGTCTTACTTTCTTCGCTGGTACGATCTGAATTGTACCAGCTGTGTTGGTGTCATTTTGAAAAGTTGCATGCAGATCTTTCCTCTGGCGTCTAGCCGGAACCACATACTTTGGAACAGCATCCACGACCATCATGACCACATCAGCTTTCATCACTTGTACCGGAAGTACATGTGCAGGACGATGAACACCGCTTCTGAAACTGGCTATGCGTTCGAGGCAAAGTACATCTTTTTTTTTTTGAGATCCATGGCAAAAAAGAATTACACCATGGTTGGGACGACCTCGTTCGTCAAAACATCTCTACAATCAGCCGGGACATCAGCTATAAGCAGGAAATCTGCAGATCTACGTGCACTAGAAGCTAGCTCATGGGCCAACTTGTTCAGACCCCTGTTTACAATACTGAACTCCGTGCTTGCAAAGCTTGATGCAATGATCTTCGCGTCGGTTATAGATGCAAAGAAGGCTGATCTGCATATCTCTTCCATCTGTAGCGCCCGCCCGATTCCCGCACAATCAGTTTCTAGGATCAAAGTACCCTGATGGTAAGTGGCAAATTCAGTCAATCCCATCACCACCGCTGCTGCTTCAGCTTCTTCTACTGAGCTGCACTGGCCCAAATGCCGGCCTACTGATAGCAAGACATGGCCTCTATGATCTCTGGCTACCGCGCCTCCCCACGTGTCCCCTGATTCCACTAGAAACGCGGCGTCCACATTCAGCTTAACTTTGCCGGCTGGGGGAGCCATCCAATGCTTGGGATTAGCACTTGTTGGCAAGCATGCTCTCGCAGGGAACAGAGACTGTTTATTCTTTTCTCCCATCTCAGCAGTTTCGCTTTCCGCCATTAGGATCTCCTCATGTAGTCTGAGCAAGTATTGGACAGATCTCGAGACAGTATCTTTCCCATCCCCATGTATGGCATTGTTCCTTAAACTCCAGGCTTGCCACAAAATCAACATTACTTTGGTTCTGACCTCCTCAGGTTGGGCGATCAGCAGCAGTTGCAGCCAGTCTACCCCTGTATTTTTGAACTCAGATTCTCTAGGGATTTCCCAAAAGGCTCTCATAGAGTGGCGTAAAGCCAAACTTCTGGTGCATGCGACAATGGCATGGTGCTCGTCTTCCTCATCCCTTCCGCATATTTCACATACACTGTCATCCGCAATAGTCCTTCTGAAGGCATTGTGTTTGGTGGCCAGGGAGTTTGTGGCCACTCTCCAACCGAAAATTTTCACCTTCTCCGGGATCTTTGCTTTCCAGATGGCATCCCATATACTACGGTCACCCGGGTCCCTTGAGGAGCTCGTAGCTTTTTCAGTACCCTTTCCCTTAAGCGAAACTGCAAGTTTGTAGGCACTCCTGACCGTGAATACGCCCGTTTTTTCATAGTGCCAAGCGATGCAGTCGTCGAATCCCCCCCGCGGGATTTTTAATTTGCAAATCTCATCCGCATCGAAAGAATGGAAAATTTGCTTCACTAGATCAACCTTCCACTCTTTTGTCTGGGGGTCGATCAACTGGTTAACCCACCTGAGTCTTGATCTCTTTATAAATGTTGCCACCTTCAGCCCCTCTTTCCTTGGGATCCATTGATCTCTCGTGATTTGAATGTTTCTTCCATCCCCGATTCGCCAGATGAGGCCCTTTTTTAAGAGTTCCAGGCCAAACTCAATTCCCCTCCAAGTGGGTGATGCATCCGACGAGAAGACGGTGTCAAGAAGGTTACCATTGGGATAATACTTGGATTTTAGCACTCTAGCACAGAGACTCTCTGGCTTGTGTAGCAGCCTCCATCCTTGTCTGGCTAGTAGGGCCTGATTAAACAGATGCATATCCCGGAAGCCAATCCCCCCATCACATTTTGGCTTCGTCATGTTCTCCCATGACATCCAGTGGACCTTACGTCTATCATCTTTGTCTCCCCACCAAAAGTCTCTAATTACCTTCTCATAATTGTCGCAAAAACTCTGATTTAGTTTAAAGACCCCCATTACATGTGTGGGCAGGGCTTGCGCCACCGCTTTCACGTTGACCTCTTTGGCCGCTTGGGACATGAACCTCTCATTCCAATTGCTGCATCGCTTCCTAAATCTCTCCATGATCGGTTGAAAATTGCCGTCCTTCATTCTTCCTTCTGGCGTTGGAAGGCCCAAGTATTTACTCTCAAACAAGGATGATCCCACTCCTAGGGTTTCTTTGATCTCCTCTCTTTCCTGGTCAATGCTCGCCTCACTAAATAATAGTGAGCATTTGTTATGACTTAGGAGTTGGCCCGTCGCCTTTTGGAAGGCATTTAGTACCTCTTTCACTTTGGTGGCCTGGGCTGTTGTAGCCTTGAAGAAAAGGAGGCTATCATCCGCGAATAGCAGGTTTGATATCCCCGGGCATCCACGACTAATTTTGATTGGTGTGATCCCTCCGTTTCTCACCTCTCTGTCAAGCAAGGTAGCAAGGCTGTCAGCCACAAAGAGAAATAAGTATGGGCTGAGGGGATCACCTTGTCTGAGCCCTCTGGAGGGAGAGAAGGTTTCCAGGAGATCTCCATTACATCTGACAGAAAATCTCACTGTCCTTACGCACGTCATCACCCACTTTGTGAACCTCTCATCAAACCCCAGTTTCTGTAGCACCTTCTCAAGGAAATTCCAGTCAACACGGTCATACGCTTTTGCAAGATCCAGTTTGTACGCGCAGTATGTGTCCCTCTGGTTCTTACTGTGTTGGATCTTATGGAAACATTCAAATGCAATTAACGAATTGTCCGTGATTAGTCTGCCTGGAACGAAAGCACTTTGTGTTTCAGAGATAAGGTCGTCAAGGAAAGGCCGCAACCTATTAACCAGAACCTTGGATATGACTTTGTAGATGACGTTGCACAAACTGATAGGGCGGAAGTCTTTGATGCTTTGAGGGTCATTGTTTTTTGGTATTAGTACTATAGTAGTCTCATTTATTCCTTCCGGCATCACACCATCACTGAAAAAATTCTGTACTCCTCTGATCACATCTCCCTTCAAAGCAGCCCAATTCCTCTGAAAAAATCTCGCCGGAAATCCGTCGGGTCCGGGGGCCTTGAGCGGACCAATCTGAAACAGTGCATCGCCAATTTCAGAATCAGAGACAGGTTTAGTTAATGCATCATTCATATGGTCCTCCACTCTCCGCGGTATGAGCTCAATTACCATCCGAGGATCGACGCCATTATCCTTCTCATACAATCCCTTAAAAAAGCTGTTTATTTCCTTATGTATCTCCTCTGTACTCTCAGCCCAAGATCCATCCCCCTTCTTTAATTTATCAATCTTATTTTTCCTCCTTCTCCAGTTCGCTTTTCTGTGAAAAAAATCAGTGTTTTTATCTCCTTCTCGCAGCCATGATATCCTTGATCTTTGTCTCCACATAACCTCCTCTCTTAAAAGCCATTCATCAAGCTCAGTTTCAGTTTTTCTAATTCTGTCGTCAGTCTCTCTTGAGCGTGGTTGCAGCCTGAGTTTCTGAAGCTTTGTACGCAACGTACTGATGCTATTTTGGACGGAGTTGAACTCTCGTTGGGCCCAGCACCCTAGCACATCTTTCATTGTTTTAAGTTTTTTGGCAATGCCCTTGAGCGAAGGCACGCAGCCACCTTCCATCCATGTGTTGTGGATAGTATGAGTCAAAGATTCAGAGCGCTCCCACATACACTCATATCTGAAAGTTTTATTAATCTTTCTCCATTCTTTCCTCTTTCCAAAACGTAACAGTAAGGGTGCGTGGTCCGATCTCGAGGAACATATATGTTCCACCGTGGCTTCCCCAAAAGCTTTGCACCACTCTGGTGTGGCGACCCCCCTGTCCAGTCTCGCTTTGACGTTTTGGTTCCCTTGCTGTTTATTGTCATATGTCCAAACAGTCCCCTTGAAACCCAGGTCCTGAAGGTTGCATTCTGCAAGGACCCTGCGAAACTCAGCCATGTTCTTTTCAGACCGCTTTGCTCTCGAGAAGTGTTCGCTTTGCCACATTGTTTCGTTGAAGTCCCCGATCATGAGCCAAGGTTCAGAGGAATTGTGCCTAATTCTTCTCAAAAGCTCCCACATGTGGTGCCGCTCATGTGGTTTCGGCTCGCCATACACGAACGTACCCCTCCATTGCAAGCTATTGGGACTCAAACGGATTAACACATCAATGTACCTCGGTCCAATAGCGATTTCCTTTATTTCAACACCCTCATCATAGAACAGAGCAATCCCGGCACTCTTTCCTATGCCGGGTTGCACAATACAGTGCCTGAGGCCCAGCCTCCATTTCAGTTTATTAACGTACTCATCGCTTTTCCGAGTCTCTGAAAGAAAAACTAACTTAGGCTTGTGTGTGTGCACTAGGCCCACAAGCTCACGAACTGTACGAGGCTGCCCAATTCCTCGACAGTTCCAGCTGATTAGCGTCATGGCTCCTGGCGGGCGCTTTCAGCAGCACCCACCAGTTGACCGAGAGCCCCGGGCTCGGTTGCTTCCGTACCACCATCATCCCTTGGCTTGTTATCTTCCTCCCCGCTACCTGTACCCTTCTTTTTCTTGCAATGCTCTGCTGAATCTCTTTCTGCACTCCCCTCAGTTTTACCTGTATCATCAGCTTCGCACTCTCCTCTTTTCCCTAGCACAGAGACAGATCCCACCTGTTGGTTCTTGTCCTTCCTGTTGCTGTATTTTCCCTTCCCCACCTGCAGCCTCTGGATGTTCTGCACCTGCACATTTTCCCCGGCCTTCTCAGTTAGTTTGCTAGCGCCCTGCACTTTCACCACTACCTTCGGGACAGCAGCAGTTTCAGTACCCTCCATCACACCAGCAGCACTTAGGTCCTGTTTGTGCGTCGGGACCGGGCCAAAACCCGGTGGAAACTCCAGCTCGTGGTCTTCCTCCTCCTGTCCTCTCGCCTCCTGGGCGACGTCGGGTTTGGGAGTGGGGTGGCCATTGTTGGTGTCGAGCCCACTCCCCATCCCCGATGTGGTCGTCATGCCATTAGCAGGCGCCACTGGCACCAGCGCCTGCTCGGACGAGGTGATCTATTCAGCATTAGTACCACGCCCAGGATCCAGCTTGATGGCGTTCACAGCTGCGATAGCAGCTTGCACCAGGGGATTTGCAATGACGTCCTCTGGCACGCCCCCATGCCTCTCTGCCACCATATTTGGTGCCTTCGTTTTTGTTGCTGCAGAGCTCTCTGAACCAAAGTGGAGGAAGCGACGGGCACTGCTAGTCTCAGGGACCACGACTCCACCCCTACTGCTACTCCTCTTGAAGGGCGATGCGCGCATTGCTGCCGAGAACCTCATCTCTTGGAGGTCGTCAGGTAGCTTACAATCACGCTGGCCATGCCCTAGATGCCCACAGTAGCTACAGAACCTAGGTAGCCTCTCATACTTTACATTTAGCAGGTACACCTTTCTCTTCTCTAGATCATGGGATTCTAGCTCACTACGAAGGGGTTCATCAACATCATGATACACCCTGACACGCATATAATCCCCCCAAATTCTACCTTCCCTGTCTGCATCCACTTCGAGGACCTCGCCAAGTCTTGCCCCAAGCTCTCGGGCCACCGATTCAAAGAGCATGATCGGTGGCGCGTCGTAGATGCGGGCCCAGATGGGCATGTGGGCGACCTCGACGTCGCCGGGACTCACGCTCCCATCGACCGCCGTCATCAGGAAAGCATCACCCTTGTGAGTCCAAGGGCCATTGTTGAGGATGAAGCGGAGGTCCCCCTCGCGTTCGAACTCGAGGAGGAAGCGGTTGTTCTTGAGGGGAGTGTAGTTGAGACGCCCCCTCAATCCCCACTTGAGCTTGAGCTCCTAGAACAGCCCGATGATGCTGAAGACTTGCACCGAGAAGAACAGTCCGACGGCTATCCACCTCGAGCGCATGGCCGCCCTCTCTCTTGACAGGTTCAGTTCAACCACATTCGGCGCCTGCATCTCCATGTTAATGGGAAACACAGGGGCTACCACATGATCACTCCCTCCATACCTTGTGCTCTGGTTCACTCCTTGGCCTTCAGGGGTGCGGAAGAGATCGTTGCGTCCCCTTGAAGATCCACCCCGGACCAAGGGCATGGATCCCAAGCTTGGCTTGCCGCTGGAGTCCACCTCTTCACCGCACTTCATCGGGGCCTTGTTCTTGCAGGGATCCTGGTGCACCATTGCCGACGAGCTCGCAGTAGCTATGATCTGGAGTGGTTGGTTGGTTCTGGCGACCTCTCTCGATTGGTCCTTTAAAACCATGGGCCTCTCCTTCGAAATTGGTATCGACTCTCCAAAATTGGTTTGATTGTGATCCTTTTCCTTAATCTGGGATTCAATCAAATCAGGTGGGTGATCCCCTCCCCCTTCTTTGTCTGGCGGATCTGTATGCTGTCGATCACTGGGGATCCGATCCGTCATACCTTGATGCCCACCCAGGATCCTGCTTGTCAAATCCTTCCTCAACTGTTCAAACTTATGCTTGATCCTCTCCATTCCCATCCGATTCCCCGGATCATCCTCTAGGCATCTCTTGCTTCCCTTCCTATTCTCGGTCAGTTTCTTGATCTTATTCCTCGCTTCAACCCAGGAATCTCGCAGTCCAAAGGGGTCCTCCCGATCCTGATAGTTTCTCCAATCCTCTCCCGATCCTCCCGTCTTTACGGGATCGCTCCTACTCTGTATGCGATCGAGATCACCCAGTCCAGCGGTGGATCGCCTCGGGGTCGCCCCGACAGGAGCACCGCTAATCACGCCCATCAAGCTGGATCCTGGGCTTCGGCATGGCAAAGTACATCTTTGTTACGATGTTCCACCTGATGCAGGAAAACCATAGGCCTTGTTTGGTTATAGGGGAACCAATCCCGTAGTGGAATTAATCCACCCAGTGATTAGGTTGATCCTCTACTTGTCGGCCAATCTCTGTGGGGGATGATTCCCTCGCAACCCTGCAATCCCTGCTATTGATTTAACTATTTGGTTAATCCCAGTTGCAGTATAACCATTCAAACTGATCATATGCGAAACTGCTCATCCAACATTTTGCAACTGTAGCAGTATTAAGCACACAATCTGATGTATAAGATTTCGTAAATATAGCACAACAACATTAAGGGATTTCACAAATATAGGAAGTAGTAAGCATTCAAATTGTCCGGCATGAGAAAGAATTATCTTCTTGAAGAGCAAACAAATGAGAATCTGTGAACAATAAAAAAGGAATATGTTTTACGACAACAACAAAATGGGCTTTCATATGGGCCGAACATTCATTGTCAGATTTATTATGGCAAAACTAGTGGCGACAACAGAACACACTCTGCAAAAAGCTTAAGTAAACTAAGAATTATTTAGTTCCTCTCCCATCAACTTGGCAAGCCTCGCAGCCTCCTTCACCATCTTATGTAGTCATCACGAGCTCGAACATAGTGTCAACTACCCAAATTCTTGCAACAAACAATTTTTTTTAAGGAAATAGCAGTAAAAATAATAATGGAATCTCGGTTCATGGCCTCATATACCGAACATCAGATCAAACCCGCAACAAATGTGAGGCATCTTTTTTCTGGATGCTATATAGACCAAACCCGTGACAAATGTGATGCATCTTTTTACTGGATGCTACATAGATCAAACCCACCACAAGGGTTAAAGTTAATTCGTGTGAAGTGAAAAGATACACATATATGAATTCAAAGTCTTGGCATGCATGAATGCAGAGTGCAAAATGATCTTTGCATGAACAAGCATGCAAAGACTTGACAAAATGAATGCCAGCTTATCCATTCTGCAAGCAAATATCCAAGAGAAAAATTGGCTTTGTTGGCAGCTCAGAAGTCATCTAATGTATGTGCAAGGACTAGCAAACGACAAGACCAAGGAAAACTATCTGTGAACTGTTCAGGTTTTGCTAATACTAGGCAGAGGAAAAAAGGTTTTTTTTTCAAGCGGACATGTGTGACGGGAGTTGCCATGCTGTACAAAAGGTACTTCAATTCTAAGTCTAACAATTAGTATCAAATAACCATGGACTGTTGATAAAACTAAGGCCAATTAACTGCATTTGAAGTGGATGGAAGCTGATTGAAGTGGATGAAAGCTGACGGGAGTCGCCCGTTTGAGCGGGGAGGGCTGGGTTTGCTCAACACGGCTAAATTCACAAGTAGGCCCAGGTTCAATAAAATTAGCATTGTATAATTTTCAACTAAAGTAGACAGCAGCAACAACACTAGTAAACAGTTGGCAAACGAGAAAAATATTTTTTTTAGAAAATGCTGATATAGGTGAGAAGGAATTTGAATTCCCAACCTAATGAATCAAAGCTTCTTCTCCGAGCGGGCACAACTATAGTCTCTGTCTTCTTCCAACAGCAGGCACACCTATGATTTAATCTACACTAACTGGTTCTAAGCAGTCCAGACTTGAGCAACCGCAGGACAACGGTGCCAACAATACAGTCTGTATAGCTTATGAGGGAATTACCTCTCCATCGACCTCGGCGGCTGCGGGTCGTCCTTGCTGGTTGACTGGTCCGAGTCGGCCACCGACAAGCTCAATCCCGTGCAAACGCCGTTCAGGTCTAGCAGTACTTTCGCCGGCGCATCGCCGACATCCCCAATGCTGAACTCGCCAATCTTGTCCAACAGATCTGGAACCGGCTGCAATGCCGGCATGCACTCACCGTTTCAATCGCCGGCGCTGGAAATCTGTCCAAACCAAACCACACACCTAAGATACGCACACGCAAAAGACAAAGCATCTCAGCATACCTGTCGACCGGATTTGTTAAGAACTCGAATCCATCCCCGACCGCCTCCGCCATCACCATAGGTTGAACCGCCCGTGCGCAGAGCAAAGCACACAAAGGGGTGGAGATTGCAGTGGACCCAGCTTGTCAAAAAAAAATCGCTCGGTCGTCAGGAGACGCCGTTGTGCTCGGTAGGCTGGTACGACTGGACCGCAACCATCATGGACCAATGGAACATTTTCGATCCAGTCGTCACGGCGATGCATCGCTCCGCTGCCCTAGCATACGGACCTATTCATGTAGGTTAAATTTCCACCGCGTATAATCTCTAGTATTTTCCAAACACAATAAATGCCGGCCCATCAACGAGCTGTACTATTGGTCCAAGTAACAGGTGCAGGCGAGCCCGTGAGTATAGCTGGCCAAATGGGCCGGTTTTTTCGGGTCGGCCCGTGAGCACGCCGGCACGGCCCGCCTTGGGCCAGGCACGGCACGGGCTAAACAGGCCGGGCCAGGCACGCGGCACGCCCTGGGCCGTGCCTGGGCCTGGAGGCTGGGCACGCGGGCCGGCACGGCACGACCCGATTATGTTTTTTTTATTTTTTTATACATATATATATGGCCCAACATGTAAAATAGGCTAAAAAACACTCAGTGCGTTAAATAACAGGCTAAAATTATACAGCCCACCGTGCTAAACGGGCCAACGTGCCGGCCCGTTTACTAACTGGGCCGTGCCCGGGCTGCAGGCTGCAGCACGCGGGCCGGCACGGCACGGCCCGTATAATAATCGTGCCTTGGCGGGCCGGGCCGTGCCAGGCACGATTGGGATGGGCCGTGCCGTGCCGGGCCGGGCCGGCCCGTTTGGCCAGCTATACCCGTGAGCTCTATCGCCACACTCCACCACTCATCCCCTTCTCTGTCCCGTCGCTCTCCATTCCCATCCGCTCCACGCCCCCAGCTCCCCACCGCGGCACCGCCGTCCCAAGCTCGTCGGCGCCGCCGTATCCTATCCTCGTCTCCTCGCCATCTCGCGCGTTTGCTGCCGTGCCGCGGCATCGGCGGCCACGTCGCCGAGACTCCGCCTGGTCAACTCTGGTTGGCAGGTGGTGGCGCGTCCGTACCGCGGGGAGGTGGTGGTGGGGGCGCAGCCATTTGTGAGCAGCAGGAGTTGTCGTGGTGGCCAGGGCCGCATCGTGGCCGGGGAGAAGAGCGCCGCACCGAGGAGGCGCCGGCGTCGACGGCAGGGCGCGGAGGCGCACCCTTATTCAGGAGACGCGCGCGCAGGATGTCGCTTGTCCGGTGAGAGCCGACGTAGGCGGCGGCGGCGAGCGCGTTGTCGGATGCGTCGGGGACGGGATGCCCCCTCCCCCTCCCGCTTGCTCGAGTCGCAGCGCGTCGAGCTCGAAATGGTTGCGACCTTGCTGGCTAGGCAGGGCTGCAGGGTGGTGCAATCCAGGGAGAGGGCTGGGCTCGCCATCGATTTTGCCGACCTCGCTCTGCAGGCAGTGTCATGGGCGCCAGGCAGAGACAATTCATCATTAACCCCTGATTCTCGCCCTCTAGCATTTTTTCCCTCTCAATGTTTTCTGTGATGTATCAGCACTCCCTACTCTCCTTGATACTGCATTTTCTGGCTGAAACTAGTTGCCATGTTGTCATAATTTGCAATCGGAATATGTTGCTTCTTTTAGCAGCAAACAAAACTGACCAAACTAGTTGTGTTTGTGGCATGTGCGTCTCCGTGTTTTTGTTAGATACATCATTTTTTCCGTGCAAACTTCTGAACTTGTTAGTTTGTTTGTTCCACAACATAAGTAAGAGATAAACGCTACAAAAACATGGCATTTTTAACTAAAATGTTGTGGCAATTATTAGAAAAATCATATGGCAAATTTCAGAAATTCACAAGTTTATCAACAATACTTTTATTCACACGACAAATTTTAGTTTAAGTTGCCATGGCAACTTTTAGTTTAAGATACCTTGGCAAATTTATTGTAAAGAGCATGGCAAGTTTTTGTTTTAAATGTGATGGCAAATTTACATTTTTCAGAACATGGCAATTTTAACTATGTAGCACAGTGCATATATTTGTATAGCCATGGCATTTTTCAATTTATTTTCATGACAAAACTACTCCCCTTTTGCCATGGCAAAAATCAACCCATTTTTGCCATGGCAAATTTTTACTCCATTTTTGGCATGGCAAGTTTAACTCCATTTTTGTCATGTCAATAATATGTTTATTTTCACAAGGAAATTTTTTGGTTAAGTCGCCATCGCAATTTTTAGTTAAAGTTGCCATTGCAAATTTATTGTAGAGAGCATGCCAATTTTAATTCATTATCGCAAATTTAAATTTATAGAACATGGCAAATTTTACTATGTAGCAGCTTAAATATACTTGTGTAGCCATGTCAATTTTAAATTTATTTCCATGGCAAAAAGTACTACTTTTTTGCCATGGCAAAAAATTAAACTATTTTTGCCACGGCAAATTTTTACTCCCTTTTTGCCATGGCAAATTTAACTCCATTTTATGCCATGGCAAACTTCTTTAATTAACATGTTGAAAAACATGTAAACTTGTCATGGCAAAGTTATAGTTGTTAAAAAACATGGCAAACTTTGCCATGGCAACTTACGATGTTAAAAAAAACATGGCAACGTTTTTCTAGATGTTCACAAATATGAATAATATACCATGGCATTTTAAAATCTTCAAAAACATGGCAAACTTGCCAACTTGCCATGGCAAACTTTAGTATGTGCCAAAACATGGTAACTTTTCTTAGAGAGTTTTTCTGGGTTTTTTTTTTTCGTATTTCAGTATCTAAATGGGCCTGTTTTTCTTATGTCTCTCGTGCAACAGGCCCACACTGGCGCCTTTGTTAGGCTTTTTGTTGCATTCGTGATAAGTGATGAGTTTCTGGAATTGTTCGGGCTGAGACAGCTCCCGGGACGGACGAAATCGTTCGGTCGTCCCCCCTGTCCAGCGGGAACGATTCGTTGGGGCGACCCCTCCCCATGGCAAATGTAGTTATTGGGTCATGACATTTTTCTCTACATGAACATATACATGGCATTTTTCCTAACAAAAAGCATGACATCTATAATTAAAAGACCATGCTAATTTATAACATACATCTTTCATGGCAAATTTTGTTCATAACTTGTGTTTGCTTTACATACATGATTTTTTTCTCATATAGAACATGGCAAATTTAATTAAAATACCATGGAAATTTTTTATATGAATTTTCCATGGCAATTTTTTGTTCACAATTTGTGTTTGCTTTACAAAGATGGCATTTTTCTCATATAGAACATAAAAAAATCAATTAAAATAGCATGGCAAGTTTTGATATGAATTTGCCATGGCAATTTTGTTCATAAGTTGAGTTTTACTTTTTCGTACATGACATTTTTTCCCATACAAAACATGGCAATTTTTTATTAATTACCATGGCAATTTTTTGTACATGATTTGTGTTTGCTTTACAAATATGGTATTTTTCATGGTACAAAAAGATGGCATTTTTCTCAAACATAACATGGCAAATTTAATTAAAATAGCATGGGAAGTTTTTGATATGAATTTTCCATGGCAATTTTGTTCATAAGTTGAGTTTTACTTTACGTACATGACATTTTTCTCATATAGAACATGGCAAATTTAATTGAAATACCGTGGCTATTTTCGATATGAATTCGCCATGTCAATAATTTTTATTCATAATTTTTGTTTGCTTTTACAAAGATGGCATTTTTCTCATATACAACATGGCAAATTCAATTAAAATAGCATGGCAAGTTTTGATATGAATTTGCCATGGCAATTTTGTTGTTTTACTTCTTCGTACATGACATTTTTTCCATACTAAATATGGCAATTTTTTATATGAATCTGCCATGGAAATTTTCTTGTCCATACTTTTCTGCTTCAACTGTTCACTCTACATATGAACATGGCAACTAAAATTCATATGTTCCGTTTGGTTGTTTGTATTTTGTGCATTCTATTTTTTTTCTGGTAATTTTTGCCATGTCATATTTCTGAACATAACTTTTTCCTTGGCAATTTTTGATTTTTTGCCATGCTGTCTTAGATATCATTTTTGTTGTAAACCTTGCCATTGTAAAAAAAATATCATGCCAAATTATGAAATAGTTTGGTCAAACTCGAATGGCATTTTTTTTGGAATTTTCATGTGTTATATAAGTATCATGTTTTAGTAAAAACAAATTGAGGGGTATTGTTTTAGTAAATGGCTGTAATATAGTCACGTGGGCAATTTTTCCTTCCAGTCCTTTTTGTGCCTTTTCAGCCTTTATAAAGTCCTTCTACTTGTGCTCACATATGGGCCTATTTTTGGCCCATATTTCCTTTTCCTTAGCGCTAAGTTTTCTCGATTAAGGGGGGACGGGTAGTTCGGGCTGGGAGGTTCTCCAGATCGAACGAATTCATTCGGTCGGTACCTAGTCGCCCGCCGAACGATACGTTCGGGCACATGGTTCTCGAGACCGAACGTTCGGCCGTTATTGACGTCCAAACTAACGTGAAAAGAGGAGACATGAAAAACTGTCTGACACTAGAAAAAATTAAATCGGTAGAACTACACTCTTGTACAAGAAAACATATATTAATCATGGTAAACAAAATTTACAGTTAATATTACATACTTATCACAATAGTCAGATGTCTTATATATATATATATATATATATATATATATATATATATATATATATATATATATATATATATATATATATATATATATATGTATGTATGTATGTATGTATATGTAGAACGAGGTAAATATACATCACCTCATCAAGGGACACATCATGCTAGTAGTGACAAAAGACCACTGATGGACATCCATTTCATTGTTTAAGATTTCAGGCCCATCATCTTCCTCATCAGCCACATTGCCTACAAACAAAAGACACAACAAACTGACGAAACTTCAAATAAAAGGTACTCCCTCCATTCCATAATTATTGTCGTGGTTTTAGTTCAACATGGCAATGTAATAATGTAACTTTGAGCCAGTTACTACGAGTATTTACTAACATAATTATGACAATGTTAAATAGGAATAAGCAAAGGCGCATCTACTACAAATTTAATGATTTTTTTACCGAAAACAGTCTAGTAATGCTCAATTGCACAGTAGTGAAGGATGCTCCCACCCTATCGTTATGTTGTCTAGAGGACTATAACTGTTTTGAATTGATTTTGTTCCAAATTATGTGAAACACGCAAAATCAAATTACTCACAGTAACCAAACAGTGAAAAGGGCAGAACATGACTACTAAGATTCAAATAGATATGGCCTTACAAAAAATAGGACAAAAGCAATATTTATTTCTGATTCTAGTAGGCGGAGTCTCCAGCAAGGGACTGAAACCTTAAAGAAACTTACATAATTCAATAAGGAAAGATATAGCATGGCGTCATCACAAATATATGATTACTGGTAAGATCAACAGACATAAACACTAACTTGTAGAGAGAGCAAATGTTATAAGGAAGACAACAAAAGGAAAATGTGCAAATGAAGTTACTCAAATAGCATTTCTGAACTTGACCATGCCATTGTATGTGCATAGAAACGAATGCAATTCTGTTCTAGATTTCGCCGGGTTCAATAACCATATCACAAACTATTGGCAACAATTTAGCTAACAGACAAAGAAACAAGTTCTATAACTTATATATGAACCGGTAGAGCTCCCTCGACGGCATTTCAATAATCCAAAAGATAATTGGACTCTTGCAAAGGTAACGACACCTGCAGCATAAAAACTTGTGTAGGGATAAATGTTGTTGATATTGCGGGAATCATCATGAAAGAGCATCTTCGACTGCAGTGAGCCGAGTCGGATGGGCGTCCTCATCAAACCCTATGGGCACTACCAAGGTTCTCTCCGTCGGCCCCAATAAACCGAGCTGAGATAGATCAATGGTGTTTCCACGCACCCAACGATCTGGGTCAGACTTCCTCTCCCACAGTTGAATGGTGCGCCCTGAAGACATGGCGAGGCCGAGGTCGCCATTCTCTGTCCGCAAGACCTGAAAGAAGGACTGCTCGGTACGTCGAGCATCCGCTGGCCGCTCAATCACGCGTAGGCTCTGCCTTTCAGTGTCAAACTCAAGGATGACACCATGATCGATCTTCCAGCAAAATGCATTTAAACCGGCTGCCCGCCCGTCCTCCTGCCAACTGTAAACATGTGAGGTGCCGACAAACCTACTCTGACGCCCGTATTGATGAACATGTGTTGTTCTATGGGCTGCTGCTCCAGTGGCCGAAACGGACGAAACGAAGGCCTATGGTAAACTGGGTCGTCGGCCCACCTACTATAGTGCTTCACTGAGGCCCAGCGCTGCGTTTAGCTGAAGCAAAGGGATCTCCATCGACGACAACCGGCCCCTACCACACCTTTATCGATCCCATGGGGCACCGCCGGTGGCTATCGTCCGAGAGGAAGGCCGCACCACTAGTCCACCATCCCTCCTCGCTCTCTCGCGCCTCACTCCACCTCTCCCAATCCCATAGGTGCACTGCATGTGGATATCTTCCTCGTTTCTCTGATCCGAAACCCTAGACTGGGGCGCTGCCGACGGATGCCGCGTCGAATCCATGGCCGACCTCTTCGTCCAGGGTACCACTTCCCCCTTGACCTCTTCTATTTGGTCCTGTCAGTGCGAGCACGCGTGTCCTTACTTGCGTGCGTGTGCTCTTAGTCTTATGTGTATATCGTCTCGGAGCTCGCCGAAGGTGAGCAACAACAACCTGACGATGGAGGAAGCCTCCGACAACGAGTCGACACACATGTCTGTGTTGTTTCATACCGGCTTCACCATAGAGCAGGCGCAGGAGAAGGAGCGCTACTACCTCGCTCTCCTCGCATCACCAGCTGACGGCGGTCTAGATCTACGACGAGCTCACGAGCGAGGAGGCTGGGACGGAGGGAATACATGTCTCGATCGGTCGTTTTGTTTCCGGCGGAAGGTCATCATTAGCGCCAAGTTACACCGGTAAACAAAAGACCTCCATGTTGCTCCATTTTACACCCATCTCAAGCACGGTCTTTGGGAGAGATTTAACCGGCAGTGCACATTTGGGGTCAAAATTGTATCCAAATAGAGTTCGGGGGTTGTCCCGTGAGGCGCATTTCGGGGTGAGAAATGGACTTCCTTCTTTCATTTTCGACCAAAACCACTTAAAAAAGTCCACTAATTTGGCACGGCCTGACCCTTGCCGCAGAGCCGCGCCATCCTCTGCAGCAGCGTCGCGATCTGCCGGCCGTCGCCGTTGTTCCGCGCCACCACCTCCCGCAGCTCCCTCGCACGGCGCCTCGCCGCCTCCCCTTCCTTCCCCTTCACAGCCGCGCGCATCGCCCGCGCCACTTCCTCCGCCGCGAACTCCCCGGACCGCTCCTGCTTCACGCGCGCGGCCGCCGCGCCCAGCTCCACCGCGAGGTTGGCGTTCAGCGGCTGGTCGATGTGCAGCGGCAGCGCCACCATTGGCACCCCCTCCGCCATCGACTCCAGCACCGAGCTCCACCCACAGTGGGTCAAGAACGCGCCGCAGGAAGGGTGCGACAGGATGCGCCGCTGCGACGCCCACCCTTCCACCACCAGCCCGCGCGCTGGCGCGAACCCCGGCGGCATGGACCTCGCCGCGCCGCGGGCGTCGTCCTCTGCGTTCGGGAACCGCACCGCCCATAGAAAGGGCACCCCGCTGAGCTCCAGTCCGCGCGCCATCTGCGCCATCTGGCGCTCCGACATGAAGTACTCGCTGCCGAAGGAGACGAACACCACAGAGCCCGGCTCCTCGCCGTCGAGCCACCGCATGATGCGCCCGCCGTCGCGCTGCTCTTCCGACCCACCGGAGTCGACGAGCAACGGGCCGGTGGGGATGATCTCCTTGCCCAAGAGCTGGGACAGGTAGTCCATGTACTTGCGTTCGATGTCAGCGCAGGTCTTGACGGCCACGAACCCGGACGAGCGCTCCAGGCTGAGCGGCAGGCGGTCGCGCTCGGGAACCAGGGCGGTGCTGTCTTCGCGGACGGCGACCAGCGCCGTGTACTTGGCATCCTCGTCAACGCCGCCGAGGCTGATGCTCTTGAACGGGAAGGCGCTGGAGGGCCGGTCTGTCAGGACCCCGACTCGATGCCACATCGATCTAGCATGTAACACCTCATATCGCTTTGCGGCCTCACGCACGGTATCCCCACGGGTGTCGCCTTACCTTTGCCCGGGACCGTTTGCGCATTTTGGCACACGTATATGATGGTGTCGCTAGCATCCATATGATAAAGAGCCCGGGCTGACATGGCTAGTCGTAAACCCAAAGTGGCACTAACTTACAGGGACAGGCATCCATGACCCAGCATCGAACGTGTCGGTCATCAGCGAGTGAATCCAGGCTGTAGCACTGGGCTAACAGGACTCTGGTGAACCGGGCTGTAGCGGGCTAACAGGACTCCGGTATTCATCGCGTGACATTTCCCCGGAGGGACAGACACAGGATCGAAGAAGGACACATGCCGGCCAGCCTAAGTGTTCCGGAGCAGTAGCAAGCTACCAGGGCTCAGTGGAAGCACTAGGAGACATTTCCCGGTAAGAGAGGCTACTAAGAATAAACAACTAGATAGTCAGATCCCACACATAGCAATACACATTACACGTACGCATAACATGCAAGTATGTGCTGTACAACATGGCATCACAGCATAACTCAACAACTCATATAGATAAAGGCTCAGAAGAGCCGTCATAGCATATATTGCAAACAGGGGTCACAAGACCCATCATACAGAGCATACAAGCAACAAGCGGAAGCATTACATGTCTGGGTACAGACATCTACAAAAGAAAAAGGCTGAAGAGCCTGACTATCTACAACATCCGATCAAGATCGTAGCTGAGGTACTAGCTACTAGTCGAAGTCCACGAGAACACTAGTAAGACCGAAGTCTCCGCTGCAAAAACATAAATAAAGCAACATGAGTACAAAGGTACTCAGCAAGACTTACATCAGATCCTATCATACATGCACTTGTATCAAGAGGGTAACGTGGGGTTTAGTTGCAGCAAGCCAGCTTTGACCCTGTGGCTATCCTGTTCTACGACTACCAGAAACTCTTGAGGTGAAACAACGTACACGAGTCCACTAATCACCACACAATACATTACTATGGATTCATCCCCGTCTCCCTACGAGAAGGCCATCCATAGCACTCACACTTGTCTTGAGCATTTTATAGTATCCACTTCAAGTTGTCTATGTACCATGTAAGCATCCAAGAAGTCCATAACCGCGGACCCGGCTATTCGAATAGATCATGTTAACCCTGCAGGGGTGTACTTCTTCACACACGCTCTCGCCACTTACCGCCATGTACACGTCATGTATCTCGGCAACCTTCAAGCGGAAGCCTGGAGAGGGTGTCGGCCACGACCTGACTAACCACACAAGACTCTAGTCCAGGTTTATCGCCTATTCGGGTTCCATCCGCAAGGAGATCCGGCCGGGGTGTCGCTTACGGCCCCAAACGATGTGTACAGGGTTCCCGAGCCCACCAACCGGGTGCCACTCGGTACACCGGGCCACGTGTGCCTAGTCTGTCCCAAGCCCACCCTGCCGGGTGCCACTTGGTAGAAAAATAGCACTACCTACAAACACCAGAAACTAGTTGCGACTCCTGGACAGAGATCAAGTTGGTTAATAAGTCGAGAGGGCTTGGAGCGCCCGGAGCCCAATGTGTGGTAGTATCGAGTCATTGGACAACATACACAGAACTCAGGGCTTAAGGACGGTTCCAGTGAGACAACCCACCCTACATGGCCTCTCACCGCTACCTTTACCAAATCGTGTTCACACACTTCACTCTCAGCATCAGAACATATCGTAACACTCCAATTCATTCCCAATGAATCAGACCTGACACAACTCTAAGCAATAGCAGGCATAGCATGGTAGGAACACATCAGTGGCTTCAATCAACTCCTACACATGCTAGTGGGTTTCAACTATTTACTGTGGCAATGACAGGTCATGCAGAGGAATGGGTTCAACTACCGCACCACAAAGTAGCATATGAATCGCTGTTGTCCTAATGCAATAACTGAGAGCAGGAGCGAGAGAGTAGGGTTTTATCGAAATGAACAAGGGGGTTTGCTTGCCTGGTAAAACAACAAGGGAGGCACTGCTTCACAGACAGGTACTCTGGAACGTCTCCGGAGCAGGACCTATCGAGAAGGAACAGTGCCGGCAATCAAAACACAATCATATGCAACAATATGATGCATGAGCATGGCATGTAAATGTGATGCTGTTTGAGCTAATGCAACTGGTAAACATTTGGTTTGAAGTCCATTTGAACCAAAGGTTCAAATGCATTTCTAAATTAGGTCTCTTATATATGCCATAAGGTGTTTTCCCATATTCAGCATGTATAAGTTAGTTTTTCATGCATGAAACTAGTACAGATAGAAAGGTTGCATTTTTCTGATAATTTTTCATATATAAATTATTTTAATCTGAGCTACGGTTGAATTGATATGAATTTTTGAAGTTTAAATCAATTTCTGGAATTTTCCTGATTTAATTAAATCCAGAATTTATATACTGCGCCAGCATGACGTCAGCACGACGTCAGCGGGTCAACGCGGCTGTCCAGGGTCAAACCTGACGTGTGGGACCCACACGTCAGTGACAGGGGGGTTAACAGGGGTTAATTTAATTTAATTAAAAGGTTAGGGGGGTCGGGCCCACTGGTCAGTGTCAGGATTAATTAACAGAGTTAATTAAATTTAAACTAATCCTAAACTAGAATTAGTCAGGGCCGGGCCCACATGTCATTGACCCAGGGGAGGTCAAACCCCCTGGTCAACCGGGGCTAAAGCGCCGGCGTTTAGCCGCCGGCGACAGCAAACGCGGCGGAGGGGCTCGGGATCGCCGTTCCGGCGATCATTCGGGCGGCGGAGACCACCCACGCGAAGCCCGCGCTCACGCGCATCCAGTGGAGCACGCGGAAGGCTGCGGGGGCGGCGGAGCTCGCCGGAGCAGAGCTCACGGCGGCGGCCGGAGTTCGGCTGTGTTCGGGGGCGCGGCTGCAGCGTGCAAACGCGCGAACCAAAGCGCTAGCGGGGCACTACGAGGTGCGGCGAGAGTGCTAGGTGCACTGGCGTGGCCGAAAGGTCGCCGGAGCAACGCCGGCGACAAGCTCGAGCGGAGGCGAGCTTCGGCCATGGCGGAGCTAAGGCCTAGACGGCGCAAACGGACACGGGGAGGAGGGGGTTCGGTGCGGGGGCTCACCGCGGAACCAGCGAGCGCGAGGGCGAGGTCGGGGATGCCCGGTAGCTCCCGAATCGACGGCGAGTACCCACGGCGGCCGGAGGCGAGGATGGCGACGGTGATGGCTCCACGGGATGCTCCGTCTTGCTTGGCTCGATGAGGAGGTAGAGGGGGTCGGCGGGGAGCGCGTCGGTGGCGAGCTGCGGCGGTGGTTCTCAACAATATTTTTAGAGGGCATCATGAGCATTTTCTTGGACCCTTTTGGAGAAATTTTTATTTGGGTCATTTTCAAAAATGATTCTGAGGGTTCCACCAATCCTCATTTCAAATTTAAATGAAATTTAAATATGATGCACAAATGGCTAGCTAGCCTAGGTCATTCCAGACTAGGGATGTGACACGGTCCGTCTTCAGGCAGTGAATGAAGAACGCCGTGGCGGCGGCGCCGCAGGTGGCGAAGTGGACCGCCGGGACGCCGCGCTTGAGGACCGGCATGAGGCGGGCGGGGAGGCCCTTGGTGGTGTGCAGCGCGGGCGGGAGGTCAGGGAGCACCGGCAGGTGGAGCTCGACGAGCCTGAGCCTGTCCGTCTGGTGGCGCGCGAGGGGTGCGAGGTTGGCCGGCGTGGAGACGAGGTGGACGACGACGTCGAGGTGGTGGTGGCCGTCGGAGGCGCTCGCGATGAGGCGCTTGGCCAGCTCGAGGTACGGGCTGATGTGGCCGTGCGCCAGCCACGGGAACATGACCACGCGCATGCGCTCGCTCTCCGCCTGCGCCATGGCGAGCTGGGACTGGGAGGAGCTTCTGATACAGAGTAGTGCTCAACAGCGAAAAAGTCTTTTAGGTTCGCGTTCCATGCACAGCGCCAATCTCGGCCGCCCGCGCTCGCATGCGGATCCACACCATCCGGACCCACAGTACAATTAAACAAGGCCCCCGCTAGGACTAGCTAGTAGCTGGAGCTATGCTAGATTCGCTCGCTTTATCCCTCGCATGCGTAGCCATGCACAGTGGACATGAATAATTCCGTGATTATCTCTCCTGCTTCACACCAGCCATCGTATTAATTCTGTGATTATCTCTCTTGCTGGAAGTAATTCAAACGCCATGCAATTAAAATATCATGTTGTTTAAATTGTGCTGAGATAGTTCAAATTTGAACGTTCTTTAAATAGTTTCAAAGAGAACCAAACTTTGTTAAATTGGTAGTATATGAACTTTGCCATGAAAAATAGAAGAACTTTTAAAAAATTCTGGCATAGCTCGCAACTTTTGAAAAATAGGCTAGAGAACTTTACGTGCGCGTTTTTGGAACTTCATCGCCAAAACTCAAAGAACGTTTTGTTTTTATATTTTTTTCAAAAGTCCTTCTATTTTTATTGCAAAGTTTAGATACATCATTGTAGAGTTCTTTAGGAATTTATACTTGTGATGATTTTTTAGCCCTTATACTACATAATTAGTTTTGTCATGCGTTAACATGTAATAATCTTACAGTAATCAGCTACATTAATTATGCATACCATATAAAATTAAAAACCTTGGCCCGTCACCTAAACAATAGTATGGGTGGGAAAAGAGCGCAGCGCATGCATGCATAGGAGTAGGACCTAGCAAGAAAAGAAATTCATAGGCTGTACTAATAGTTGATGCATGGCTGCACATGTGTGGCTGATAATCCTACACCTACGAAGCGGCTACGAAGACGGAAAACCCCATTCGCCGCTCACTGCGGCGAAGTATCGAGGATTCGCACAGGGCAAGCTTGCTTGGGACAGGAGATGGGCCGGCCCAGTTCAAGTTTACACAGTATGTCCAAATCTGAATCCCAGTTTTTTCCTGTGTATTCTGTTTTTTCCGTTTTCCTTTTCCTTTCTTCTTCTTCTTTTTCTGTTTCTCCTTTTCTTTTTCCTTTTTTTTTTCTAGTTTTCTTTTTTCTTCTTCTTTTCGTTTTTAGTTATTTCTGTTTTTTTTTCTTTTTCCGATTTTTCTGTTTGTTTTCTTTCATTGGTTTTTTGTTTCTTTTTCCTTTCCTTATCTTCTTTGTTTATCAAAAGAATTTCAAAATATTCAAAATTTGTTCGTGTTTCCATAAAATGTTCAGGTTTCAAAAAAATGTTCGCAAGATTCAAACATTGCTCTCGTTACACAAATAGTTGAAAAGTTTCGAAATGCAGAAATGTACCGGATTTCAATTTTTTGTTCCCGTTTTCATAAAATGTTCGCGCTTCCAAATTTGTTCAGGACATTTCAAAATTGTTCTCCATTTCAAAAAAAAAATTCAAGATTTAAAAAATGTTCGTGCTTTAAAAAATTGTTCTCTCCTCCAAATATGTTCTGGATTTTTCAAAATTGTTCTCGTTTCAAAATTAGTTCTCAAGATTAAAAAATGTTTGTGCTTTAAAAAAATGTTCGCACTCCCAAATTTGTTCTCCGTTTCAAAATTTGTTCTCAAGATTCAGAAAATGTTCGTGCTTCCAAATTTGTTCTCCGTTTCAAAATTTGTTCTCAAGATTCAAATAGTGTTTGTTCTTTAAAATTTGTTCTCCATTTCATAAAATGTTTGAACCATTTCAAAAAATATTTGTCATTTAAAAAAACATGTTTTACAAATTTGTTCTTGTTTCTCGAAAATCTTCTGGAATTTTCAAAAACTGTGTGTAATTCTAATTCTTTTTATGTAATTGAAAAACTATTTCGAAATCTGAAATTTTCCAAAAAATTGTTCGTGTTTTCTAAAATGTGTGCAACAATTGAAAAATCTGTACACTACAGCAATATGATCCTGCAAATCTGTACGTTATACTTTCACAGTATATTCGCCTTTAAAAGTGGTGCTCGCATGTACTTAGCATGAACTCCCAGATGGTGTGGTGGCTAGCATCTCGCGTAATGAACTGTCTGGCGTGAGTTCGATCCCTAGCCACTACACTTTTACTTCTTTTTGGGGATTTTTTTCGCTATACATGGGCCGGCCCAGTCGGAGCACTCCTGTGCGGGCGGCCGACTGTTTGCCGCAACGAGCGGCGGATAGGAGCTCCCTACGAAGACCTACGTAATATTCCAAACTATAAACCTATCCGGCCCCCTGATTTCAACCGGGGGTGGGCCCCTCCCCACCTATCGATCCAAATGTTGCCTCAAAAAAAAACCTATCGATCCAATAAGCCCTCTCCACGATGCTAGTTACGTAGAATACGTAACAGATTTTATGTAAGTCTAGCATTGTTTCATGTGTGGCCCTAGCCGATTAGACCACATGCATGATGATCTGCAGCCGGCGGGCGCGTGGATTTATAGGCGAAGTTATCCGCGAAGGCGCTGACCGTCGGCGTACGTACGTGCAGAGAGCTCAGTGAGCGATCGCCGTGCGCAAGCTCCCCGCAGGTCGGGGGTTGCGGCGTCAGCATGGGCGGCGAGCGGAGTCACGGGCTGCGTGAAACCACGGCTTCCGGACTTCTGGGGCACATAAAAGCCAGAAGTCGCTAGAGTTAGAGAAGAAATTGGCTAGAAACGAGCCTGAAAAAGCTAGCGCTTCTTTTTTTCCCTAAGTTTTTTAAGAATTTTTATCTATTCATCTTTAATCATGGCAGTATAACCAATATCAGAAATAATAGAAATTATATCGTGATCCTTTGACCACCTAGCGACGACTACAAACACTGAAGCGAGCCAAAAGCGCACTATCCTCATTGCCTCTTCCTCGACAGAGCCAGACAAAACTTGTTGTATAGACAATCAGGAAGTTGTCATGCTAAACCTCCATAGGAACAATGCAGCATTAAGCAGCATCTGCCGCCGACGAAGGATAGATCCGCCGGAGACACACCTTCACACACCCATGGATGACGCTAGACACACTGTCGAAACGGGGCTAGGCGGGAAAACATTATCCTGTATTCAGGGAGCCACCGTCATCTCATCTTCCTGAGCAGGACACAAACCCTAACAAAACAAGAAGAAATGACTAAAAACAAAGCCCTCCCACTGACAAGGGCAGAGATCGACCACGCTGCCATGACCTTAAGGCCACGGGAGACGAGGCGGACCGATGATGATGTCGGCGAGAGACAGGGACCCCTAGACTTTTCTTGGGGAGAGGTTCAAGATTTACGTAAGCCTTTCTAAGCTATTATTATTATGATGATATAAGAGAACTAATTCTTTTCTAATCAATTTCTTGTGTAATATTTGAATATTCTTTCATTCCAATGTAAAAATCCAAAAGGGTTTCTATTTACAGAAGTGATGACCGAGAACATCACATGGGAGAAGATGTCAAATAAACGGTTATTTGTAACTTTATTGGTACGAGATGGCAAATCCAGCCTTTTTTGCCACAATTTTTCTTCTCTGCTGAAATTGTCATACCATACAACTGAATTTACCATCTAAAATGTTCGTAATTGAGGTGCCCTCCCGGCAAACGTTCACCGACTATTCAGTCCTTCTATTTAATCGTGAAATTAAAAAGGACATACAGAAAAGGGTTTTTGGAGTAATTTTTGAAAAAAGGGAAAGAGCTATAGCAACTTTGGCATTGTTGTAATACTCACAACATATGAAATGTGTTTGAAATGTATTATATATTTATTTAAGGATGTGGAGGCTTCATGCAAACACATTACCGTCAAAACGGCAGCCCTATAACTTTTGGATTCCTATATTGACTGAATTTCAGATTTGGGAGGTCTTTCGACCGAACATTTCGTTCGCACTCGATGGGGAGTAGATCGAACGAATTCCGTTCGATGAAAAAGAAGCCACAACGCGACCCCCGCCCCCCTCCTCATCACGATGAAACTTCCCACTTGAACCATCCCAACCAGACCTCCCCTCCATGTCGACATCCGTGACGCTATTAAAACACAACACGTGGCAAAGGAAAAATGGCCCAAGATGATGTTATGGGTTAAGAACTACTACGATCTTAGTTGTAATGACTTGTATCTTTAACTTAAGAACTGCTATGTTAAGTTAAGAATTGCCTTGTCCCAGGTTATGATGCCACACCGTCTTCAAAGAAGAAGATGCACGAGGGTGGGCACGATCTTCACGGTGTATGGTCGATGAATGGAGGGGATAACTAGCTGAAGCCGCCGAAAAACAGAAAAGAAGAGATTATGACCTGACCAAACATTGTTTCGCTCGAAGTCGGAATAATGTTTCTTCAACAGCAAACTTGAGTTCTGAAAATATTTAGCAAGTTGGGATATCTAAACTCGTCAAAACATTATTTTGTTAGGATTGGAACATAGTTTCTTCAGCATATGACTTATTTCCTCATGAACTCCCAACTTTGTGTTCTTCATCCTAAAACATGGTTTCTGCACGGATTGAAAAGGTTGTTGGCTTTCTTCCACATTGCACTTGAGTTCAACTGACAACAAATGTGGTAAAGGCACAACCATGTTTTCAAGGTCATATGATAAACTCAAATTAGCGTTCACCCTAGGTTCTGTACCACACTCGATAAAGCAACACAACAGGAGCCCTACCGCGCTAGCCTCGGATATCTTCCCTCAAGCATGTTGGATCTGCTTCAAAGATAGCTCGCTATAGAGGTATCGCTGAGAGGACTTAAACCCTGGCTCCAGCATGTTGCAAACATACCTTCGTATAGGAGTGGATTTTTAGCCCTCGGGCTCCATGGAGCCCGAAAATTTCAAAAATAATATTTTTAGGTTTCGAAAAGAAAATCATTTTTTAGGTTTAAAAAGAATCATCTTTCTAGGTTTAGAAAAACTTTAAAAATAAATATACAAGTATTCATAGATGTATACTCGGCGTGTGTGAAATTTCATTCACAAAAATACGTATTGGTGTGAGCTGTTAAAAATCATGTACTTTTTGTGTGAACAGTACATGTGCTAGAAATATGTGATTTTGTCAACAAAAAAATAGCTTGCACAAAACAGTATTTCGCCATAATATTTTGCAACAAATAGTGTACATTCATATATATGTGTGTATTTTTTTTCTAGTTTTATTACGGACCTATGGTCTGGAGCATGCTCCAGTAACAAAAATCGAGTTGTGCGCCGTCATAGATCGAGTCACACAGGCATCTCGAACGTGATGGAAGAACCCGACACGCGCCTTGCGTCCCCGGCGGCACGTGGCCTGGGAAAAGTGACTCCGCGCGCCAGACACGATGACGACGCAGCCCATGACCTCCCGGCGGCTTGCGCGCGGCGCTCGCTCGCTGAGCTCCCTGCACGTACGTACGTACGTACGTACGTCGATGGTCAGCGCCATCGCCGATCCAGACAGGATTACTCCGATTATAAATCCACGCGCCCCGAAGGCCGTAGATCACATCAGACATCAAACAGCACGAAGAAGAATTCCAGCCAGCTGTACTGAACCAGTAGATCCTCCTAGGCCCCACTCACTCACCGACCCACCCACCGATCGCCATGGCGCAGGCGGAGAGCGAGCGCATGCGCGTGGTCATGTTCCCGTGGCTGGCGCACGGCCACATCAACCCGTACCTCGAGCTGGCCAAGCGCCTCGTCGCCGCCAGCCCCGACGACCACCACCTCGACGTCGTCGTGCACCTCGTCTCCACCCCGGCCAACCTGGCGCCCCTCGCGCACCACCAGACGGACAGGGTCAGGCTCGTCGAGCTCCACCTCCCGGCGCTCCCCGGCCTCCCGCCCGCGCTGCACACCACCAAGGGCCTTCCCGCGCACCTCATGCCGGCCCTCAAGCGCGCCTGCGACCTCGCCGCGCCGCGCTTCGGCGCGCTCCTCGACGAGCTCTGCCCGGACATTGTCGTCTACGACTTCCTCCAGCCGTGGGCGCCGCTCGAGGCCGCGGCGCGCGGCGTGCCTGCCGTCCACTTCAGCACCTTCAGCGCCGTCGCCAAGGCATTCGTCGTCCACTGCCTCAAGAATGAACGGACCCCCAGCGCCTTCCCGTTCGAGACCATCAGCCTCGGCGGCGCCGAGGAGGACGCCAAATACGCGGCGCAGCTCGTCTCCCGCGACGACGGCACAGCCGAGATCCCCGAGCGCGACCGCCTGCCGCTCAGCCTGGAGCGCTCCTCCGGGTTCGTGGCCATCAAGACGTGCGCTGACATCGAGCGCAAGTACGTGGACTACCTGTCCCAGCTCGTGGGCAAGGAGGTCGTGCCCACCGGCCCGTTGCTCGTGGACTCCGGTGGCTCCGACGGGAAGCGCGACGGCGGCCGCATCATGAAGTGGCTCGACGGCAAGGAGCCGGGCTCCATGGTGCTCGTCTCCTTCGGCAGCGAGTACTTCATGTCAGACCGGCAGATGGCGCAGATGGCGCGCGGGCTGGAGCTCAGCAGGGTGCCCTACCTGTGGGTGGTGCGGTTCCCGAACTCGGAGGACGACGCCCGCGGCGCCGCGAGGTCCATGCCGCGGGGGTTCAAGCCGGCGCGCGGGCTGGTGGTGGAAGGGTGGGCGCCGCAGTGGCGCATCCTGTCGCACCAGTCCTGCGGCGCGTTCCTGACCCACTGCGGGTGGAGCTCGGTGCTGGAGTCCATGGCAGCGGGGGTGCCGATGGTGGCGCTGCCGCTGCACATCGACCAGCCGCTCAACGCCAACCTCGCGGTGGAGCTGGGCGCGGCGGCCACGCGCGTGAAGCAGGAGCGCTTCGGGGAGTTCAAGGCGGAGGATGTGGCGCGGGCGGTGCGCTCGGCTGTCAACGGGAGAGAACGGATGGCGGCGGGGCGCTGTGCGAGGGAGCTGCGGGAGGTGGTGGCGCGGAACAACGGCGACGACCGGCAGATCGCGACGCTGCTACAGAGGATGGCGCGGCTATGCGGCAAGGGCCAGGCCGTGCCAAATTAGTGGGATTTTTTTATGAACGTATTTTCAACTGTTGTTTTAGTCGAATAAATAAGACAGTCGGGCCCAGTGGCTGTCACAGCCCACCTGTACCTTTTTTTTTAAAAGGCAAACAACCCATCTGTACATGCCGCTCGGGCTGCCCGGGCGACTGGTTTCGGCCTTTCCCGAATGAACTAATTTCGACCTCTTCAGTTTCCTTCAAGAAAAAATCGGCCTTTTTGAAATAACAACAGTCTGATATATTCTACCAAAAGCCCATCAGGCTAAATACTCCCGTGAACCAAGATAAACTACACGCTAAGAATGCCAGAAGTGGAGTGATAAAGGCAGAGATACTGTGCTCTTGCAAGACACTTCGACGCAATTTTGGACGGAGGGAGTACAAGGTAACTTCATATTTATGGACGTGTCTGGCTGCTCCCTAGCGTTTTGTGGCAGCCATCCAAATATAGTAATTTTCTGTCCCCCGTCCAGGATAGGAAAGCGCTGGTCCCCCTTCCGATTCCCGCGTCCAACCGACGAGCGAACAAACTCGCCTGGTCCTCCCCTTCCCCGGTCCCTCCCCCATCCCTGGGCGTCTCCTTTTCTCCTCACCTAACCCCAACCCCATCTTCTTCTCTCCCAAGCTAAAAAGGACAGCACGCCCCTTCCCCTCGTCATTTCCAGATCCACAAAACCTTGACAACCCTCCAATGACGGCTCCATTAGGGTTTTTTATGTAGGCAAATCAAGGGAGTTCGTTCCAGATTACCTAGCAAAAGGCAAAAAAAGCACAAGACAAAAGGTTAGATTTACATCACTTCCAGATCCCTCCTCTTTCCCCATATTTGTACAAGGCTGCAGTTATGCAACAAAATTGTGTAAAAGATGTGGGAAAGATGTGATGTTAAGCATGTTTAGTCTGATGTTTAGGCAAGTTCAGCCCTCCTGTTTATGGGCAAACTCAGTAGTACTGTGCACACCTAAAAGTGATAGTTTTTGCCAATTTTCACATTCTATTTGCAAATTCTGTTGCACATGAACACATTGTAAGCTGTAAGCAAGTGCTGATAGTATTGCTGGGACAAAATATCATGCCCTTAAGCAAAAAATCTGACTGAGTAAAAACAATGTTTATAAGAGGATGAAAAATAGTGCTATCATGATCATTATCTATTTACAATGTGTTCTAATTCTGTTTAATTGCTTATGAAAATGTTCTTGGCAAATTAGAAATCCTGTTTGAGCAAAAACTGTGCTTTCATGAGGCAACTAAGTATAGGGGATGTACACAACTTTGGAAACTTATGACATGGCAAAACATGAACCCCTTTGTAACTTATAAGATGATGAACACTGACCTCACTATGCAAAAAAAGACAAAAAACAAGGCTATTTCCTAGTAGATCTGGTGCATGTGGACCAAAAATATATGGTTGATTGGAGCAACTTGCATTATAAGATTAAGCAAAAGCATAATGATGTCCAGGCAACTCCTGATGAAGCTAGAAAAACATTACTCTTGTTCATTTGTTTCCATAATTTTTTGGTTCAACAGTGATAAAACATGAGAAGAATGAACATAAAATTGCAGCTAAAAAACAAGAGAGACTGTTGCGTAGTACAATTTACCTTTGTTATGGCATATCCTTCACCATGATCCAAAAAAGGTTGCACAATTGCATATTTATTAGTATTTCATCCTGCAAAAGAAAGAAAAAAATCAAAGAAAAAGTCGTATACCAACATTGAATATGGTGAGCATAGCCAAAACACGCAAGCTTGCTGCTATGAGTTGAAAACATAGATACTCAACATATAGTCTGAATATAAAGGGCGATCATGCCCATAACCGCTAGCTTAAGTTTTCTCTAACACAAAACATGCTCTACTCTCTCCGATTTTGAAGTGAATTCCATTCTGAAGAAACTTCGAAAGTAACACTTCTATGGCAGGAGGCTCGCTTCACCAAAATAATGTTGCCTGCGTTTAAGAAAAACAAATAAGAAAATATATTATGGTACACAGAAAACAAGCCTATGTTATATGTACAAAATGTTTCATTAGTACAAAAAAAAAGACCGTGGATTTCCTGAAAAATATATTGCCTGACATATATAGTTTGACTTGCCTGGTTATATGGTTTGTATTGTCTGATAGTGTACTTTGAATTGCCTGGTTATGTTCAATTGTGAATGCTATCTTGTAAATCTGGTGTGCTTGGGTTGCTGTATTATTTACTTGCCTATGTTTAGTGTGGTACTATCTTGCGTGAACAACGTAACTTGCTTTAATTTTTCTGGTTATAAAAATGCACAGGTTGAAGATGATTGACCTGTTTGTGGTGTGCTTGGGTGGCTGTGCTATTGGCTTGCCTGTATTTACTGTGATGCTTGCTTGCATCATTCTGCTGACTTGCTTTACTTTTTCCCATGTTGAAAAAAAATAAATAGATTGACAATGATTGACCTGAATGAGGAACCAGATGAAAATAATGGTGATCCTTTCTACTGTACGTAACATGCTGCTGGAAATGCAGAATTTGTGGCGGAATCACCTAATCCCCCTATCATGCAAAGAGTTGGTGCAGCTGCTACAGAAGCAATGGAGACAGATTGGCAGTCAAGTCGTGGGGGAGGGTCTCCGGACAATACACAAGTACAAGAAGCACTAGCAGCTGAGAGTGATGCTCATACCCTTGATGGCACAGGTGCCGCAGGTGATACTAGTGGGACTGTTGGTAATGGTTTCGGTGCTGAAAATGATGATGAAGCTTGGTCACATCCCAAAGAGCCTTATGTGGGCATGAGGTTCAACACTTTGGAAGATGCCAAGGAGCATTACAATGCATATTCCTTGCAGATGGGTTTTTCAGTCAAAATGAATACTTCAAGGAAGGATGTGAAAACAGGGGAGTTGATAAAACAATAGTTTGTTTGCAACAAGTTTCGAAAGCCTGATGTCGATGACGGAGGGGCAGAAAAGATTCCTGTGCTAGATGACATTGTTGAGCAATCAAAAGATGATAATGAAGATGAGGCTATTGTCTTTCTTGATGATGATAGTCAGGGCAAAAAGAAGAGCAAGAAACGAAAAAGAGACAAAATTGTGCAAACTGGTTGCAAAGCTAAGATGATTGTGAAGGTAATAGATGGCAGATGGGAGGTGATCTACTTTGTTGGCGAGCACAACCATTTGTTGGTTGACAAGCCATGTTTGACTAAGTATTTGCGATCACACCAAGGGATCCCTCCAGAAGAAAGGGCCTTCCTTACTCATCTTCATAACCGCAATTTAACTACAGGTTTTAAACCACACCCCCTCCCCCTACCTTCTGCCTTCGAGAACCTGGACATGCCTACTAGTTGTGTGTTTCTTGGCCCATCAACAACTACCTGATTTTGCTTGAAACATGTGACTGATTTGCTCCAAACATATGAATTAGTTGCTTGATAATGCCATTAAATTTCTTACAACAGTACAAAAAAAGAGATAAATGCCTGGTATTGTTTCTGGATGCTGGACTTGCCTAATGTTTACCTGTTTGTTGCTCAATGCAAAAGTTCCTAGTTGCCTAGTTTTTTCATGTGTGAAACAAATTTGGTGTTGACTTTGGACTTGCCTATGATTAGTCTCTTTGTAGCTAGAATGTACGATAGTACTTGTTTCTGTATGAGGTCAACTTGCCTATGATGGAAATTTTTATTGCTCACAAATGCATACTTACCACCCCCTGTTTTGTTTTTCCCTTTGTTTTTTGTATTTTGCTCATATGTTGACATGCAGGCGTATTGTTGTAGTTGCTTGTATAGCTTCATGAATTGCATGAGCTTTGCATTTGAGTTGCCTTGCTGAAAAACAGCATAGAAACTATTTTTGATACTGTTTTTGTGTAGAAAAAAGGATTGACCACCATTGTGACTTCATGTCAACAGGTCGTATGATGCACATCATGTCAGATTTCTATGGGTCAGAACTTATTGTACCTTATGGCACTAAGCACATTACAGACCTCAAGACGCTCTTGAACAAGGATGATACAAAAGGAGATATGATAGAGACAATTGCTTACTTTAAAGATCAGCAGAGAGAGGATCTAGTTTTTTTACAAGATAAAATATGATGAGGACAGGGTTGAGAATATTTTTTGGGTCGATGGTGCAGCAAGGAAGGCGTACATGGAATCTTATCATGATTGTCTCTCCTTTGACACAACGTATATGACTAACATGTATTGCACCATTCATTGGGATTAACAGGCATGGACAGTCATTCATGTTGGGCTGTGGCTTTATTAGGCAAGAGTTGGCGTCAAGCTTTGATTAGCTATTCCAGACCTTCTTTGAGGCAATGCATAATGTAGCACCCACCAACATCATAACCGACCAAGACATTGCAACGGCACAGTCAATTAAAAAGATATTCCCTACAAGTGTGCATTGCTATTGTCACTGGCATATTATGAAAAAAGCACAAGAGAAGCTTGGAGCATTGCTGGGGCGAAACCCTGGCTTGTCCAAAGATTTCAACAACTGTCTTGACTTCAGCTTGACGCCGAAAGAATTTGAGGCAGGATGGTGTGAGCTGATGATGAAGTACGAGGCTATGACTAACTCCCACTTCGAGAATCTATAGAAACACAGAGAAACATGGGTACCCTATTACTTCAAGCACCAATTCTTTGCTTTCTTGCAGTCAACTCAACGCAGTGAGGGGTTCAACGATGTCCTTAAGCGATATGTGAACCCACACAAGTCCATTTTGAACTTTGTGAAACAATATCAGAAAATCCAAACACACATACTAGTCCGGGAGGGTTCAAAAGACTGTAGGACAGGACATTTGCAGACTAAGATGTGGTCATCTTACCCAATAGAGAAGCAGGTGTACGGATCATATACTAGGGACTTGTACGAGAAGTTTCGTGATGAGTTTCAATTGACTACAAGGTACAATGTGCGCCCGCATGGTGAAAACTTGTATGAGGTTTACCCAAATCAAGAGTGGGTTGCCAAATATGGTTCTAGGGGCTATTTTGTCTCGGTAGAAGCTAGTGCTGGAGACTACAGATGTGACTGCTGCAAGATTGAGAGGGACGGCATGCTTTGCTGCCATATCTTGAAAGTTTTCAACCGACTTGGTGTTGATGAAATCCCAGCACAGTATATACTTAAAAGATGGACACCTTTGGCAATTTCCAATGCAGCCCCTGCCGTCGAAGAGCAACCCGATGAGATGCCACCACAGTCGAAGAAAGAACTTAGGCATGCAAATTTGATGATGGATTTTGGTAGTGTTGCTCGGGTTGCTAGTGGGTCAGATGCTGCAACGGATATTGTGAAGAAACATATGCATGGTGCACGTCATGAAATCAAAAATCTCAACATGTCAAAGAAAAAAAAACGGCAGCACAAACAAGTGGCCTTGATGGTTCTGCGCCACCACCGAGTAACTCTCAGGCAACAAGTGGCCCTGCGGTGCGTCCTGAAGGGCCTGCACAAGCCCCTTCTGGACCTAGGCAGCAGCGACCTACTTCTGCGCCACCACCGAGTAACTCTCAGGCAACTAATGGCCCTGCGGTGCGTCCTGATGAACCTGCGCAAGCCCCTTCTGGACCTATGCAACATCGTACTACTTCTGCACCGCAGAGAAAAAATGCACCAACACTAGCTGGTAGCTCTATGAGTGAAGATGGACACCAACAAACAACGTTGAGGGCTGTAGTGATGCCCAGGGGGGCTGTACCACTACCCAGGGGCCCTCCAGCACAAAGCTTGTGGCCTGTACAACAACTATTAGTAGGGATGAAAATGGAGTGGAAAGTTTCCGCTTTTTCGAAGGAAAGATGGAAACGGAGAGGAAATATGAAAACAGAAACGGAAATTTGCAAAACGAAAATGAAAATGGAATTTTTTCTGCGGAAACGGAAACAAAAACGGAATGGTGTTTTCCGATGGAACATACGTGGAAACGGAACTTTCCATTTCCGTGAATATGGAATTTCCGTTTCTAGTATAGACCCATGGCTGCTTTGTAGCCCAACTACCAAACAAGACACAATGACACAATGAGTAGAATGAGCAGAATAGATCATTTGAGGACTAACTTTTACTACCAGACACGTACTCAACTAGACCCTATACGGAATTGTCATGTACTACTACAATACTACCCTATGTTGCTAAGACAACCATATTATTTTGTAGCCATGTTAACAATTCCATAAATTTGTTTGTTTTTGTCTGTATTTCTCTATGATTCAAGGGGGTTTTAAGTTCCGGTCAACACATAGTTTTGTTTCCGTGTCCGTTCTGTATTCGTTCCGTGTCTATTTTCGGTATTATCTGTTTTCGTATTCGTTTTTGGGGTTTCTGTATTCGTTTTCGCTTTTGCAAAAAAATATGTAAACAAATATGATAGGACCCAGTTCCGTCCGTTTCCGCTCCATTTTCATCCCTAACTGTCAGGATATGTGCCCCCGAACAGTGGAGCAACACCGCACCTTTTTAGGGGATCAACAATGACAAGGCCCGTGCAAGCACTAAGAGGAGCTGCGCCACAACTTTTCATGGATACGACACTAGCAAGAGGGCCTGTGCAACTACCTATTGGTCCTAGACCAGCAACCTGGCCTACACCACAACCTGTGGGAACTATACAACCACCGCAGGGGCCTAACGCAGCAAACACAAACTATGTGACTAGTCCTGAACTGGCACCATCGCTTGCATCATTAGCAACAATGGATGCAAGGTATGGACAGCATCCAGGTTCTTCGACTATACAAGAAGAAAGTGGCAATGCACTTTCATCTCCTATTATGCAAGCTCCTAGTGTACATGCACACCGTCCACTCAGTATTGCATCGCTACATGCAGCTGTTGCGTCCACGCAAGGTACTACGATGGTTGAACAACAGTTTGGAAGACCTACTACCACACCTGGCCATGCAATTCCTAGAGACCCTCCAAAATCAACTACAAAAGGGCGGGCGAAGTCAAAAAGAATTCAATTAGCACTTGAGATGCATCCAAAGAGGAAGAACAAGTGCAGCTATTGTGGTTCTTTTAACCTCAATGGTGCAAGCTGCCCGACCAGATTGGTGTGATGGTCACACAGTGACCAGATGGCTCAAAAAGATGTGTTGAATGGCACTGGAGTCTGTATCTTTGAACATCTTAAACTATTATTTCTGGTTTGTGGTTTCTTGTTGGTAACTTGCCTTAGACTTGAGTTTGAATTGCCTGGTTATGAGTTTTGAGTTGCCTGTTGTGTGCTTTGTATTGCCCCGCCGACACCCTTGACCTACCCATAGTGGTCGAAAACTTACATACATAAGACTGTGTAATGCTAAAAAATGCAATAATTTCCTGGATATGTAATGCCCATACTATTTATCTTTTATGGGTTCTTCTGATTAATTTGCCTCACATTAAAACTTAAAATGCCTGTTTATGCAATTGAATTGCCTGGTCCAAGTTCTTATATAGGCAACTCCCCCGGCGGTCCAAAATTCACAAATGCAAGAAAAATACGCTCATATTTACATGATGCAGTACGCGTGAGGGGAGGAAAAAAACTGACCTATGCTAACTTGAGTATGGCTTTCCATGCAGCCTTGTTGTGCCCGCTGTCAACCCACGTGTTGGTCAATTGTTTCCTGATGCTTGGAATATCCTCAGCTGTGAAATTTGGAACAACCCTTGCCTCCCAACCGCTTGCTAGTGTAAGAGCAAAAATACCACAGTCGTACCTAAACCAGAAATTGAAACAAAAAATTCTAGTTAGCTAGTTTACTATATGTAGTACTGTGTCACTTGTAAAAACTGAACAAAAAGCACAATTTATATGTCAAAAAATAGGATGCTTACTCAGTTTTTTGTTTTGGAACATCGATGTTGGTAAGCCCAAAGTCATCAAGCGAGACGCGAGAGCTGGCGTAATGCTCTTCCCATAGAGCTCGAAAACTTGCAACCATTTTCCTTGCGCAAACATCTAGATCCTTGTTCTGGAGCGTCCTCCAAGAATCAAGAGCCTCAAAATGACGGTCCCTTATGTTCACATTAAAAATCCAGTAATGATTGCATGTAACTGGCTTTGTCTTGTAAATATTCTCTAAAACTAGGAACATAATCTGTTAGAAAAAATAAATGGGGTTAGTAAACAATGAATAAAACCATACTAGAAGCTGGATGCACATGCAAGTTGTGTACTTGTGTGAGTGATTTTTCAAAAACAGAAGATGCCATAGGCAAGTTATGTACTTGTGTGAGTGATTTGCCAAAAACAGAAGGTGCATAGGCAAGTTATGCAATTATGTAAGCAACTTGCCAGAGAAAGCAATTCATAAAGTGTGGTCAACTTGCCCCCAAACCACCCTCTAAGAATATTTACATTGTATATATGATCAAGGTTTTATCAATTCATGAGAAACAATTATGTGAGCAAGGTTTTAGCAGAAAAAGTGATTATTAACTTACCATGTCTTCACGGTCCAAGCGATTCGACTTCCTGAACCGGGAAATGAGCTCCTTGCCGTTCAATACCATGTTTTGCATCTGAACCTGGTTCAAAAAAAGAACACGTACATGACCATGAACTTTTATTAAAAAAAAGAAAAAGAAAGAAACACCAAACTACACTATTAACTTCTTCAGGTTTTCTTACCAAGAACCTGAAGGACATCACTAGCTTCTGTGAGTCTGGTGGCAAGTTCATCATTATGGACTCTATACAAACTTCCATTACATGGCTCAAGACAAAACCTTCCTTCTTCATTGAGTTTGCAAGCTCCCTGACTGTGAGAAAATATTTGCCATATTCAATTACCCTTGGGCTGCATGAAAAAATATAGACATTCAACTCACAAAAACCATTCCATAAATTTTCCTACCGCCATTCAACTCGGGGAGCACACATAGGGGGGGGGGGCATGGTCATATGAAGGAGAAACTATTTCAAAAATAATTATTTCACGCTAAGCCAAGTTGCCTGGTTATATAGATGGATTGCTTGTAAAAACAGTTTGAATTGCCTGGATAACATGATAGACCTTGCCTGTGAAAAAAGTGCATTGTGCAAAAAGCTAACAAAATAGAAATGCAATGATATATTGTCATACCTGGTATCTAGATCTGGTGATTCTTCTTCATTAATTCTTCCATGCAAAATTACCAATGCATACAATCTATTTGCTTCAGGTTTGGACATGTAGACTTTCTTCTCGTTATAGTCAATGAATGGTGACCTCTTGCAAGGAGGTGGCTTGATAATTCTTCTCTCAAATTGATGTGGATGCATCTCTCCTGAGCTACTACTGTTATAAATCTTGCTGCCCGATCCCACTTCTCCTTGGTTGGAACTTTTTTCAGGTGTTTGGTACACATTTGGTGACGTGGTTCCAACTCAACAACTTGCGTCAAACTTACTTGCCTTTCCTTCTGCTTGTGCACACGGTTCATCTATGCCTTCAAGGTCCAACAGACAATCATCATCAATTATTTCAATGATTGGCTGGGTATGTACTGGAAGTTCCTTCAACTCATTCTCAGCAAATGTGCTTGACCCCACATGTTGATGTCCTCTGTTGTCTACAGATCCTATGGGCAAAACATCTTTGCCTAGATCGAAACTTGGTGATGGGCAGTACTCTGTGTAAAAATCATTTGATCTTTTAGTGTCCCTTTGCTCAAATTGTTGTTTATCTTTATTCGCGAAGGTGAGTTTTGTGGAGTTGGATTGGGGATTCTTGCTGTTTGGATCAACATACCTTGCAAACAACTCACTCACATCTAGAACATTGATTTGTAGTGCATTGGTTGTCTTCCCACTAACACGCATGAATTCACGGTACCGCTCCTCCACATCGGCGAAATGGGAAGTGTTCCCCTGGATAGTTGCTTCTATTACTTCTGGAACACTTGTGGCTCAGGTTGGGCAAGCATAGTTGAGCAGCCAGGCAATTTCCCTAGGGCTATTGGCAACTTTTGTTCCAGACTTGTTCCCATGGTTACAACTTCAGGCAAGTCTTGTATCCTTTTGATCTGCATACATGACACCGGAGGGATGTTCTCTTTCTCCTTTTTGTGTCCTGCATAGTTTAATGCTGCAGCCTCAGGTGATGCCTTGAAGTCTTGCACCTTGGCCCACTGGATACCATTGGCTGACTGCATCACATTTCCTCGCGACAGCAAAGGAACTTGACCATTTAAGTCACCTAGTGGTTGTGTTCCAGTGTGTTTTGTTGTGCTTACTAGCACTGTAGGTCCCTTTTTGAGTTGAACTGGCCTCACTTTTATGGGGTCCAGTGTTTCCTCTGCAGAACTTGCCTGAAAAGCAGCTGATCTTGCTTCTTGCTTGGACTGAGTTGCCAGAATATGTGACCCACTTGCTTGACATTGGGAATGAAAATTACCAGACTGCTTTGGAGCTTCCCCTGTAGATACTGCCCCATCTCCAACTTTGCTACACGGTGGTACTGCTGAGCTTGATGATGTACTATTTACCACCTGTGTTTTGTCATTCCCATGAATTGCCTCTTTTGTTTCAGAAATTGCCTGCTGTTGCTGTTGAGAAGGACCAGTTTTTTTCATGGCTGACTGCCTTGGCTTTCCCCCTTGGCCGAATCCGGGATTTTCGGCACGATATGCTTATGGATGCATTGTTGTATCATTCAGCACAGATGGCTCCAAATTGAAACTGACAGTTTTCTTCATCTTCTTTGATGGCGGGAGTGGTGGTAGTTGGTTATGATGAGCTTTCTTTGGTTCTGCAACTTCAATTGGTCAAAGAATTTCTCTCATTATTTTCTGGCAAATTGGCTTTGGGCATATTTCCTTAGGGTCAAATGTAAAGACCATATCCAGACCTTCTCCCCTCAAAAGCTCTTCGAACATCCTCCTTGCTTCGGTTGCCATGGAAATGTCATCAAAATTATCCATTTCTTTCACTTCAAAAACAGGGAACCGTGGTTTGGGGGAAACATAAGTTTTGATGTCTGACATCACAAGGTCTCTCACAGAGATGGTATCTGCCTCATCCAACCCTTTTGGCTTTCTGTCTCTCTTCTTTTGAATTAGAAATTGCAGCGTGCATTGTTCATCATCATCGCTGTCTGATTTTTCAGCTGCGGCATCCTCATCCTGACCGGAGCCGCCATTGCCGCCTGAGGCACCGTTGCCACCTCCACTATTATCTTCGTCATCGTCATCCTGCTTCCCCTGCCCATCATCTTCCTTCTCTTTATCGTTCCCATCACCTTCTTCGTCATCATCATCTTCCTTTCCTTTAGCCTCTTCTTTTTGTCATCCTCTTCCTCTTCTTCATCTTCATTGTCCTCGTTCCCCTCAGTTCCGTCTTCCCTTCCCATGTCAACACTTGCCCCCTCGTGGTGATCCACCGTTTGTCGTGCTCCCTGGCTACTTGATTTTCCTTGAACTCCACTTGATCCATCATCACTGTCATCGCTGTCTGAACTGCCATCACTATCGCTTTCATCACTACCTTTATCCCTGCCATCTCCCTCACTTTCACTATCGGCTGCCTCGCTATCATCGCTGTCGAAATTAAATGACTTCTCCTCACTTGCCAAACTGTCTCTCGCGGCTGGTACTCGTTTGCCCCTTCTATTAGACTACTGCCTGCTTGTCTCCGCAGTAGTAGGCTCCACCTCCTTTGCCCCCATTCATCATTATCTATCTTCCCAACCCCAGTCACGAGCTTCCCCACTACATGTGAAATACTGGAACACATTTCGTGCACCAAACCTGTGAGCTTCTTTTGCTTCTGTAAAACATAAAAGTAGATGGAAGAGAACATTATAACTAAAAATATTGTATTGAAGAGTCTGAATAATGGTTCAATGTACAAATGACGATAAAAAAGGAAGCAACAGTGAGAGGGAAAAACAAATGCTGGATAACTTACTGTTTTGTCATACGACTCGGGCAATCTGGTGGCAACAAATTTGGTGATATGGTCCATACTGCCAAACAAGCTATCATCCGCACATCGGGAAAACTCCGTCTTGAGCTGGTAGGTTTATAGACAAAGAAGATAAAAAAACGATGAGTGACAATAATTCTGGTACTCCCATACCAAAAAAACTGAAAAATGAATAAAATGGTACTACTAATTGTCTGAAAATTCCTGCATCCATGATATCACTTTCCTGTTGCTACTATTAGTGGATACTATAAACAGCAAAAATGTAGAACTGGTAAGCAAGTTGCTAGTCTTAAGAACATAAGTTGCTTGTGTTGTTGTAGAAACTTGCTACTTTTCAACATGTAAAATGCACGCACAATAATAAGAGCTAAAAAATGTACTACAACAGCTACCATTAATACAACAATCCTTCGTGTACAAATATCCATTTGTGTGCATGGCAAGCAAAAAGGTTCGAAGAAGACTGATAACTACTTGGACCTATTTCAAAATATATACAACGCACTTGCTCCAGGAATTTACATTAGCTTGCTTGGTTTTTGAAAGTGAATTGCCTACTCTAAAATGGTAGTGTTGCCTGAAAATAATAAGACAATAATATATCTCCTAAAGCAGAGAAATTGAGTTACCCGCAATTTGCCATATTCTCCCGGGGCCTTCCTGTCCTTCTTGATAACTTTGGAAATTAAATCTGAATTCCAAACTGAAATCCTTGGTACCAAGTTCGGTATTGGCTCATCAACATCCAAAGAGTCTAGGTACAACAGCTGCGTAATGACAAATAAAAAAGAACACAAGTTAGATAATGATTGCAAAAAAAGAAAAAAAATTAAACAATGGATGCTTAAAAAAAGCAAAACAGCTTGAAGCACTTACAACAAGGTGGAAAACACAGCAACAAACGGCCTTCTTGTTACCACGCCCCGAAGTGAACGCAAGCTTTAGTTGATCAACGACAAACTCGCATATATTAGTTTCCGTTATTCCATTGACATCCATGACCGATGGGAAGCTTTTTGGATAAATACTTAAACTAGTTGAAGGGGCAAGGAAGCACAAAAAAAAGAGCTAGCCAAGCACGGAGAAAGTCATCATCAGAGGATCCTCCCATGTCTATGATCATCTTGCACCATTCTGTGAGAGTTGGGGAGTTCTTGGATGTGATGTTGTAAATACTGTACATTGCCTTTGTGATTTCAGGCCGATTGTCGAAGCACACTTTCCTGCCCCTATTTGGCAAACCCCTTATCCTACGAACACTTGCGGCATCAACAGGAATCTTCCCCCTTTCTGGAATGACTATCTGCGAAATCTCAGGGTCATAATGCTTCATTATCCACTGGCTAAGATCTCCGGGCATGCTACTTGCTGCAAGGTCCAGAATGCCACCAAATTATTTTCGAATGATGACACCCTTTTGGTCGGGAACCAAGTCCTTATTCAAATTGAAGATACTTGCAGGGGATGCCCTGTTCCTACGACCCTATTAAACATGGGGAACAAAAGGATTAGAAAAAAGGAAATAAATGTTCATCACATCATAGGCAACTTAGACATCATTGCTGGGCAACTGCTTAGTGAGACTGAGGCAACTATGCAAATACCTCAGTTCCTCCCGTCTTCTGGCGTTTTGGTTTTGGAGGTTGGTCAACGTCTGCACCTTCGACATTTGTATTCCCAGCATCTGCAGCTTGGCTCTCGTTACTATTCTCGTTATTAATAATATCATCAGGACGCTTCCCCTGTGAAATAATTGCTTTCCTTCTGTGACGCTTGACCCCAGTTATTGGTGCACTACTCCGTGGCTGGAAGATGGAAACCACATAAATAAAAAAAATGGAAAACACAATCTGTTATGTACAGAAAGAACATATAGCATGTGCACACCTGTGTTTGATGCTCTTCATTCCCATGAGATGCAAGGTCGTCATGGCTTGATCCATTAGGTCCACCCTATTTTGACTTATGACTTGTCCCATCCATCTATTTTCTATTGCATATATAAAGGACAAACAATTAGCATCATCATAAAAAAATAGAAAAAAATGGTTCTGAAAAAGTGTATATCATGCAACAAATTCATTTGACTAAAATTCTTACTAAACTAAGAAAACAACAATTTACAAAAAAGTTAACCCTGAAAAGGGTTGTAGGGTTGTAAACTATCTGATTTCACTATGTTACAACATTAATACAAAAGTACATACAAAAAACCTAAGTAAAACATGACTACAGGGAGCAACAAACAACTATTGCACATCAATCACCAGGCAACACATGTTGGCATTTCAGGCAAATGGCTAAGAAAGCTTGAGCAAGCTTGAGATTACACAAATGCAGTAAGAACATATGGTGGCTGCTAGGCAACACATGTTGGCATTTCAGGCAAATGGCTAAGAAAGCTTGAGAAAAAGCCAGGCATTGCACAAAGACACTAGGCAAAACACAGTTGAGGGCATGCCAGGGCAACTGACTAACAAAACTTGAGCAAGCCAGGCACACTAGGCAATAGTTGAGGGCAATTCAGGCAGCTGACTAACAAAACTCTAGCAAAAAAGCCTGACAACTCAGTCACAAAACTTAAGCAAACTGACATACATATCTACAACTCAGTGAAAATAAACACGAGCGTCGAACCACAACACATAAACCTGATACACAAACATTTCAACAACAGGAACATACATCATAGGTGCATTTGTTGCATGAGAAAAAGTGCTAGGCAACTATATGAGCATCCTATGAGCAGTTGTTGCGCAAGTCAGTAGATCAACAAACTATGCACGAGAACATCTCCCTCCCTCTCCCTCCACACGCCACGACATCCTACGGAGCATCACCAAGCCTTGAATGCACCCCAAAACCTATCTCACCAGCACCCAAAACCAAATCTAATGAGTGCTTAATCCGTTTCAAATCAGTTAACCTATGTAGTTAAACTGAGTGCTTAATCAACATTGAACAGGAAACTTGTATACAATGTCAAAGCAACTCGGTGACCCCCCCGACTAGTAGTTCAAAACAGCTCTAATTTCGACAACCCATGTAGCCTCACTAAGGCAACTCCTACACAAAAATCAGTCAAATGTGAAAGCATCATGGTCATGTGCAATGCTCACATACAGAGACAATAATTGACACTACAAATTGACAGGTGAAAGCATCAAGCCATCAAAGTCTTAAACAAAACCCTGCAGTGCAGTCTGAATCTTCAAACAGCTCTAATTTCGCCAACTCATATAGCCTCAATCAGGCAACTCCTGCACAAAATCGAAGCAACTCCTCAAAAAATCCCAAACAAAGTTCACAAACATCTGCCAAAGCAAATGCCCATCTCAGACCAAACAGATCTGGGACGAGAACTGACAGCACACCGCCAATCCCTCACGGCATGACCCCATGGTTCCCCACCACGAGGCTCCACGATTCGTCCCTTTCGTAAAAAGTGAAGCAAAACCACTAAAACCTATGGGAGCGTGACGTGATTACATCCACCTCCATGCTCGCATGAATCCCCACTAAATCCCAGCCCTCCGCAACCGAGGACACGCATAAAGCATAGATAACGGCGGCGATGGGTGCATACCTCAGGATTCTAGAATACTAGGCCACCGGACACGCAGCGCCATCGGCTACCTTCACCCCGCACCCCTTTGGCCCTAGATGCGACGAGATTGAACCCGTTCCGCCTTATTCTGCGGGGGCCGCGCGCACCTATGCACACTCGCGGAGCTCTGTCGCTCAAACACCGCCGCCACGCACGCCCTCCGCTCTCCGGCAGCCGTTGGCGGCTTGGGGGCCGCGGTTGAACTGTGGCTTGGGGGCTTGGCGTCGAGGAGGGAGGGAGAGAGAAGGGGAGAGAATGGGGGGGAGGATTGGGAGGATTGGGGCGGTGGCTCTCGGCAGTTTCGAACACGCCGCCAACGGACGGGACGTGTGAGTAGTGGTGGGCCCTCCCAGGTGAATACGTGTCCCGCGGGGGAGGCCGAACCGTTCCTCCCGACCAGGAATACCTGGGCTAGATCGCGCGCGGTCCGACGAGATCGGACGGTTATAAAGGGTGTGTGCTGGAACGTGAGAACCAGCATCCAATTGCTTTTTAGCATTTAGGCATATTTATATGTCAATTATTAATTTTATCAACAAAAAGTATGTCATTGGATGCACATTTCAAAGAAATTTTGGATGATATATTTTTAATAACATATAAACAATATTGTGCTGACTAAAATTATAAGTCAGAAATTGGTGCAAAAACAATGAAACGGCCTTGTATATAGAAATGAAGGGAGTACGTAGTTTAGGCTTTAACTGATGAATTTTCTTAGATGGTTTTAACACAGTCATTTGTAGGAGATAGGTGATAAAAGAAGTTGACGTATTAATAAAAGACATTAATTGATAAACACATGAATATGACATGTTTGTCGGTGTAATAGTGCTTTGCAGAAATAGTCGTTTGGAAGAAGTAACATAGAAAAGTCGCTGATCCTATGTGCTGGTTGGGTGGATGTTCAAATTTCTATGTTTTTTAAGACATAATAATCGAGCCTATAGAAATAATAGGAAGCATTTCATTTGATCGACACGCCATAGAAAGTCCTATGAAATTTCTACAATTTAAGAGCACCCAGTGTGGAAGAACAGTCTTTAGTAAGTGCCCTATGAAATTTAGTAAGTGTGGAAGAACAGTCTTTAGTAAGTGTCCTATGAAATTTCTACAATTTAAGAGCACCCAGTGTGGAAGAACAGTCTTTAGTAAGTGCCCTATCAACAGCCACACAAAGCAAAACCGTGTAGTGGATCACATAAAGTGTATTTCAATGAGCGTTGCGATTCGGTGCCCAGGATCATCTGCACCCGGTCAGAAAACAATTTGTTAAACATTCAAAAAATTACAATAAAAATTGTATGGTAGATCATTTATTGCGTGAGGTTCGCTCCAATTTTTAGATCATTTGAACATCTGACTAGCTCTCAGCAAAAAAAGATAAATCGAGTCTGAACAGTAAACTTTTTTACAAACACTAAATTTGTCTTTTTTGCCGAGAGCTGCTCAGATGTCTAAATGATCTGAAAATTGAAGAGGACCTCACTCATCAAATTATCTGCCATGCAAAAGAAGGATTTTTTTGAGTTTTTCTAGTATTTGTTTTGATTCTTTTCTTCAGCGCGGGTGCAGATGAGTCTGGGCTCAGAAATGAATATTTGTATTCCAACCTCTTTTTGTGAGCAAGATTCTTAATTAGCCAATATTTTTTTGCTTAGATGCTTATAGTATAATGAGATAACATTAGAGTGAAACCATCTTTTGTTGATTTTTCCCTTTGAGAGAGTTTTGTTGAAGTGTTCGTTTGGTCTTTTTATTTTGTTGTATTATCTTTCTTAAATTCGTCGTCCCATCAAACAATGTTGTCGACAACTAAACAAAAGAGTGTCCTGATTCTCCAACAATGCTCAGTTTTGATTTTTGCTACTTTGCGTATTTTCTTTCACATGACGTTTAATTTCTAGGAATCGAGTATAAATTGTTTTCGTACATTGTGTTCTAATTCTCCTACATTGTGTGTTTATAATGTGTATTCCGCTGCATTGAATTTTTAATCTAGTAATAATAGGAAGAACAAAAGAAACTATAGTGCAAAAATGTAATATAAAGTTGAAGAAGAAAGAAAGTACAATAGGAAGTTGGTGATGAAAGAAAGTGTCATAAACGGTTGAAGAAACATGAAGTAGAATCAAACACGAATAAAAGAATAAAGAACAGGGCCATGTGGCCGAAGCTCAAAATTTTCATGCAAGATCATACTTTGCTGCACTTTTTCAGTCATGAGTTAACTCTCCTCTTTTTACCTGGATTGTGCTAACATTTAATTATGATAGCATTATTAATTATGGTTGCATTTTTTCTTCTTGTCGGTAGTCTTGTGTAGACCGTATGTGATGTTCGTGATGGAGGAGCTATTGGTTGAGTCGTTGTGATGTTGTTACACATCGCAGTGTTGTTGTCCATCGACTATAGTCACGTGAACCCTCCTACAAACGCTACAATCATCTGCTGCTCGTACCCCTAAGACAGTGAAGCTCACTCTTACAACAGGTCCACAAACGAACCCCGAGCCCCAAGCCACCACAACCAAGCATTTATAGGAAGCTTGGTAACATAGTATTCCTACACCTACAAAATGTTTTCAAACATTTCACGTGACCTTCCAACCTAAATCCCCCACCCCCACCCCTGAATTTCAATGGGGTGGGCCCATTCATCCCACCGACTTCCAATCCTAATCCCACACATCAGCATGCCCGTAGAAAATCTATGTAGGGCCTCTTTAATTCACATGATTTTGAAAATGTAGGAACAAGAAAAGTATAGGATTGGAGTGTCATGCCCACTTGAATCCTATAGGATTAACAAGGAGTGTTTGGAGCTCTTTGGATTGAAGGATTTTGATAGGAATATTGGAGGATTCCAATCCATTGGATTTTTTTTTCCTAAGGAAGCCCTTTGGATCAAAGGAAAGACACCTTCAAAATCCCTACGGATTGCATTCCTACAACTCAATCCTATAGGAATTTCAACATCCACTCTAACCTCTTTTTTACACTGATTCGCGTAGGATCGAGGCACTTTTCCTGTTTTTTTCGTGTGTTCACCCAAATGACCATTCTTGATGTTTTCCTTTGTTTTGTAATCATTTGTTTTGCACATGCAATCTTATCAAATTCCTGTATTTTTTGAATTCTTGTGTTTTCAAATCCTGTGATCCAAAGAAGCCCTTTGATATCATGGGAAAAGCAAAGGAATTGTAAAAAGAGGTTGGAGTGGATATTATATTTCCTATGAAATTTAGTACAAAATATTCCATTAAAAAAATTTCTATGGGATTCATCCTATGGATCAAAGGACAAACGTAGGAAAAAATTGAAAGGATTTCAATCCTTCAAAAATCCTATAGAATTCCTTTGAATCAAATGAGCCCATAACCTTTCGTACCTCTAGCATTACTCGTGCTCTCCGTTTACTCTCACGAAGTGCTTACATGTTAAGAAGTTGCAAACCTTTTACTGGGAAGTCAGACTCTTTAATATCTTTAACTGAGTTAGGACGACAAGTTTGCACCTGCATGAGGTACCATTTTACAGTGGCAGAGCTTATAGAAACAATGAAAAGAATAGCAATGCCTATAAAATTTGAACTCACACATTTAGTCAGTTCATCTCTTGATCAACAGATAAGGACAGCAGAAGGGAATGAAACAGACTTCCGCGACGACCGGCGCGACCCGGGCGGCCGCCTCCGGCGCTCCTAGCGGGAGGGTCGGCGGCAGGTTCTGGTTGCTCGCGGAGACTGACGACGAGGACGATGAGGACAGAGATATCACCGGCAGCTCGCCGGAGTTGTCTTCGCCAATGCCTTTGGATGTGATCTGCGAAGCTTTCAATCCAGGTTATTCGGAGGAGGACGTTGCTACGATTGTTGATGTCATGGTTCCGATCGACGATCCAGCAAGGCAAGGCTTACGATCTGAAGACAAGATCAAGTTGGTTCGCCGGATAGTTCAGCGGAGAATGGCGCCGTCTACGATCCGGCCATGGAAGGGTCTGATTCCCAAGGTATGTCTTGCACCAATTACTTTATCAAATTTCTGGTTGCCGAATTCTTGGACTAGAATCACTAGAAAGAATAAGAGGAATGGACGGACGGTGGCGCAGCCACCAGCGCCGGTGGTCTTTGGGACGGCTGAGATCCGGGCCGCCAAGCAATCACATTTGAATCAGTGATAACCCACAAGTATAGGGGATCGCAACAGTTTTCAAGGGTAAAGTATTCAACCCAAATTTATTGATTCGACACAAGGGGAGCTAAAGAATATTCTCAAGTATGAGCAGCTGAGTTGTCAATTCAACCACACCTGGAAACTTAGTATCTGCAGCAAATTGTTTAGTAGCAAAGTAATATGATAGTGGTGGTAACAGTACAAAAGTAAAGACAGTAAAAGTACTGTTTTGGTATTTTGTAGTGATTGTAATAGTAGCAATGAAAAAGGAAATAAACAAGTATATGGAAAACCCGTAGGCACCGGATTAGCGATGGATAATTATGCCGGATGTGGTTCATCATGTAGCAGTCATAACATAGGGTGACACAGAACTAGCTCTAGTTCATCAATGTAATGTAGGCATGTATTCTGTATATAGTCATACGTGCTTATGGAAAAGAACTTGCATGACATCTTTTGTCCTACCCTCCCGTGGCAGCGGGGTCCTATTGGAAACTAAGGGATATTAAGGCCTCCTTTTAATAGAGAACCGGAACAAAGCATTATCACATAGTGAATACATGAACTCCTCAAACTATGGTCATCACCGGGAGTGGTCCCGATTATTGTCACTTCGGGGTTGCCGGATCATAACACATAGTAGGTGACTATAGACTTGCAAGATAGGATATAGAACACACATATATTCATGAAAACATAATAGGTTCAGATCTGAAATCATGGCACTCGGGCCCTAGTGACAAGCATTAAGCACAGCAAAGTCATAGCAACATCAATCTCAGAACATAGTGGATACTAGGGATCAAACCCTACCAAAACTAACTCGATTACATGATAAATCTCATCCAACCCATCACCGTCCAGCAAGCCTATGATGCAATTACTCACGCACGGCGGTGAGCATCATGAAATTGGTGATGGAGGATGGTTGATGATGACGACGGCGATGAATCCCCCTCTCCGGAGCCTCGAACGGACTCCAGATCAGTCCTCCCGAGAGAGATTAGGGCTTGGCGGCGGCTCTGTATTGTAAAACGCGATGATTTCTTCTCTCTGATTTTAGTTCTCCCCGAAAGCCAATATATGGAGTTGGAGTTGGCGTCGGAGGGCCACCATGGGGCCCACGAGGTAGGGGGGCAGGCCGGGGGGGGGGGCGCCCCCACCCTCGTGAGCAAGATGTGGGCCCCCTGGTCTTCATCTTTTGCAAGGATTTTTCTTTATTTTTTCTAAGGTGTTCCGTGGAGTTTCAGGACATTCCGAGAATTTTTATTTTCTGCACAAAAAACAACACGATGGCAGTTCTGCTGAAAACAGCGTCAGTCCGGGTTAGTTCCATTCAAATCATACAAGTTAGAGTCCAAAACAAGGGCAAAAGTGTTTGGAAAAGTAGATACGACGGAGACGTATCAACTCCCCCAAGATTAAACCCTTGCTTGTCCTCAAGCAATTCAGTTGACAAACTGAAAGAGAAAAAGAAAAAATTTTACAAACTCTGTTTGCTCTTCTTGTTGTAAACATGAAAAGCCAGCATTCAAGTCTCAGCAATTATCATGAACTAACCATACTCACAATGATACGTAGGTCTCACAATTGCTCATATCAATAGAATAATCATCTAGTGAGCCATAATAGCAAAACTCGGATGACAACACTTTCTCAAAATAATCATAACATGATATAACAAAATGGTATCTCGCTAGCCCTTTCTGAGACCGCAAAACATAAATGCAGAGCACCTTTAAAGATCAAGGACTGACTAAACATTGTAAGTCATGGTAAAAGAGATCCAGTCAACTCATACCAAATATAAACCAATAATAATGAATGCAAACGATAATGTGCTCTCTAGCGGGTGCTTTTTAATAAGAAGGGTGATGACTCAACATAAAAGTAAATAGATAGGCCCTTCGCAGAGGGAAGCAGGGATTTGTAGAGGTGCTAGAGCTCGGTTTTGAAATAGAGATAAATTATATTTTGAGCGGCATACTTTCATTGTCAACATAACAACTAAAAGACGACGATATCTTCCATGTTAAACAAATTATAGGCGGTTCCCAAACAGAATGGTAAAGTTTATACTCCCCTTCCTCCACAAGCATCAATCGATGGCTTGCTCGAAACAACGAGTGCCTCCAACATTCAACGGGTCCCAAGGGGAGTTTTGTTTGCAGTTATTTTGATTTAGTTTGCATGAAGCATGGGACTGGGCATCACGGATACCAGCCATTTTCTCGTGAATGAGGAGCAGAGTCCACTCCTCTTGAGAATAACCCGCCTAACACGGAAGATAAGGGCAGCTCTAGTTGACATATGAGCTATTCGAGCATGCAAAACAGAATGTTTATTTGAAGGTTTAGAGTTTGGCACATACAAATTTACTTGGAATGGCAGGTAAATACCGCATATAGGTAGGTATAGTGGACTCATATGGGATAACTTTGGGGTTTAAGGAGTTTGGATGCACAAGCAGTATTCCCGCTTAGTACAGGTGAAGGCTAGCAAAATACTAGGAAGCGACCATCTGAGAGAGCGACAACAGTCGTAAACATGCATTAAAATTAATTCACACCAAGTACAAGCATGAGTAGGATATAATCCTCCATGAACATAAATATCATGAAGGCTATGTTGATTTGATTCAACTACATGTGTGAACATGTGCCAAGTCGAGTCACTCAATGCATTTAAAGGAGGATACCACCTCATCATACCACATCACAATCATTCTAATAGCATGTTGGCACGCAAGGTAAACCATTATAACTCATAGCTAATCAAGCATGGCACAAGCAACTATAATCTTTAAATGTCATTGCAAATATGTTTACTTCATAATAGCTGAATCAAGAATGATGAATCATCATATTTACAAAAACAAGAGAGGTCGAGTTCATACCAGCTTTTCTCTTCCCAATAAGTCCATCATATATCGTCATTATTGCCTTTCACTTGCACGACCGAACGATGTGTATAATGATAAGAGTGCACATGCATTGGACTAAGCTGGAATCTGCAAGCATTCAACTCAAGAGAGAAGACAAGTAATATGGGCTCTAAGTTTAAATGAACAATCATGCATATAAGAGCCACTAAGCATTTTCAATATGGTCTTCTCGACCCCCAAAGAAAGGAAAAGAAATAAAAACTATTTACACTGGAAAGCTCCCAACAAGTAAAAGAAGAACGAGAAATATTTTTGGGTTTTATTTTTAATTCTACTACAAGCATGAAAAGTAACTAACTATTTTTTTGATTTTTCTTAAAGTTTATCAAACACACAAGAAGAAAGTAGGAAAAAGAAATTTAAACTAGCATGGATAATACAATGAAAAAGTATGAGCACCGACATCTAGCAATGAGTGTGTGTGAACATAAATGTAATGTCGGTGGGAAATACGTACTCCCCCAAGCTTAGGCTTTTGGCCTAAGTTGGTCTATTGCCAGGGATGGCCTGGCGGATACCCATATGTGAAGCTGGGGTCATACTGTGACGCAGAAGACTCTGACTGCCACTGGCTGGCAGCCTCCTCTGGATCCCAAGAATAAACAGATAGTCGTGGAGACTCATCTTGTGGCTCTGGCTCCGGGGCTGGTGCAGGGTTTCGATAGGCTTGAATAGCCGACCACGGAACGATGTGAGGTTTCTTGTAATCTAAATAAGCGCGGGGCAGTGCCGTTTCTTCTTCCTTTTGTTTTCCTTAGAGCTTCGGCTCGACGAGCCCCTCAAAAGTCTCTTCATTATTTCTGAAACAATTTAAAATTTTTAGTAACTTCAAATAAAAGTGAACCAACTTCAATAAAATTGATAACAACAACTCCCACAAGTGCCTAGGGCCTATATAAAGCATTGGAACTACTTGGAACCATATAAATTTGACATGCAAGCTCAAGAACATGGTCACCTATGCAACACAAATTTGCAAAGAATAAAGCATTAGAAGAAAAACTAATTGGACCAATGGAGGAGTCACATACCAAGGAACAATCTCCCCAAACAGTTTTGCGAGAGGTGCTTTGAGCAAGGAGATCGAAAATCACAGCAACGGGGGCTGGAACTCGTGCTTGAGTTGGTTTTTCGTGTTTGTGTGAGGCAGAGGAAGAATATGGGTGCAGGAATAAGTGGAGGAGGGCCACCATGGGCCCACGAGGCAGGGGGGCGCGCCCAGGGGGTAGGGCGTGCCCTCCACCCTTGTGGCCAGGTGGCAGCTCCCTCCATGGTAATTTTTGCACAGTAAATTCTCAAATATTTCCGAAAAAATCATATTAAATTGGCATGGCATTCTGAGGACTTTTATTTTCGGGATATTTTTGTATTGCACGGATAAGTCAGGAAACAAACAGAAAAATATTATTTTACTTTATTTCTACTAAATAACAAAAAATATAAAAAGGGTACAGAAAGTTGTGCTTCTAGTTTCATCCATCTCGTGATCATCAAAAAGAATCCACTAACAAGGTTGATCAAGTCTTGTTAACAAACTCATTCCGAATAATCCCGGAACCGGAGGAATTTCGAATAACACTAAGTTACCTCAACGGGGATATGAAAATCCCCAACAATAAGAATATCATACTTTTTCTTGACAGTAGGGAGAGGAAATTCGGAACCTCCAAATATAATCGATGGAACTTTTCCAATAGAGTTGATACTATAAACTTGAGGTCGTTTCCTCGGAAAGTGTACCGTGTGCTCATTGCCATTAACATGAAAAGTGACATTGCCTTTGGTGCAATCAATAACGGCCCCTGCAGTATTAAGGAAAGGTCTTCCAAGAATAATAGCCATACTATCATCCTCGGGAATATCAAGAATAACAAAGTCCGTTAAAATAGTAACGTTTGCAACTACAACAGGCACATCCTCACAAATACCGATAGGAATAGCAGTTGATTTATCAGCCATTTGCAAAGATATTTCAGTAGGTGTCAACTTATTCAAGTCAAGTCTACGATATAAAGAGAGAGGCATAACACTAACACCGGCTCCAAGATCACATAAAGCAGTTTTAACATAACTTCTTTTAATGGAGCATGGTATAGTAGGCACTCCGGGATCTCCAAGTTTCTTTGGTATTCCTCCCTTAAAAAAGTATAATTAGCAAGCATGATGGAAATTTCAGCTTCAGGTATCTTTCTTTTATTAGTAATAATATCCTTCATATACTTAGCATAAGGATTTGTTTTGAGCACATCAGTTAATCGCATATGCAAAAATATGGGTCTAATCATTTCAGCAAAGCGCTCAAAATCCTCATCATCCTTTTTCTTGGATGGTTTCGGAGGAAAAGGCACGGGTTTCTCAACCCATGGTTCCCTTTCTTTACCATGTTTCCTAGCAACAAAATCTCTTTTATCATAAAGTTGATTCTTTGATTGCGGGTTATCAAGATCAACAATAGGTTCAACTTCTACATCATTATCATTACTAGGTTGAGCATCAACATGAACATTATCATTAACATTATCACTAGGTTCATGTTCGTCACCTGATTGTGTTTCAGCATCAGAAATAGAGATATCATTTGGATTCTCAGGTGGTTCAGCAATGGGTTCACTAGAGGTTTGCAAGGTCCTATCATTTTTCTTTTTCTTACTTTTAGAGGAACTAGGTATATCAATATTGTTTCTCTAAGAATCTTGCTCGATTCTCTTAGGGTGGCCTTCAGGATACAAAGGTTCCTGAGTCATTCTACCAGTTCTTATCCACTCTAGCAGCATAATCATTTTTTCTTACTATTCATTTCATCAAGCACTTCTTTCTGAGCTTTAAGTACTTGTTCTACTTGAGTGGTAACCATAGAAGCATGCTTGCTAACAAGTTTAAGTTCACCTCTAATACCAGCCATATAATCACCCAAGCGTTTAATCGTAAAGGTATTCTGTTTTAATTGTCTACCAAAATAAGCATTAAAGTCGTCTTGCTTAAACATAAAGTCATCAAACTCATCCAATCACTGACTAGCAATTTTAGTAGGGGGGGGCTTCAGATTTATCATATCTATAGAGAGAATTTACCTTTACTACCTGTGTCAGGATATCGGGAGGTTCTTCATTAAATAAGTAATTGAGATCATATACTTCTTCCACAGGCGGTAAATTAAGACCATGTATTTCTTCAATAGGAGGTAAATTCTTAACATCTTCGGCTTTAATACCTTTTTCTTTCATAGATTTCTTTGCCTCTTGCATATCTTCGGGACTGAGAAATAAAACACCTCTATTCTTCGGAGTTGGTTTAGGAATAGGCCCAGTAATTGGCTCAGAAACTGGCTGAGGAGGTAGCTCGGGAGGTGCCCAATTATTTTTATTTGCCAACATATTATTCAATAGAATTTCAGCGTCATCCGGTGTTCTTTCCCTGAAAAGAGAACCAGCACAACTATCCAGGTAATCTCTGGAAGCATCAGTTAGTCCATTATAAAAGATATCAAATATTTCAGGTTTCTTAAGAGGATGATCAGGCAAAGCATTAAGTAGCTTGAGAAGCCTCCCCCAAGCTTGTGGGAGACTCTCTTCTTCAATTTGCACAAAATTGTATATTTCCCGCAAAGCAGCTTGTTTCTTATGAGCAGGGAAATATTCAGCAGAGAAGTAATAAATCATATCCTGGGGACTTTGCACACAACCAGGATCAAGAGAGTTATACCATATCTTAGCATCACCCTTTAATGAGAACGGAAATATCTTAAGTAAATAAAGGTAGCGCAATCTCTCATTATTAGTAAACAGGGCAGCTATATCATTTAACTTAGTAAGATGTGCCACAACAGTTTCAGATTCATAGCCATAAAAAGGATCATATTCCACCAAAGTAATTATATCTGGATCAACAGAAAAATCATAATAGTCCTGATCAGGAACACAGATAGGTGAAGTAGCAAAAGTAGGGTTGGGTTTCATTCTACCTCTAAAAGATTCTTTACTCCATTTAATTAGCAACCTCTTAAGTTCACGTCTACCCTGGCAAGCAAAAATAGCTGTAGAAGATTCAGCATCAAAAAGATAACCCTCAGGAATAGAAGGCATAGGTTCATCATCACTAACATCATCGTGTTCAGGTTCAATAATTTCTCTTTCTCTAGACCTAGCAATTTGCTCATCAAGATATTCACCAAGTGGCACAATAGTATCAAGCGTAGAAGTAGTTTCATCATAAGTATCATGCATAGCAGAAGTGGCATCATCAATAACATGCGACATATCAGAATCAATAGCAGTAGTAAGTTTAGGTGTCGCAAACTTACTCATAACAGAAGGAGAATCTAGTGCGAGGCTAGATGGCAGTCCCTTACCTCCCCTCGTAGTTGAGGGCAAAATAGTAGTTCGATCATCTTTCAAGTTCTTCATAGTGTCCAGCAGATATAAATCCCAAGTGACTCAAAGAATAGAGCTATGCTCCCCGGCAACGGCGCCAGAAATTAGTCTTGATAACCCACCAGTATAGGGGATCGCAACAGTTTTCGAGGGTAGAGTCCCAAATTTATTGATTCGACACAAGGGGAGCCAAAGAATATTCTAAAGTATTAGCAGCTGAGTTGTCAATTCAACCACACCTGGAAACTTAGTATCTGCAGCAAAGTGTTTAGTAGCAAAGTAATATGATAGTGGTGGTAACGGTAACAAAAGTAAAGACAGTAAAATTAATGTTTTGGTATTTTGTAGTGATTGTAACAGTAGCAACGGAAAAGAAAATAAGCGTAAACCAGTATATGGAAAACTCGTAGGCACCGAATTAGCGATGAATAATTATGCCGGATGTGGTTCATCATGTTGCAGTCATAACATAGGGTGACACAGAACTAGCTCCAGTTCATCAATGTAATGTAGGCATGTATTCCGTATATAGTCATACGTGCTTATGGAAAAGAACTTGCATGCCATCTTTTTTCCTACCCTCCCGTGGCAGCGGGGTCCTATTGGAAACTAAGGGATATTAAGGCCTCCTTTTAATAGAGAACCAGAACAAAGCATTAGCACATAGTGAATACATGAACTCCTCAAACTATGGTCATCACCGGGAGTGGTCCCGATTATTGTCACTTCGGGGTTGCCGGATCATAACACATAGTAGGTGACTATAGACTTGCAAGATAGGATCTAGAACACACATATATTCATGAAAACATAATAGGTTCAGATCTGAAATCATGGCACTCGGGCCCTAGTGACAAGCATTAAGCATAGCAAAGTCATAGCAACATCAATCTCAGAATATAGTGGATACTAGGGATCAAACGCTAACAAAACTAACTTGATTACATGATAAATCTCATCCAACCCATCACCGTCTAGTAAGCCTACGATGCAATTACTCACGCACGGCGGTGAGCATCATGAAATTGGTGATGTAGGATGGTTGATGATGACGACGGCGGCGAATCCCCCTCTCTGTAGCCCCGAACGGACTCCAGATCAGCCCTCCTGAGAGAGTTTAGGGCTTGGCGGCGGCTCTGTATCGTAAAACGTGATGATTTCTTATCTCTGATTTTTTCTCCCCGAAAGCCAATATATGGAGTTGGAGTTGGCGTCGGAGGGTCAACAGGGGGCCCACGAGGTAGGGGGGCGCGCCCAGGGGGGGGGACGCCCCCACCCTCGTGAGCAGGGTGTGGGCCCCCTGGTCTTCTTCTTTTGCAAGGATTTTTCTTTATTTTTTCTAAGGTGTTCCGTGGAGCTTCAGGACATTCCGAGAATTTTTATTTTCTGCACAAAAAACAACACCATGGCAGTTTTGCTGAAAACAACGTCAGTCCGGGTTAGTTCCATTCAAATCATACAAGTTAGTGTCCAAAACAAGGGCAAAAGTGTTTGGAAAAGTAGATACGACGGAGACGTATCAATCAGCTATTGGGCCAAGTTGGGCCTGAGGTTGATAGGGTCGGTGCGGAATCGGACATGACTGGGTATGTGGCCCAGCATGCGATACACGTAATGGAGACTTCTTACGTGATTTCTGCTTCATTGCGATACGATCATCTGGATAGAGAGATCGCTCCGCCTCTGCCCCAGACCGTTAGGGTTTGTCAAACAGCTATTCCCAGTTTCCCTTCGCTCGGTGTCGGGCGCGCCGCAAGGAGAACCAGCCCGCCGGGTGCACCGTCCGCCATGGCGGGGAGTGGAAACCAGTGGCCAACCAAGCAAGGGGCTGCGCCCCCGGCCCCAGCTCCAGCGAGAACTAACATGGCCCCGTCCCCGGGCCGGGCCGCCGTGAGTCAGCCGGAGGCGCCGACTGGCCAGGTCGCCGGGCGGGGTGGCGACCATCTTGCTAGGCAGAGCGACGCCCAAGCTGCCAGGCAGGACAGCGCCAAGTCGCCGGGCGGGGCAATGTCCCTGGTAGTGATGGCTATGGCGGTGGTGGCCGGAACTACGGTGGTGAAGGCTTCCGTTACAACCGATATGGGCAGTGGGGTGATGACGGATATGATGCATACGGCAAGGGTCAACACCGTGGTTCTTCGTTGGGCGGTGGACGTGGCTCTGGATGGTACAATGGCGGCGGACCGGGATGCGGTTTTCAAGGACCTCCCAGCAACTTTGTCGACGGGGTGGCTGGCCAAACCAACTGGTATAACCGGGGAGCTCACCGTACTTTCCGAGGCAGGAGAGGAGGGGGTCAGCGCCCGCCTCCATCATGGCCTCCTCCACGGCCTGTTGCTACGGCCGCAGTGGCACATGCCGAACCTACTGCTATGATGCAGACGGCTGCACCTGCTCTTCCCGAGGTGGCTGTAGACACAGTCCGGGCATTGGCGGTTGTTAAGGTTGGTGACGGAGGTTCTGAGAAGGTTCCGGACAAACGGGATGGTGAAAATTTATAAAAGTGGGCTATTAAGAAGAAGAAGTTACCGTGTTATAGATGTGGCGAGCCGGGGCATTTTGTGGCAGAGTGTACCACAGAATTATGTGATTATTGTTGTAGATCGCGACATGCGACCGATGAGTGTTGCTACCTCTTGAGCATGCGTTGGTTTTTCCCTTGAAGAGGAAAGGGTGATCCAGCAAAGTAGCGTAAGTATTTCCCTCAGTTTTTGAGAACCAAGGTATCAATCCAGTAAGGCTCCACGCAAAGTAAAGAATGCAAAATAAAGTAGACTGAAAACTTATATGATGAAAAATAGACCGGGGGCCATAGGTTTCACTAGTGGCTTCTCTCAAGATAGCATAAGTATTACGGTGGGTGAACAAATTACTGTCGAGCAATTGATAGAAAAGTGCATAGTTATGAGAATATCTAGGCATGATCATGTATATAGGCATCACGTCCGCAACAAGTAGACCGACTCCTGCCTGTATGTACTACTATTACTCCACACATCGACCGCTATCCAAAGTGAATCTAGAGTATTAAGTTCATAAGAACAGAGTAACACATTAAGCAAGATGACATGGTGTAGAGGGATAAACTCAAGCAATATGATATAAACCCCATCTTTTTATCCTCGATGGCAACAATACAATACGTGCCTTGTTGCCCCTGCTGTCACTGGGAAAGGACACCACAAGATTGAACCCAAAGCTAAGCACTTCTCCCATTGCAAGAAAGATCAATCTAGTAGGCCAAACCAAACCAATAATTTGAAGAGACTTGCAAAGATAGCCAATCATACATAAAAGAATTCAGAGGAGATTCAAATATTTCTCATAGATAAACTTGATCATAAACCCACAATTCATCGGATCTCGACAAACACAACACACAAAAAGAGTTACATCGAATAGATCTCCAAGAAGATCGAGGAGAACTTTGTATTGAGATTCAAAGAGAGAGAATAAGTCATCTAGCTAATAACTATGGACCCGAATGTCTGTGGTAAACTACTCACAACTCATCGGAGAGGCCTTGGCAATGATGTAGAAGCCCTCCGTGATTGATTCCCCCTCCGGCGGAGCGCTGGAAAAGGCCCCAAGATGGGATCTCATGGGTACAAAAGGTTGTGGTGGTGGAATTAGGTTTTCATGGTGCTCCTAGATGTTTTCGAGGTACGTAGATATATATAGGCGAAGGAGGTCGGTTAGGGGAGCCATGAGGGGCCCACGAGGCATGGGGAGCCCCCCTAGGGCGCGCCGAACACCCTTGTGGCCGCCTCGGCTGCTTCTTGACGTCCACTCCAAGTCTCCTGTATTGCGTTTGTTCCATAAAGATCGCTCCCGAAGGTTTCATTCTATTTGGACTCCGTTTGATATTCCCTTTCTTCGAAACATTGAAATAGGCAAAAAAATAGCAATTTGGGCTAGGCCTCCGGTTAGTAGGTTAGTCCCAAAAATGATATAAAAGTGTATGGTAAAGCCCATAAACATCCAAAACAGATAATATAATAGCATGGAACAATCAAAAATTATAGATACATTGGAGACGTATTAAGCATCCCCAAGCTTAATTCTTCCTCGTCCTCGAGTAGGTAAATGATAAAAGTAGAATTTTTGATGTGGAATGCTACCTAGCATATTTTTCAATGTAATTTTCTTTATTGTGGCATGAATGTTTAGATCCAAATGATTCAAAATAAAAGTTCATATTGACATAAGAATAGTAACACTTCAAGCATACTAACAAGTAATCATGTCTTCTCAAAATTACATGGCTAAAGAAAGTTTATCCCTACAAAATCATATAGTTAGGCTATGTTTCATTTTCATCACACAAAATACTCCCATCATGCACAACCCCGGTTTCAGCCAAGCAACTGGTTCATACTTTTTAACACGCTTCAGCTTTTTTCAACTCTCATGCAATACATGAGCGTGAGCCATGGATATAGCACTATGGTGGAATAGAATATAATGATGGAGGTTGTGTGGAGAAGACAAAAAAGGAGAAAGTCTCACATTAACGAGGCTAATAAACGGGCTATGGAGATGCCCATCAATTGATGTCAACATGAGGAGTAGGGATTGCCATGCAACAGATGCACTAGAGCTATAAATGTATGAAAGCTCAACAAAAGAAACTAAATGGGTGTGCATCCAACTTGCTTGCTCACGAAGACCTAGGGCATTTTGAGGAAGCCCATCTTTGGAATATACAAGCCAAGTTCTATAATGAAAAATTCCCACTTAGTATACAAAAGTGACAAAATAAGAGACTCTCTATCATAAAGATCATGGTGCTACTTTGAAGCACAAGTGTGGAAAAAGGATAGTAACATTGTCCCCCCCTTTTTTTGGGCCTTTTTTTGGCCTTTTTTATTTAGCCTTTCCTTTTTTATTTTTCCTTTCCTTTTTAAGGGACAATGCTCTAATAATGATGATCATCACACTTCTATTTATTTACAACTCATGGATTACAACTCGATACTAGAACAAGATATGAATCTATATGAGTGCCTCCGGCGGTGTACCGGGATATGCAATGAGTCAAGAGTGACATGTATAAAAAAGTATGCATGGTGGCTTTGCCACAAATACGATGTCAACTACATAATCATGCAAAAGCAATATGACAATGATGGAGCATGTCATAATAAACAGAACGGTGGAAAGTTGCATGGCAATATATCTCGGAATGGCTATGGAAATGCCATAATAGGTACGTATGGTGGCTGTTTTGAGGAAGATATAAGGAGGTTTATGTATTATAGAGCGTATCGTATCACAGGGTTTGGATGTACCGGCGAAGTTTGCACCAACTCTCAAGGTGAGAAAGGGCAATGCACGGTACCGTAGAGGCTAGCAATGATGGAAGGGTAAGAGTACGTATAATCCATGGACTCACATTAGTCATACAGAACTCATATAATTATTGCAAAACTTTTATTAGACCTCGAAGCAAAGTACTACTACGCATGCTCCTAGGGGAAGGGTTGGTAGGAGTTAACCATCGCGCGGTCCCGACCTCTACACATAAGGAAGGTAATCAAAAGAGCACTCCATGCAACAAATTTGTTACACAACTTTTACCATACGTGCATGCTATGGGACTTGCCAACTTTAATACAAGTATTTCTCAATTGCATAATTACCCAACTAGCATGACTCTAACATTATCACCTTTATATCTCAAAACAATTATCGAGCATCAAATTGATCATAGTATTCAATTCAGTTCCTATGATAGTTTTTATTATACCCAACTTGGATGCTCATCATATTAGGACAAATTTTATAACCATAGCAAATACCATGCTGTTCTAAAAGACTCTCAAAATAATATAAGTGAAGCATGAGAGATCAATAATTTCTACAAAATAAAACCACCGCCGTGCTCTAAAAGATATAAGTGAAGAACATAGAGTAAAACTATCTAGCTCAAAAGTTATAAGTGAAGCACATAGAGTATTCTAATAAATTTTGAATCATGTGTGTCCCTCCCAAAGGGTGTGTATAGCAAGAATGATTGTGGTAAACTAAAAAGCAAAGACTCATATCATACAAGACGCTCCAATAAAAACACATATCATGTGATGAATAAAAATATAGCTCCAAGTAAAGTTACCGATAGACGAAAGATGAAAGAGGGGATGCCTTCCGGGGCATCCCCGAGCTTAGGCTTTTGGTTGTCCTTGAATTTCTTGGGGTTCCATGGCCATGGCGCAGGCGGAGCGCGACTGCATGCGTGTGGTCATATTACCATGGCTGGCGCACGACCACATCAACCCGTACCTCGAGCTGGCCAAGCGCCTCGTTGCCGCCAGCCCCGACGACCACCACCTCGACATCATCGTGCACCTAGTCTCCATCCCGGCCAACCTCGCGCCCCTCGCGCACCACCAGACGGACAGGGTCAGGCTCGTCGAGATCCACCTCCCGGTGATCCCCGGCCTCCCGCCCTCGCTGCACACCATCAAGGGCCTCCCCGCGCACCTCATGCTGGCTCTCAAGCGCGCCTGCGACCTCGCCGCACCGCGCTTCGGTGTGCTCCTCGACGAGCTTTGCATGGACTTTGTCGTCTACGAATTCCTCCAGCCGTGGGCGTCGCTCGAGGCCGTGGTGCGCGGCGTGCCTGCCATGCACTTCAACACCTTCAGCGCCGCCGCCAAGGCATTCGTTGTCCATTGCCTCAAGACTGAACGGGCCCCCACCGCCTTCCCGTCCGAGACCATCAGCCTCAGCAGCGCCGAGGAGGACGCCAAGTACACGTCGCTGCTAGTCTCCCGCGGCGATGGCACAACCTAGACTCCCGAGCGCGACCGCCTGCTGCTCAGCGTGGAGCGCTCCTCCGGGTTCATGGCCATCAAGACGTGCGCCGACATCGAGCGCAAGTACGTTGACTACCTGTCCCAGCTCCTGGGCAAGAAGGTCGTGCCCACCGGCCCGTTGCTCGGGGACTCTGCTGGCTCCGAGGGGAAGCGCGACGGCGGCCGCATCATGAGGTGGCTCGACGGCAAGGAGCCGGGCTCCGTGGTGCTCGTCTCCTTCGGCAGCGAGTACTTCATGTTAGACCGCCAGATGACGCAGATGGCGGTTGGGCTGGAGCTCAGCAGGGTGCCCTACCTGTGGGTGGTGCGGTTCCCGAACGCAGAGGACGACGCCCGCGGCGTGGCGAGGTCCATGCCGTGGGGGTTCAAGTCGGCGCGCGGGCTGGTGGTGGAAGGGTGGGCGCCGTAGTGGCGCATCCTGTCGCACCAGTCCTGCGGGGCGTTCCTAACCCACTGCGGGTGGAGCTCGATGCTGGAGTCGATGGCGGTGGGGGTGCCGATGGTGGCGCTGCCGCTACACATCGACCAACCGCTGAATGCCAACCTCGCGCTGGAGGTGGGCGTGGCGGCCGCACGCGTGAAGCATGAGCAGTTCGGGGAGTTCCAGGCGGAGGCAGTCCGCGTGGCCATGACCGGGGAAGAAGGTCTGGCGGCGAGGCACCGTGCGAGGGAGCCGCGGGAGGTGGTGGCGCGGAACAATAGCAACGACCGACAGATTAGAAGGCTGCTCCAGAGGATGGCGCGACTCTGTGGCAAGGGTCAGATCGATCTAAATTAATAAAGCCCAGCCAAATTAGTGAGCTTTTAAAGGATGGTCTATGGTTGTATCTACGTCCTATATAAAATATTTTTTATATATAATTTTTTCTATGGAGCTAGCACAACAGTCCTTGTCAATTTCAGACTTGCTCAAACACCAGAAGATGGCAGTACAATCAGAGTGTGGACTTTGTGGCTCTGAAGATTCCTGACGGCATTCTTTGATGGAGTGTAACATGGTACGCCGCGTTTGGGCATTAGATGATATGGTAAGGTTATGATGCAGTGTAAACAACCAGATGCAAAATGCTTCATTTTCTCATTGATGGAGTCTATACCGCATGAGGATTTCATCAAGATGCGTGTAACACTATGGATAATTTGGCATGCTCGGAGAAAGGCTATCCATGAGAATGTATTTCAGGGGGCCATTTTGTCAAGAATTATCTAAGGGAGCTTCAAATTTGCAAACCCTTAAAGCAATATGCAGTTGTTCAAACACCTATGAGACAATATTCCAAGTGGATCCCGCCGACTGCAGAAACTGCAAAAATTCGTGTTGATGGTGTCACGTCATGCGATGCAATGGAAGGGACTTACAACACAGTTTGCAGGGATTTCATTGGAATATATCTAGGCTTTCTAGCGATAAAATGTCAAGGTGTGACTGGCCCAGCATCATTGGAGGCTTTAGCTTATCGACAAGCGCTCTCACTTGCTCTTGACTTATCACTTGCAGACATACAGGTAGCTTCAGACTGTTAAGGTGTGATCAAAGATATCCATGAAAATATGGGTGGACTACACTCTAGCATTATCATGGAGAACAATCTTACATCTCAACGGTTCTCTCATTGTTCTTTCATCTTCGAAGGAAGAGAAACTAATCTTAAGGCACATAGGCTCGCTAAACATACTCTATGCCTTTCTTTAGGATGCCATACGTGGCTCCTTAATCCCCCGGATCTACTTCTATTTCTATGAACTTTTAGGAGTGTGTTTAGACTAAAAAAATCATCATATATGAAATGTTTCTCAGGAAAAAATCCTATATGAAAACTTTCTTGAAAAAAACATCTACTATGTGAAAAAAGAGTTTCTGAAAGAAAAAATTATATGAAAAAATAGTAATTAAATGAGAAGTCAAAAAATCTGAATATATTTTTGAAATAAACTTGACCTTCATTGTATTCGTGATTTTTTTTCTAATAAACACCTTTGACTTCTTTTAAAAACAATATTTTTTTCAGCCAAAATAGTGTTAATAATGACCTATAATAGCAAATATTTTTTGTTTTTTGTTTTTGCCTTGAAGTCAACGCTAGTTTTTCACTAGTGAAAATTCCCAAATTCTAGAAAGTGCAGCTGCGCTTTTCCATCGTTGCGAGCGCATGCGGTCTTAGCCATTCGATTGAGGAGTCTGAATTAAAACCAAACCAATTATGCAGCTCACGTCACATAGAAGAATTAACGTGCAGGAAAAGCACCTGGTCCTACGTACGCCTCCAGCCCGTGATTTCTTAGCAACATCGCACGTGCATGCATTTATTCGGGGTTTCAAAAAAGTTGAAAATCCGTAACTTCTGATTTGAGCGTTGGAATTTAAATCCGCTTTCATGGTTGTGTTTCTCGTGATAAATTCTTCAAAAATAGATCCCATATGGGTATGTTTTGACAAACTTTTAGTTTGAGCAACTTTGGGTGCTACGGAGACAATTTTAGTGATATAGGAAAGCAACTTTTTGTTACTGTGTGTAGTATGACTTCCTATCATCGAAAATCAGTGTGAAGCTGCCTACCGTTACTACCATGGTAACTAGTTTCACCTCTAATTTCCTACATAGCTAGAAAGTATTCTATGGTAATTAGTTTTGCCTCCAATTTGATAGTATTGTAGGTAACCTAGTTTCCGAGGTAGGCTAACATTATCCTAAGTTGCCTTTCATGACTAGAGAATAGCTTAACATCATCCTTCGTTGCGTACAACACTTTTCAGTATGGTAAGCAACTTAGTTTCATAGATAGGCAACTTAGTAACACTGATGGGCAACTTTCAAGGTATTATAGGAAACTAAAATAGCAATGGCAGGCAACTAAGTATCACCTGTAGGTAATCTCAGAGTGTTTGTAGGCAACTTAGAGAAAGCAATGATAAGCAACTTTTCACACTATTGTAGGCAACTATTTTACAAAATTAGGCAACCGAGTTGTAATTGTAGGCAACTAAGTATCACCGATAGGCAACTTTAGAGTGTTTGTACGCAACTTCAAGAAAGCAATGATAAACAACTTCACACTATTGCAGGCAACTATTTTACAAAATTAGGAAACTGAGTTGTAATGTAGGCAACTAATTACAAATAGCGGGCAACTAAGCGTCAACAATAGGCAACTGAGCAACAATGATAGGAAAGCTGAAAAAATTCACAGGTACACATAGTGTTGTGAAGTTGCTTGTATTTGGCACTAAATGTGCCTCATGTTTTGTGTGTGTTTTCTCGTTTTGATACAAACCAATCTAATAGGCAGTTCTACTATGCCAAAAAGAAGAAGTTGCTTCCCTATAAAACTAAAGTTGCCTCCATTGCACCTAAAGTTGCTCCAAAAAAAGTTCGATGAACCTATCCATATGGGATCTAGTTATGAAGAACTCGTCATGAAAAACCCAGCGGTGAAAACGGATCTGAATTTTGGTGCTCGAATCAAAATTTATGGATTTTAAAAAGGATCTTGGCTGATTTCCTTTCTAGACCTTTGTTTATTACAGAATCACGCAGTCATGCGGCAGACCAGGTGGTTTCCTTCCTAAAAGGGAAAATGTGCCCGATTACACAAACAAGCACCGGTGCGCTCCCTAGCCTCATCCGTGAAAATTTATATACTGGTGCAAAAGAATGTCAAGTTTATTCTAAAAAAACTTCTAAATTATTTTGACTTCTTGTAATTATTAACTTTGCCCTGCTTTTTAATATACTAGATACAACTAGGAAAAGGAGTATTTCATGCTTTTAAAACTGTTTTTTTTCGAAAATAAAGAAAAAACAATGGTGTAGCGGCTACCGTTGCCCACAGACGCCTTTCCAAATCTCGGTTTCTGAGGTCCAGTCGTACTTGTCACAGTTCGCGAGTTTAAAGTTCAGCGAGAAAGGGTGTGCGAGCACTCGATCCGAAAAACAAGGCGGGCACATCGCAGATGCCCCCTCCCCCAAGATCTCAGAGAGTTCAATGGCATGACGTGTGTCGTCCTCGTCGTATTTGGAGAATGTCAGTCTATAACATCTATAACAGTCCCTAGCCTGCTCGCGTGCCGAGATGTCTACTCAGCTGAAGTCTATGATGGTGTGGCATGTTGCGCCCTGAGTGGTAGATCGTTCAAGGAGTGTCATCCTCGGGCGATGTTGTGCGGGAGGGGAACGTTTGGTTCGTGGGTACATATGTACCCTATATGTAAAAAAATTAGCAATTCAATAAAAATTCAAAACAATTGAAAATATTTTTAAAATAAACTTGACCTTTCATTGTACTACTGTGAAAAGTTTCACAAAAAGTAAATTTCGCTTTGACTTCCTTTCGATAAAGACAAATTTTTAGTCAAAATAGCGTGAATAGTGACCTATAATAGCAAAGGACGTAGCGATTCGGTGCTCGAGCGCATCTGCTCCCGAAATCGCTGGCGTTGGCTCGCGTCTTGGGATCCCTAAAATTCGTTCTGACTCGTCTGAACCGAAGCAGCGAAAAAATAGCATACGACCCATATACAGTGGCGAACAGTGGGAGACTGCGGGCCCAAATCGTATGGGAGTACGGCCCAGATTCGTGGAGTTTTTCCTGATCCGTGGATGGAACTTTACTTTCCTTCTGAGCCGTGGAACAGTTGCCTGGTACATCCAGATCCGATTTGGTGGTTCTCGAAACCTGCCGCCGCCACGGTTGGCTGCCCCAATTTCCCCGGAGCTGCTGAAGGCTGCGGTTGTTCTGGCGTGCCGGCGATGGAAGATGTTGCCCACATCTAGATCTGGTTCCTCTCGCTGTGCTCTCGCAGCAGGATGGCACCAGTGCTGTGCTGGTTGACACGAATACTGGGTCCGGGTCGGGCAGCATGTCGGCGGCGGTAGTCGAGGTAGGCCGCAGGGTGACGGCGCCGTCGGCGGCAAGCTTCTCGGACAAGGTCCACGCAGTCTATGAACCGAGTCAATCCTAAGGCGCCGGGCTGGACCAAAAGGTATGACCTGAACCATGTCCTGGGTAGATGTTAATGTTTCCTGAATGTTGCGTTGTTGTCCTGCAATTCTATGAGGTCACTGTTGTGGTACTGGTACGTTGGATTACAGATCAACCCTAACTGAAATTGGTCGCTCATGTAATGTATGGCTGGGATAAGTAGGTAGTTATGCTCGGCCAGTACATAGATTGTTCTTACTTGACAAATCAGGTTATGTCTTGGGAGTGCACCTCCAGACAGACCGTCGTGTCCATCTAGGATGAGTGCCTTAGAGCAGTCAATTCACAAGTGTAGTTCGGCCTGAACCAGGACCGAGTTTCGACTTGCTTGGTGAGGCGTATGACTTTACAATTTGTATTCGTGGGACATTGGGTTGGGGCTAATGTATTGGCAAAAGCAGATTGAACACCAAGGACCAAGTCAATGCAAGAGAACATTTGTGACTGCTCGGCGTGCGCAAAATACTGTTTAATCATTTATGTGAACTATTTAAATAGTTCAATTGTCGTTGACAGTGATGCTCTATTTTGCAAGCAGGGGAAGCCAGAAGCCGAGAGCAGCAGGTCATGCAGATGCGAGTGCCCTGCTTTGATATGGCTCTTTCGGGCTTCTAATAGTTTGTATGTAACAGAGCACCATGTAAACCACAACCATTCCATGTCTCACCATGGGCCAAGGGAAAACAATGTAAACCTTGGGAAGGTGTACAACATTATTGGAAGCGTCTTCAGCTCGGTTGAGAAGGTGTTGTTCACAAAGAGGGCGCTCATGAACATATGGTGTAAGATAAGCCGAGAGCGAGCTGATGATGATGTTAGAAAGACGTTGGAAGTGTTCGCAGACATTGTTGCAGGGGACCCAGACTTTACATATTCTTGCTGATAGTGATAGCAGGGTGAAAACTTTGATGTGGACAAATGGGAGCAGCCGAATGCAATACCGATTCTTTGGTCATGTGGACATGTGGTTACATTCGACACGACGTACTTGGCAAATCTATATGACATTGCTGTTTGGGCTTTTGTGGGAGTGAATAACCATTTCCAAAGCATCATCCTCACTGGCGTGCTGATGTGGGATGAGCAAGTAGAGAGTTTCAAGTGGGTTTTCGGTGAGTTTCTCCATATGATGGGAGGACCGGCACCTAAAACCATCCTGACAGGTTAGTAAATATTTTGATTGTTGTTGTGTGTGCTTGCATTATTCTTGCTTTGGCTCTGAATTGAAGAAACAAGCTTGCAAATTGAGTATTACTAACTGGTCACATGTCTAACAGTAAAGTTTATCCAAATAGCATGCACTGTTAGTGCAAATGGCACGCACCAAAGAAAGCAAAGGAGAGCCTAGTGCCACTCTACACAAAGAAGTGTGAGTTCCAAGCTGAGTTCTATAAAGGCGTGAACCACATGTTGACTACGGATGAGTTTGAGACAGCGGGGGGTATGCTGCTTGACAAGTACAACGTGAGGAAGAATGACCCAGATATATGAAACAAGATCAAAGTGGGCGAAGCCATACTTCAAAGGTGTTTTCTGCACCAAAATGACAAGTACGCAAAGAAGCGAGAGTGCGAACAAGATGCTGAAGTCCTATATGCCCCCAGCGAGCCTGATGCACGTCTTTGTTAGGCAATACATGAGGCTCCAGTTTGACCACGAGAGGGAGGAAAGCTACGAGAAGAAAAAGAGAATGCTTGTGAGTACAATTCGTGTTGCATAATATTTAAGTTTGGTATATAGTGTTAATAGCTAATTTATTTTTCAATGAATAGGGTGGTACTCCAAACTAATGGGATACATAATTGACTGGCTGAAGAAGGCAAGGATAATGGGAACGGGCAGAACCATCGCACTAACTGATATGCTTCGTCTGGGCTGCAGTTTAATGTGTAGTTGTTGCGCATTGCAGTTCATGTTCCGGGTGCTACTCATAGATTGCTGGTCCCCGTACATCTTGACATAGAGAAGAAGGAATTTATGGTGCTCAATCCAACTGAGACTGATCCAGCAGATGAGATGAACAGGAAGCACAAGGCTTTGGCAAGGAAATTCCAGCTCAGATTATGCCACCGTTTTAATGACATGTTTGGTGCTGGCTTGGTCGAGACTATTGGGTGGACCTTTATGTACCTCTTAGTGGGGCAGCATGAACCATGTACAAGGTGAGTTTGTTCATTCGGATATTTAAAAATTAATTTTGGAACCTTACAATTATTGAAAGCTATGATGGAAATACCATGCTCACCAGGGAGGAAAGTGACGTCTACATCCTGGGGTTCACCGGGCTTTAGCTTCGTTCAGCGCTTAGCTCGGTAAGAACTAGGAATTGAGTGGGTGTCTGAAAAAAAAGCAACTTAGTCCGTGCACTAAGCCATGCTTTCTGCTCTTGTATTGCTGCAGGAGCAGCTAGATCACCTTCGGCAGAGAATTGCATGCGAGATTGTGATCATGATGGGAATAAGGGAGATCTCCCAGATTTCCTGTGCGAGGAGATCATTGACTGAAGGGAATGAATTGTGGTTCAACATTCATGCTGGCTGTTCAGATCTTTGGTCCATGCGACACGAGTGCTATGTCCGTGGAAGTGCCCCTCTTATGTTTCAGGGGCTTTTGGAGCACCCCAACCCTCAGCAGAACCTGAAATCCAATGAAACTTATTTGAATTTGTACTTTTTTAAGACCTAAGTAGAGTTGGTAGAACCACTTGTGTGGAGTGTTGTGAGATGCCACATCATTTAAGCATCAGCGCCTATATTTGTAAAGCCACTTGAAATTTCATGGAATTTACTTCCATTAGTTGTTGAAAACCCCAAGCAGATAACTGTATTTCTAAAGCTCAAGCAGAGTACTTGGAACTAAATCTGTGACATGTTTTCAGACGCCAAAACATGATGTTCTGAATTTGAAAATCACACCCGTATGTGATGACGATTTGTACTCTGGGTCTGCATGAATTGTTGTGCGCTAGTTAAGTACTTTGGCATAAAAAAATAGGACTCCAGAACATCGGACGTCTATGTGTGCAGAAGCGAAGCAGGTGGTGACCAGCCCGGGCTGTTTGTTGGGGAAGCACCAGCCCGGGCTGGGCGGACGGCCGTTACATCAGGTGTGGCCTCAATACGGCTCAGGCTGGCACAAGATAATGACTGGGCTGCTGTTCTGCCAAAATAAATGCGCCTGTGCGCCGACAACGATAATAGGCGATACAGCCAGAATACCACAGCATATACGTTTGAGGGCGTGGATCCATATGCGAAGGAATGGAGGAGATTTCAGGACCAGCTGAGCCTGAGCTCAGATTTGAATATCCGATAAATTTTGTCTTTTTCTCTGTGAAGTCAACATTGTTTTTTTAATTGATATACTAGTGCACATGTAAGTCACGTTTAATCTAAAAATACTTTGACCTATTTTGACTTTTTATTTAATTAAAAAAATGCCATATAGGGTGTATATACTGTTAGGGAACGCAGTAATGTTAAAAATATTCCTACGATCACACAAGATCTATCTAGGTGATGCATAGCAAAAAGAGGGGAGAGTGTTGTCTACGCATCCTCGTAGACCGAAAGCGGAAGCGTTATGACAACGCGGTTGATGTAGTCGTACGTCTTCACGACCCAATCGATCCTACCACCGAAGGTACGTCACCTCCGCGATCTACACACATTCAGCTCGGTGACGTCCCATGAACTCTAGATCCAGCTGAGGTCGAGGGAGAGTTTCGTCAGCACGACGGCGTGATGACGGTGATGATGAAGTTATCGATGCAAGGCTTCGCCTAAGCACTACAACGATATGACCGAGGTGGAAATCGGTGGAGAGGGGCATCGCAGACGGCTAAACAATCAACTTGTGTGTCTATGGGGTGCCCCCTCCCCTGTATATAAAGGAGTGGAGGAGGGGAGGGCCGGCCCTCTCTATGGCGCGCCCAAGGGGTGAGTCCAACTCCTAGTAGGAGTAGGTTTCCCCCTTCCCTAGTTGGAGTAGGAGAAGAAGGAACAGGGAGAGGGAGAGAAGGAAAGGGGGGCTGGCCCCTTCCCAATTCGGATTGGGCTTGGGGGGGGGGCACCTTGTCCGCCTCCTCCTCTCTTCCACCATGGCCCATTAAGGCCCATTAACTCCTCGGGGGGTTCCGGTAACCTCCCGGTACTCCGAAAAAATGCCCGAACCACTCGGAACCTTTCTGGTGTCCAAACATAGCCTTCCAATATATCAATCTTCATGTCTCGACCATTTCGAGACTCCTCGTCATGTCCGTGATCACATCCGGGACTCCGAACAACCTTCGGTGCATCAAAACACATAAACTCATAATAGCGATCATCATCGAACGTTAAGCATGCAGAGCCTACGGGTTTGAGAACTATGTAGACATGACCGAGACTCACTTCCATTCAATAACCAATAGCGGAACCTGCATGCTCATATTGGTTCCTACATATTCTACGAAGATCTTTATCGGTCGAACCGCATAATAACATACGTTGTTCCCTTTGTCATCGGTATGTTACTTGCCCGATATCCGATCGTCGGTATCTCAATACCTAGTTCTGTAATGCTTCATCCCGCAACTAACTCATTAGTCACATTGCTTGCAAGGCTTATAGTGATGGGCATTACCGAGAGGGCCCAGAGATACCTCTCCGATACACGGAGTGACAAATCCTAATCTCGATCTATGAAAACCCAACAAACACCTTCGGAGACACCTATAGATCATATTTATAATCACCCTTTTACGTTGTGATGTTCAATAGCACACAAGGTGTTCCACCGGTATTCGGGAGTTGCACAATCTCATAGTCTGAGGAACATGTATAAGTCATGAAGAAAGTAGTAGCAATGAAACTGTAACAATCATAATGCTAAGCTAACGGATGGGTCTTGTCCATCACATCATTCTCCTATTGATGTGATCCCGTTCATCAAATGACATAACATGTCTATGGTTAGGAAACATAACCATCTTTGATTAACGAGTAGTCAACTAGAGGCATACTAGGGACACTATGGTTTGTCTATGTATTCACACATGTACTAAGTTTCTGGTTAGAACAATTCTGGCATGAATAATAAATATTTATCATGAAATAAGGAAATAAATAATAACTTTATTATTGCCTCTAGGGCATATTTCCTTCAGTCTCCCACTTGCACTAGAGTCAATAATCTAGTTCACATCGCCATGTGATTTAACATCAATAGTTCACATCTGTATGTGATTAACACCCATAGTTCACATCGCCATGTGACCAACAACCAAAGGGTTACTAGAGTCAATAATCGAGTTCACATTGATATGTGATTAACACCCAAAGAGTACTAAGGTGTGATCATGTTTTGCTTATGAGAGAAGTTTAGTCAACGGGCCTGTCACATTCAGAGCCGTATGTATTTTGCAAATTTCTATGTCTACAATGCTCTAGATATAACTTCTCTAACTAATTGCTCCCACTTTCAATATGTATCCAGATTGAGACTTAGATCATCTGGATCGGTGTAAAAATTTGCATCAACATAACTCTTTATGACAAACTCTTTATCACCCCCATCATCGAGAAACAGTTCCTTAGTCCTCACTAAGGATAATTTTAACCGCTGTCCAGTGATCTACACTTAGACCACTATTGTACCCCCTTGCCAAACTCATGGCAAGGTACACAGTAGGTCTGTTACACAACACACCATACTTTATCGAACCTATGACTGTGGCATAGGGAATGACTTCCATTCTCTTTCTATCTTGTGCCGTGCTTGGCCTTTGAGTCTTAGTCAACTTTACACCTTGTTACAAGCAAGAACTCCTTCTTTGACTGATCTATTTTGAACTCTTTCAAAATCTTGTCAAGGTATGTACTTATTAAAAAAACTTATTAACCATCTTGATCCATCTCTATATATCTTGATGCCCAATATGTAAGCAACTTCACCGAGGTATTTCTTCGAAAAACTCTTATTCAGGTATCCCTTTATGCTATCCAGAAATTCTATATCATTTCCAATCAACAATATGTCATCCATATATAATATCGGAAATGCTACAGAGCTCCCACTCACTTTCTTGCAAATACAGGCTTCTTCAAAAGCCTGTATAAAACCATATGCTTTGATCACACTATCAAAACGTTCATTCCAACTCCAAGAGGCTTGCACCAGTTCATAAATGGATCGCTGGAGCTTGCACACTTTATTAGCACCTTTTGGATCGACAAAACCATTAGGTTGCATCATATACAACTCTTCTTCCAGAAATCCATTCAGGAATGCAGTTTTAACATCCATCTACCAAATTTCATAATCATAAAATGTGGCAATTGCTAACATGATTCAGACAGACTTAAGCATCGCTACGGGTGAGAAAGTCTCATCGTAGTCAACTCCTTGAACTTGTCGAAAAACTTTTGCAACACACTACAAGAAATATGCTATCTTGTGACCTCCACTATTGGTCCCTGAAAGGTCATAGTTTTTCATTTGCGACCTTTTTGTGACCAAAAACAGAAGGTTAAAAGCTGGCGGTCGTAAACTGAAATTAACGACCTTCTCTGGGAGAAGGTCGTAGACGTTTTTGACCAAAACAGAAGGTCGTTGAACCCATGACCTTTTGTTTTGGTCACTGGCTGTCTGCCCAGGCCATGTCGGATCCGACGTGGCAATCTGACGTGGCAAAATTGTGACCAATTTAAAAGGTCACTGACAAGATTCAGCCCTGTCTGATTAGGTGTTTTACATGGGCCGAGCCCATTAATTCGGCCTTTTATATTATTTTTTTCTGTCAATTCTTGTGGGCTACTTGGGCCAAGCCTAGTATTTCTTTGTTTTTGGGCCTTGGCCTTCTTACAATCAATTGATTTTCTATTTTCAATAATTATATTTTGGAGCTGGTCCCACTAGTCAAAAGGGTCCCACAAGTCATAATGTCATACATGAGTCCCACATGTCAAAAATTTCAAAATTGCTCAGATTATATTCATATGTGGGTCCCACTGGTGAAGTTTCCATATCTTCTCAACATACATAACTACTATTTCAAAAAGGACAGAACAAACATAGTTCATCAAATAACACTACATAGCCTTTTACAATCCATTACAATATTACAATTTACAGTCTACTACAGAGCCAAAAGAACTCTTTGCAAAGTACGGCTTCACTGCTTCGCACTTGGCTTCACGGCTTCACACTCAGAAAAAATAGGACTGGAGCTCCTGTAAAAGAGTGAACATAAAGGAAAAAAAATTAGGCTTGGAGCTCCTGAAAAAGAGTGAACGCATAAAGGAAAACAACCAAAAAACTATACAGGAAAACAAGTAGAGTGTATTGAGCATATATATGTTGTCCCTGGAAGGCGATGAAATCAGATTATCATAAGTCACGGTTTAAACATCAAACCAGATTTACAAGTGAGCATGGCTAGAGTTCACAGAAATGATCCAAATCCAAAACTTAGGGGTGGCTGGGAGAACAGAGAGGGGACGCACCGCTCTAGCAGAGGGCGACGCCGAGGACTGAGTCGCCGTCAATGCTTCTGGTGTGCTCCAGTCGCCTACATGTCAGGAGTTTTGTGACTCGTGAAGATACATCTATGCACCAAAGCAGCAGTCCATTTACCAAAAGAAAATAATAGTTCAAGCATCATGGTACCAACACCAATTTATCGACAGCTCAACACCAAAAAAGTAAGTTAAATTGAAAATGCCATACTCTGACCATTTCATCCTCAATACACGTAATGTGTTGTGCACCCTGCACATAACAAGCAAGCTACTAGAAATTACTACAAGGAGAACACACCTCATATACAGAATTTACACTTGACAATTACAATAGGCACTGCACATATATGGAGAGGTGTTTAAAAATAAAACTCAGGATTTAGGCATGCACTGGGCATGTATGGATACTAATTCCTCAACTACACGAGGGTAGCCAGTTCGCTGTCACATACAGAAAAGCATGATTCAGATCAACACCATAACCGAGATTTCTAATCCTCAACAGTGGCGTACTTATATACAAACAGAGATGATAGCGACACCGTACTACTACTACTACTTGAAAGATTGGCAGTGAGGCTTACCCATTGGCGAAATAGTCAGATGAGGACACCTCATTGTACTTCATGAGCATGCCTGGAGGCCAAACAGGAATATCAAAGCAATTGCATCCATATTCTATCTTCTGCAAATCACAATAAACTCCAGTCACATTGTGTAGTGTCAAATATAAGCAACAATGCAGCAGCTGAAACCACTACCTTACTAATTTGTAGAAAACCTCATGATGTAATAAAATATTTAGTTAAGGGCTGGGTTATTTATTGATTACAAGCTAAGTAAAATGCAAACATACTCATATTTTAGTGATGGATCCCAACTCATTTAAATTAGAGTAGTTCATCATTAGCTCATTCGCGTTGTAGAAGTAAAAGCATCTGGCACACACATGATGAAATAAAATGAAAAAAAGAATGCTTCAGTTTGTTTGAAAAAAATGTGTGTGCTTGTGTTGACAGGGCCAACGATGGCCTGCTTGTTATTGTCAGATGAACTAAATAGTAGTGGTAGTTAACATTTCACCATCTAAAGCAGTCACTCAACTCCTTGAATATTACAAAGAAATCAGAAATGTGAGGCTAGTGTATTCTATAGTTAATCATGAGTGTGACATAGTTCTTTTGGGTTGAGCTGACCCAGCAAATAGAGATCCTGAGCATGTTCAAGATGCAGGCTGTGAGTACTCGAAGAACATGCATTCAAATAGAGATCATGAGCATGTTCACTGTGATATTGAACTCCTCTTACAATCTTATGAGCATGCATTCAAATAGAGATCATGCAATCAAATGGAGTAGTTACAGTCTTAACTAAGAAGATCATGAGCATGTGCATGAGTAAAATGAGCATCAGCATGTGTTAACAGGATCATAAGCATGTGTATGAGTAAAATGACAGAGGATAAAAAGATATGTTTAGTTACAGTCATACAATTAATGCTTTGTAACTACAGATAACTGAAAAATGAGTACAGTAGATGTACAAAATTTGTTTGCTCCATTTGTAACTACAGTACTCCTTTCATTTGTTTGAAATTTTTAGTAGATGTCACAGTAGCATGATAAAAATTTTAGTTGAAACTAAAGATGCAATACACTACATTACTCAAGCTTTACAACAAACCACCAAGAGCATCTTAGAGCACCACATGGACCTCACTCGGTATGACTTTGTTGCACTAAAACATTACAGATCAAGAAGAGATTCTGGAAATTTTAATTGAATTCAATTAAAATTGTGCTACTTCTGCTGTTATAAAACTACTGAAACTACTGAACCAAGTTGCCTGCCATGTAAACAAGCATCCATTCATCTATTCCAACAGAACAGAACCCATGTGATGATAACAGCAGGAATTTGTAACTAGCATCCCTTAAGCACCATCAAGAGTATTTAGGGGCTCATCAACAGAACCCATGATGCAACAGGAATCCATAGTACTATTCAGCTAGAGTACGCATTTAGGGTGTTTAAACCCAGTAGCAGCAGGAACTTAAAATGTACTACTGGTAACAATAAGATACTATGGTATCAATCAAGAAGCTAATATAAGGAGACGACAGGGTAAATTCAGCTGGTGCGTGTCACTTGGGTATCCCTTTCTCTTGCTGGCCAGTGCAGTGCTTCATGGGTCCCTAGGTTTCAGCTTCTCCTTGGTCCTCGTCTGAAAATATAAAGTGTTGAAACAGAGTTAAGTTGGTAGCCACAAGTGATTCAAATCTCTAGGAGTGGGTTATCAATCCATTGCACACACTGCTGCGGAATCGGGAGATCGACGATCGATTCAAGACACCAGAATATGGAGAGCAGTACATAGCACAAATATAACTGAAGGAGACATAATAACATATATACAGAGCTGTAGTAGTTATCTCTGTCAGCATCAGATTGATGCAAAACACTAGTGAGTTGACTTGGCACATTGACTTTGAAACCAAACATCATGAATTTGTGTATGCTAATGATAAAGTTTTAGAGAAGGTGTTTGATGCTACAATAACTGAAGCCGAATAGCATGCACAGGACAATATTAAGGCGACCAAGGCCAAGAGACATTAACAATGATAACATCATTATGTCTAGATTGATACAGAACTGTAGTATAGTTAGGTTAGCTCCATTATGTGTCTAAAAATAAAATTAAGTTGCAAGTCAAGCATCTCAACAACCAACAGCGACGCATCTTTATCTTTAGAATTACACACAAGTGGAGCTCATGTTTTCTAGGAAGAAAAATAACATTCATAATTTCTAGTACTGATTTTATACTGATCTTAGTAAAAAAGCCTAAGAATTGCACATTCATCAACATAATTTGTAGTACTACAATACTGAACCAAGTAAAAGCCTAAGAATTACACATTCAACAACATAATTTGTACCACTCCGATGAGAAAAACACATGAATAGACTAATTAACTAGGCTAATCTGTGCTTAGCAAGCAATGAAATGTATCTACTGGAACTGCAATCCACTCGACCACGAGCGTGTACTGGTAGTCACCAATTCCTAACAAAGCACATCAAGCACATCTGTGCCAACAAAAAGCATACGGGGAACCAAAACGAACAACATGGAGAAGCGGAAACTGGCCAGATTCACGCATCCTGATCGCGAAATGCCTGCGTAGATGGCAGAGATCGAAATCCGCATCTGCATCGAACCTAATGGCCAGATCTAGGCCAAATCCTTGGAGAACTAGACCCGAGACGTGTGTGGGAGCACAGATCTAGGCCCTCACCTGCATGTTACACTTGACGAGGTCGAGCGGGGTGGCGGCCATGTGGGTGAGCCCGCAGCTGCCGATCCCCCGGGTGGTGTAGGTGGCGCAGAAGGCCAGCGGGTACATGATGATCTTCTCGTTCCGAGCGTGGACCGAGAAGGGCCTGCCGCCTCCGACCCCGCCAACACTGACGAGGCCAGCGGCCGGGGCCGCGGCGGGCGAGGCGGGCGCCTGGTAGGGCAACGAGGAGGAGGGGAAGCGCAGGGAGGCGGCGGCAAAGGAGTGCGGGGAGTAGAGGAAGCTGGGGAGGAGCTAGTCGCGGGAGAGGTCGGAGAGCGCCATCGCCGCCGGAGGGAGGTGGCCGCGGGAGGGAGGAGGGGAGCGCTAGGGTTCGCGCAAGAGGGGTCAGGTGGGGTTCGGGCACGAGGGAAAGGGAAGGTCGGGCGATGGAGATGGCGGCGGTGGG